>NW_028227272.1:50245000-50845000 GCF_978045245.1 Mus caroli
TGCTATCCAGTTAAATTCTGAACATTTGTCGACACCAGAGAATTTTTATCAGATGAGGACACCAAAAGAAATAAATGTGTAGAAAAAATATGTACTGATCAACTTTCTCCAGAAGCTATGACTGAATCCCTCTAATATGGATGTACTTGAATTTGAAGAATGAGCTACTTTAACTTTGGAGACCTTGTCTCTGTGAAAACAAAAGTTTGATGACCTCTTTGAGATTATAATATTAACTACAAAATTAGGAAGCTTTACTTATATAAATATATTCTTTATTATCACTTATCCTTGAGACCTCGTATACCTATTTTCCCATGTCTAATCTTGGTCAACTTCAGAGTAGCATGGGAAAATATCCCCCCAAAGAAAACAAGAGAAGAGGGAACTCAAGAAGAAGGAGTGGTTTCAGTGTGGGCTTTTAAGTGGAACTCTGTTCTCATTCTGCCTTTACCTATGGCTTTGGGGTGTGCCCATAAGAGGAATGGATTTTCTCACTGGCAGTTATGTGTGGTAAATAGATTCATTGTTTGTTGTTCTGCTCTGTTTGAACTACAGCAATGTACCAATGCAATCCTTGCCAAATCTCCTTGAGAGAGTTGGGTGGATTTTAGAAACAAGTAGAGAGTGGGAGGTAGAGGGAAGGGGCAGAAGCTGATAGGTAAGTTTGTGTTTGTTCTAGACCCGGCAGCAGGTTTTGCAAGTTCCAACACAGGTAATAAGTTTGTTCTCAAAAAGAAGTCTGAGTCTCTGTGTGGATAAAACAAACATGTAAAATTGAAACTCATAAAAGAAGAAAAGAGTCAAAACATTCTTACCCCATCTCAAGGGGGGATGGCAAGCTTTGGTCTCTGACAGGTGTCGTTTATGAGTAACATGGACAGAAGCCAGAAATTCTTGTAAGAAAATACCAGGAAGACCACACCTGATCACTGAAAGAACACTGCCCTTTCACAGAAGTGAAACGTTGCAGAATAGATCTCCAGTTTTCCATTTTCTACATTAGCTGTTTAAAAAAAATAAAAAAAACACACAGGCAATACTAAGTTCATGAGCTGAAGTTTGAATGTTTCCCTGACATTCCTGTGTCAAATATGTATTTGCAACAGTACTCAGAGGCAGGTCTCTAAAAGGGGCTTACTTTTGCCCTTACAAAGGAATTTATGACATTGTAGCTGGGATGTGTTTGTGTAAAAAGTACCATTGATAATTGCTCCCATCTCTCTCTCTCTTTGCTCTTTCTCTCTTTCCATTTTTCACCTCTACCTCTTCTCATCCCCTTCCTTCCATGTCTCCTTCTTCTTTTCCTTCTCTATATTCCCACATCTTCAATAATGACATCCAGAACATCACATAGAATTCATTAGCTGTACCTCATAGACGTTGTACTTTTTGTTATCTAAAACTATCAACCAAGTCCATTGCAATCCAGTGTATGCTGTTCTTCAATATCTGTGTAAACCTGAGACAACACTGTTGAATGTGCTCCTCCTAACATAAATACAGAAAGCACCAGAATTAATTTCAAACTATATTCTATAAAACTATAGTCCTTCTTGAAAACACATTTTTCTTTGTTCTTTCCTTCCTCCTACTGGGTGGAAAAATGATTTAGTGTTCTTTGCAAGACATGCATATAGTCTACATGTTTTTCAGAAATGAATTAGTTGTCTGAGTCAGCAACATCTTATAGCTAAACACATCATTAATTTACCTAGGGTGACGCTTCTGTCACACCTAGCTGATGAGCAAAGGGTAATTCCTTCTTCCTAAGATGAAGATGTAAGAGGACACTATCAAAATATATGTCACATCTTCAATAGTAGTATTTGAACGTCATATATGTCTTCAGTCATGCAAAAGACTAAGTTTGAAATCTTACTAAATGTCTTTTCTGCTTGAACCTTGCAAATCAGTGTGTGTCCTTTCAATTTTTCTTCCTCTCAGATCCTAAGAGTTTTCATCATGCTAATTTATATCTCTGCTTTTTGAATGCATCAATGTTAGTGTATGCACAACATGACAGATCTTTTGTAATAAATCTCAACAACAGGCAAAAATTGGTTTGTTCATCACAGAGATTCAAGTCCTACACCAAAGAAAGAACTGCTCTAGAGCTATGAATCTTGGCCACATATAGTCCATATAATCAATATACAGAAATATATTTATATGAAAATTTCTTCACCCTCTCCAATCCCACTGTGTCCTACACATTCTCCCAGTGTCCATATAGTTGAGGGATAAGAGTTCAGAAAAACACCAACCAGGCAGCATACCCTAGCTGGTCCAAGATCCCTGACACATATACAGCAGAGGACTGCCTGTTCTGGCCTCAGTGAGAGACGAAGCACCTAACACACAAGAAACTTGAGACCCCAGGGAGTGGGGAGGCCAGGCAGGGGGGAACATCCTCTTGGAGCTGGGGAAGGGGGAGGATTGGGGTGGGTAAATGTGTGAAGGCAGAGCAGGAGGAGGGGCATGACTGGACTGTAAAATGTAGTAGTAGTAATAATAATAATAATAATAATAATAATGATAGTAATAGAGTTCAGAAAATAAAATGTACGTGACCTATTTTGCCTGATAAAAAGATAATCCATTAATGCCTTTTCTCTCTGCCCCAGTGGGAAAAAATAAACTGTGAAAACCATTATTCTCTACATAGTTCTGTGAAAAAGCAGCCCAAGGCATTAAAAACAAGATTATCTATCTCTTCTATAATTAAATGCTTTTTTTTTCTTTTTTCCCCTGGACCTTCACCAAATGATTTGTTAGGTCCTGAGAGCATGTGTTATACATCACCCTTTATAGTAACTGCATGAAAAATATAGGCAATTAATTAGAAACTCATATCACATGGGATATTTTTACTTGATGCTTAATAGAAATAATTTAGAAATACAGTTTGTATCTGGGAATTGACCTACGACCTCTACCAGGTGTCCATGGCATATTTACTCTGGAAGGTATACACTTTCTACACTTTTTAGTCGTCAACTGTTGCGCAACCAGCATTACTACACATATAAGCTAAGACCTCATCTTTTACACCATGCTTACATAATGATAATTAGACTGTTTTGTCATGGAAATTCTGGGATCTCTTTGTCTGCATGTGGAAGATATATGTCAATTAGTGTCAAGGATGGGTGCTAGGCCTGGGGAGATGGAGTAATTGGCAAAGTGATTAGCGATTAGCATGAGGAAGAGGTTTAATTCTCCAACACCCACATAAAAAAAAAAAAAAAAAAAAAAAAAAAAAAAAAGCAGGGTGGCACAGCTCTGTAATCCCAGAAATGTAGAAAGAGCAGTCATAAGAGGAGCCATCCAACCTGGCTGAATCAATCAGTCGATGTAAATTATCCATTTCCTGCCTTAACCTGGTTCAGCAAGAGATTCTGTACCAGACTAAGAATAAGACGGAACACAGTGGAGAAGATCTGACAATGATCATTGGCCTCCACAATCACGTGAGTGTCTGTGAGTAAACATATATATGTGCATACACACACACACACACACACACACACACACGGAGAGTAGCAAACAGAGACAGAGCAGAGATATTTGAATTTGCTTTTATGTCATATCATAAATACATTTATAATCATATATCCCTATATATAAGTTATTATTTACTAAGTACGTACATAAGACAGAATCCAATTTAATAGAATGAAGATATCTCTCCACACATTTTCTTGTTCTTTACTCTGACACAAGAGACAGATTAAAGCTAACTTAGAAAGCATACAAAAATCCTGTTCTACTAAACTAAAAAAATATTAACATAAGTTTTCGGCCAGCATCAGAGAAGAAAAAAATATCTACCTGGGACACTGAATGGGCCAGGCAGTTCTGCTTGGCCAGTACCTTGCTGGCAGTCTCTTTGTGACTTGGTGGATATTAGGTGACCTACCTCCACCTGCTGGATGACTGAAATTGTATAGCTTGACATAAAAAACAAGCTGACATCACCAAATAGACAAAAAACTAAGGCCTTGAAGTTCTGACTTAGACTCAAAGCTTTGCCGCTTTCCAGATGGTCTAATAACATTGAAAGAAAGATTTACTAAGATTTAGTATCTTAGGACTGGAACTTCCAAAAGCTTAAAAGAACAAATGAAGTATGAACTCCTGAACTTGGTTTACTCTGTATTTTATATTCCTGATCATGCTTGTCTGATTTAAATTAGGATGTCTAGAGCACATGCTCTAGTAACATTTACTAGAATGTGTTTTGCTTTATTAATTCTTGAGGAATATATTCAAAAACTGTCCCCAATGTTCCTATACCTCCAGGTTCTGCTAGGCCTTTGCTTCAGGCAACAATATGAATATTTTACTCTCTATTTTCTTACAGGTAAGTGGCAATAATCTCCCTTACCCCCAGAGATCTGCAGCCCAGTTAGGATTACCAAGTCCTCTCTGATTTTTATTTTATTTTATTTTATTTTATTTTATTTTATTTTATTTTTGGTGATAATTACAACTATGTCTCTAGCTTAAGAAATGGCTCACATTTCCCCGAATGAGAATATTAATGAATATCAGCAATATAGAAGCAGTTTTCTAACATCTCCAAGTCAGATGAAAAGGAATAGTTTCTGCAGAGGAGAAAAAAAAACATAAAGGAGAAAAGCAAACTCGATGAACAGTTTTCTTATTGGGGTATCACAAATCACAAAATTACAGTATCACTGGCACTCAGAGAACGTGCATGGGAAGAGCAACATCCCACCTCAGTTCTGGCTCTGTATCTTCTTCTAGTACTTCACATCATCAGGCTGGGGCTCTCCGTTCTTGATGGCCTTTCAGGTGAACACTGAGTCCAGAGTTAGATATAACTTCATGCACAGACATTAAAAGCACTGATACCCTACCCCTTATCATACAAAGACCTAAAGTACATGCATATGACATATAGAAATAAATCTGACAGCCTGTTCATCAAAGATAAGTAAAGAACTGAACCTTACTGCTTAGTCTTGTTTGGTAGGTAAGGAATGAAAATAGTAACTCACAGATCTGTTCTCTTCCTCCATCCTGGCCCAAAGAGTCCAAAAGATGTTTGCTTAGCTGGGCCCATCAGTAGTGTAAACACTCACACTATTTTCTTCATTCAAATGGTACATCTATTGTTTTGTTCACTATCATTTGCCTTTTTTTTTGTTTTGTTTTCCTTTAAGTTATTCTACCTTTCTGTAAGTATAACATGCCATTTTAAATAATTTCATGTAGACTTCATTTTCAGAGGAAAACAGTCTTTCATGAATTCTTTTAATAATACATACTCAATATTTGTTTTCATTCACTGATATGAAAAGTTACAATGGTTTTCTAATTACAGAAATAAGTAAAGCAAGAAGTGATGTTTTTTAAAAGAGGGAAAGCCATGAATGTTTCTATCTCTATCCACTTCACATCCAAGGATTCAAAAATAGCATGATGTCCTTTGTAACTGGGGTAATATTCTCCATTATTTAAAAGTGAAATTAAACAAATAAAAATTCTCCAAACTTAAATAAACAATTTTATAATGTAATGGGCTGCATTTTATAATATATTTCTTAAGTATTTAAGGGACTTTCTCTTGCTTTGCTGATGATTTTGTGTGAGGATCTTTAAGTTTGTATCATATAGAATATGATGTTCAAAATTTCAGAATGATTCATAAACTAAGGTCTAGATAAATGATGAAAAGTTATATTTCAATGTACACATATACATTAATGTCCTGTATATAGAACATAAATTTCAATAATTTATAAAGTATTTAAATTCAAAATATCATTTAAAATTAGTAATGAAGCCGGGCGTGGTGGCGCACGCCTTTAATCCCAGCACTCGGGAGGCAGAGGCAGGCGGATTTCTGAGTTCGAGGCCAGCCTGGTCTACAGAGTGAGTTCCAGGACAGCCAGAGCTACACAGAGGAAACCCTGTCTCGAAAAAAAAAAATTAAAATTAGTAATGATAGAAGCTGTTAAAGAAGTGACAGTATAGGATGATGAGCAATGAAATCCATAAAATATTTCCCATCTTGGCTAAGCAAATATGATAATATATTCAAACCATACTCACATCTGGAATAGAACTTCAACTTTTCCATTAGTGAAACCACTAATAAAGCCCGACAGTTTTGCTGGCTTTATTTCTAAGCAGTTATTGAGACCCAGCTAAATAAAATCCATTTGCACCCTGTTCATCTTTGCAACATTTTACAAACCAGAATTTGTGGAAGTCCCCATGAAGACAAACTTATCGTTCAGTTCAGAATGTGCTTAATTTTAAATAAAACCTTAATTCTTTATTGCCAAATCAAAATATATCAGTCATTCATATCTAATATAGGAATAATATAGGCCAATGATTCTCAACTTTCCTAATGCTGTAACCCTTTAATACAGTCCCTCATGCTGTGGTGACTCCCAAAACAAAATATTATTTTGTTGTACAACATAATTGTATATTTTCAACTGTTAGGAATCATCATATAAATATCTGTTATACAGAATATCTGCTATGTGACTTCAAAGGGGCTGGAATTAACAGAATGGGAACCATTGGTCTATGCTATCTTGTCTCATCATTCAAGTTATTTCTATTTACCTAACCAAGCAAAGCAATGGCAGCTGCACTAGTGAGACTCTTCATTTCTCAGATGGATAGCTCAAATAGCTTCAAGGAATAACCATTTATTCTGATTCATGATAAGCTAACTTCATGGTTCTAGTGTGAGGCAGTATGACGATGTGAGAGCAAAGAGATGTTCACCATATGGCAGCCAGGAAGTATACAAAAGTAGCAAGAAGGGATTAGAGACAAGATGCAACAGTCATCAATATGTGACCATGATTCTCTTCAACAAATTATCCCACCTTCACACATCTATGACAGGTCAATAGTCCATTAATATTTAATCCAATGAATGAAATCACTGCTTCAGTCTCTTTCCTTATCTGGTAATGTATGGAACTACATCAGTGAGTTTCACTAATCTCCCAAGCATAACTCTCTCTAAATAGGTTTTATGTTGGCAGTTAATATCAAATACAACAATGTTATTTTCATAGTTCATAAATAAATATAACCACCTTTTCCCTTTTGCTATGTATCAATTATTTGAATATGTATATTTATACTTGTTTATTATAGCACCATTGATCAATGATTCCTCTAAATGATGATAAATTTGGAATCTATGTAAAATGAAATGAAAAAGAAAAGTTAACCAAATTTATTTGAGATACTTTATGTTCAATTCTCCCTTTAATGATGCACACATTTGCTCTTTGCTTGTTTATGTTATGATAAATGAGATCGTTCTTTTCCATGAGGTATGCAAGAAAATCAATAATTTGTCTTTAAATTAAGTACAATGTAGGTATGAAAACATAGTTAAATTTTGTAGAGAGCAAAAGGTTATATTGGAGAATTTAAAAGCAGGAAGGAAAAACTGAAAATTATTTATTTAGATTGTATCTCCATGACAGTATTTTTAAATTATCTGCTACTATATCAAACTGCCCCTACCCTTTCCTTATTCTACCCCTTTCCTTTCATTCCTGCTCACTCTTAAGGTGATGGCTTCCTTTTCTTTGATTGTTACTATTACACACACACACACACACACACACACACACACACACACACACACCACAAATACCGAACTAAAATATACCAAGTGGTTTCAGAGCTGGCCTATTTGAACTGGGTAACCAATTAGAAAGTTCATCCCCTGTAAAGCCTAATTATCTTGCAGAAGTTTTAGTTGTCTATAGTTCTATATCTAGTGGTAGGATGCCATGTAAATTTTTCTACATTGCACATTATCATATCTATTGATACTTTTAGTGTTCTGGTATATTTTTATCAGTCATTTTAAAAAGATTCTTTCATAGCAGAATCTGGTATTCTGGCCTATACAATAATTCTTTCCTCCTCTTCAGTGATCATCTTCAGAGGTAATTTTTCTGACCCATTGATGCAGAAGCTGTGGTGTTGATGTATCTATTGAGGCCATGGTTCCTGTTGTCTTCTGATTTCTGAATTTGTCCATTTGTGGATTTCTTTGATGCTTTCCATTTGATATAAAGAGAAACTTCTTTGATGTGGTGCCATCCATATGTGTTGCTATAGGATACAATTGAGAATGTAGTTAGATATTATACTCGTCTAGCAAAGTGGAATTTTTCTAAGGTCCGTGATCTCACTTTCCCTATGAAGTTAGTTAGCTTTCTAGTATTGACCATAATTTCTCTACCTTGAGTGGGCCTTGAGTCCAACAGCTTTTATTTACTGCAGAGTGTCACTCGTTATATGTTTACAGTTGTCTTGCCATGCTGGTCATTTTTGTGGCTTATAGTTGGAGCTAAGTAGGACTATGAACTGCTTCCCTCCCTTGGCAGCTTGCATAGTGTTTTCTACTACCATGGGAGCTATCTCATAGAAAGCATATTTTCTAGTTAGATACAGCTTTTGTCATGTGAGTCAAATGTCCTAAATGTGTCTTCAGCAATAGGGACTTGCCTTCAACATCTTAGCAAAAAGCCAATATCAATAGCAATAGTCTATACTGTTTTAATGGTTTCTATACATTTAGAAATATGATCACTATATACTTTTAATTGTTGATGTTATTTTACAAGCTAAAGTGTTTTGAGTTTTATTTCTTAAGTAGATTTTCTACTCTATATATAACATTGGAAAATAATTATAAATAGAAGATAACAGTTGTTTTGTATTGAAGAGGCTCAAAAATAAAAAGGAAACGGTTCCTTTGTACATTTGCATGTTTTCTTGAACCATCATTTTTGTTTGTTTGTTTGTTTGTTTGTTTTGTTTCTGGACTTGTATAGAAATCCCATAACAGAAAGAGACTAGTGACTTTTTGCCGTGTTCTCATCATTGATGGGTATATTATGTTCACTGGTTACCCTAAAGTTGCTTTCAGTGTTGCAGTCCCTCCCTTCCATTTTTCCTGCTAACTCCTTTTAAGATTCAACAATGGAATTCGACTTGAGTTTGTAGAAAAAAAGCCTTTATTTGTAGGCATCAGCTAGATAGTCAGTAATTCAAAAGGGAGAAAGTAGGTTAAAGAGGATAGTAGGTTATTCCTGTGGAAGGGTGGGGATGGTGAGGGGCAAGTGGTAGAGAGAGAGACTAGTAGGCATTAGTTCAGATACTTTTCTCTGTGTGGTTGATAAGCACAGTCACTATCTGCACTTTCGTGAAGGTCTTTCCACTGCTGTGCTCTGCCTTCTGCCTTTTCTTTTCATGTTTGTGTGGCTCGTGTTAATGGAACACATACTTCCGTTCTTGGAATTTTTGTTGTTAACTTGCACTGAAGATTCCCTCTCTTTCTCAGGCCAGAGCAACTTCTTTGTGTTAAAATTCTTTCCCTTAGGGCAGAATGGTTTAATTTTCATGCTAATTCAAATGCAAATCCAGCAGACTTATTCCCATCCTTCTCTGTCCTCAGTGGTTATGAATCTGTACCCAGCACTTGGCATGGGCGGCACTTAACTTTCATGCTCCTATTCTCACACTTTTGATGAATTCCCCTCCCCCCCCATAAATCACCTCTCCTTATTTGATAACATTTTCTGTAATGTCTTTGCTAACCTTTGATAATATTTTCCCTTCTTATCTCTCTTTCATATTCAACATTATTCTTATAAGCTGATTTTTATGGTCGTTTTCATTGGCTGTATGTAATTGTAACTTAGTCTATTGATTTCTAGGATAATTTGCCATACTTTATGATTATAAATGTGATATTCAATAAAATATATAAGCTAAAAAGTCTGCGATTACATTATCAACATATATGTTAAGGTAAAAATATGTAAACTAAGATGCTGTTAAACATTTAAAGCATTGCAAATATCTCATAATATCTAATATACAAAGTGAATATTAAAATGTACTCAATAATGATGAGAGTTTAATATCAATAAAAAGATGAAACTTTGTTTAAAAAAAATTGACATCACCCAGACATGCCTCAGAGTGATTTTTTATATTGTTCAGTCTATTTAAGCATCTAGCCTCTGAAATCTTTACATCATCCCAAAGAAGTAATTATTTAGAGTGTGATTAATTAACAAGGGAAGCAAATAGCTATTAGTCAATTTAGTTTTCATCATTTCCTTATACAGAGTGAAAATCTGTCTTAATTCCCATTTGCATTTTGGCCCTAGTTGTATATTCACTGACATCATCCTTTTTAAAAATAGAGCTTATGCTTAAAAGTATAGGCTTACAAGAAACTTCAGCACAAAATGTAGAGACTTCTTATGTGCTCCCAGCTCAAATGCTTACATTGTTATCTCCATAGTTACTGTGTACTACTAGGGTGATGTATTTCTCATATTTGGTGAGTTACAAATCATTATCGCCCACAGTGTGCCACTTACATCAACCCTGATGTAAGTGAACCCTCACTATTGATGGACATTTTTTGTAGGGACTGGTAAATTCAAGATTAAATGTATTCTACATACTAGTGTCATATACCACTTCCTCCTATTGTCTTCTTTATGTGGTGACAAGCATCAGACATTTTAACAGAATTTATTTTGACATTTTTGTCATTACATCATGTGGTTAGGATCATACAGTGTACCTTTTTAAAAAGTGGACTTATAATCACTTAATAATTGACATCAGTTTTCTCCCTTTCTTTTGATTATTCATTTTTCTTTGTCACAGAACACTATTCTATTTCTCAATATATTAGGTAGGGGTCATTATCTACTTGCCTATTAAAAGACATTGGAATTGTTATGCATATACATTTGTGCAGATATTTTTGGAGAAAGAAGGATCAAATTTCTTTAGACATGACCACTGAATTTTATGGTAAAATACATATATTTGTGTGGAAATCCACCAAACATTTATTCTGTGATAATACCATTTTTTACTTCCATTAGCAATGAATCAAACTTCCTCATTAATAGTTTTTCAAATAATCAACTTGTCTTTAATAGCTGGATTAAATCCCAGTTGTTCACAATGTACAATTATTTTGTATCTTGTTATATATAATCTTTTAAAAATTCCAGGTCTTACATTTTGAGGTTATTGATCTTACATCTTTATTGCTAATAACTGCATTTATATTATAACATGTCTACATTTTAAGAATATTGACTTTAATATTCATATATGCATTTTTAAATCAATTTCACTTCAATGTTTTTTCAAGTATCTAATTTTTTAAAGATTTATTTATTTATTTATTTATTTATTTATTTATTTATTTATTGTGTATGAGTATACTGAATCTGTCTTCAGACATACTGAAGAGGGCATTGATCTCATTATATATGGTTGTAAGCCATCATGTGGTTGCTGGGAATTGAACTCAGTACTTCTGGAAGAGTATTGAGTGCTCTTCTGAGCCATCTCTTCAGCCCCAAGTATCTAAATTTTTTAAAATTCTGTTTTTCTTTTCATTTAATTTAAAATATTTTACCTAATCCTGAAATTTCTTCTTTAACTATATTATAACTATAATAAAAAGTGTATTTTTTTTTTTATATTTTTATTACATATTTTCCTCAATTACATTTCCAATGCTATCCCAAAAGTCCCCCATAGCGCCCCCCACTTCCCTACCCACCCATTCCCATTCTTTTGGCCCTGGCATTCCCCTATATTGGGGCATATAAAGTTTGCAAGTCCAATGGGCCTCTCTTTCCATTGATGGCCGACTAGGCCATCTTTCGATACATATGCAGCTAGAGACAAGAGCTCCAGGGTTCTGGTTAGTACATCATGTTGTTCCAACAATAGGGTTGCAGATCCCTTTAGCTCCTTGGGTACTTTCTCTAGCTTCTCCATTGGGAGCCCTGTGATACATCCAATAGCTGACTGTGAACATCCACTCCTGTGTTTGCTAGGCCCCGGCATCGTCTCACAAGAGACAGCTATATTTGGGTCCTTTCAGCAAAATCTTGCTAGTGTATGCAATGGTGTCAGCGTTTAGAAGCTGATTATGGGACGGATCCCTGGATACAGCAGTCTCTAAATGGTCCATCCTTTCATCACAGCTACGAACTTTGTCTCTGTAACTCCTTCCCTGGGTGTTTTGTTCCCAATTCTAAGAAGGTGCACAGTGTCCACACTTTGGTCTTCATTCTTCTTGAGTTTCATGCGTTTATCAAATTGTATCTTATATCTTGGGTATCCTAAGTTTTGGGCTAATATCCACTTATCAATGAATACATATTGTGTGAGTTCTTTTGTGATTGTGTTACTTCACTCAAGATGATGCCCTCCAGGTCCATCCATTTGGCTAGGAATTTCATAAATTCATTCTTTTTAATAGCTGAGTAGTACTCCATTGTGTAAATGTACCATAATTTCTGTATCCATTCCTCTGTTGAGGGACATCTGGGTTCTTTCCAGCTTCTGGCTATTATAAATAGGGCTGCTATGAACATAGTGGAGCATGTGTCCTTTTTACCGGTTGGGACATCTTCTGGATATATGCCCAGGAGAGGTATTGCTGGATCCTCCGGTAGTACTATGTCCAATTTTCTGAGGAACCGCCAGACTGATTTCCAGAGTGGTTGTACAAGCTTGCAATCCCACCAACAATGGAGGAGTGTTCCTCTTTCTCCACATCCTCGCCAGCATCTGCTGTCACCTGAATTTTTGATCTTAGCCATTCTGACTGGTGTGAGGTGGAATCTCAGGGTTGTTTTGAACTGTTTATGTATTTTAGGATTTGTCTGCCTATCTTTGTGACTTGTTTCTATTTTCTTTGTTTGTTTGTTTGTTTCTTTCTTTCTTTTCTTTTTGTCTAAGAATACATATACGATTTTTATTTTAATTAATTAATTAATGTCAAATGCTATACCTTCCCAGTCATCTTCTCACAGAGGATCTTCCCCCACCCATTTCCCTTCTTTTCTGAAAGGTTGGCCCCTCTCTGGGTATGCCCGGACCCTGGAGCATCAGATGTCTGCCAGAGTAGGCATACCATCTCTCTCTCTCTCTCTCTCTCTCTCTCTCTCTCTCTCTCTCTCTTTCTTTGTTTAATTGGGTATTTTCTTTATTTACATTTCAAATGTTATCACCTTTCCTGGATTCCCCCCTCCCAGAAACCCCTATCCAATCCCTCTCACCCTGCTTCTATGAGGGTGTACCCGCGCCCTCCAACCTACACCTGCCTCCCCACCCTGGCATTGCCCTACACTGGGGTATCAAGCCTTCACAGGACCAAGGCCTCTCCTCTCATTGTTGCCCCACAGTGCTATTCTCTGCTACATATGTGGCTGGGACCATGGGGTCACTTCATATGTACTCATTGGTTGGTGGTTTAGTCGCTGGGAGCTCTGGGCAGGGGGATCTGGTTGGTAAATATTATTGTTCTTCCTAAGGGGTTGCAAACCCCTTTGACTCCTTCAGTCCTTTCACTAACTCCTCCCTTGGAGACCCAGTGCTCAGTCCAATAGTTGGCTGTGAGCATCCACATCTATAATGGTGAGGCTCTGGCAGAGCCTCTCAAGACATAGCTATATCAGGCTCCTGTCAGTAAGCACTTGTTGGCATCCACAATAGTGTCTGGGTTTTGGTGACTGTATATGGAATGGATCCCCAGGTAGGACCAGATAAGGTATCCGTGTTTGGGAACAGATACTACACTCAGGCTACAGTTTTATGGCAAATCTCCTCTCTAATTGTTGGGGGACACACATGGAGACTGATCTCCACATCTGCTACATAATTTCATGGGGCCTCATTCAAACCCATGTGTGTTCTTCTGTTGGTGGCCCAGTTTCTGAGAGCACGCAGAGGTCTAAGTTAGCTGATTCCGTTGATCCTCCTTTGGGGTTTTAATCCCCTTCAGTGCCTTCAAGCCTTCCACCAACTCTTCCATAAAAGTCCCCTCCAATGTTTGGCTGTGGGTATCTGTGTCCATTTCAGTCAGCTGCTGAATCGAGCCTCTCAGAGGAGGTTATGCCAGGCTCTCGTCTGCAAACATCATTAGCGAAGGCAGAGATTGGTGTTTTGCTCACAGAGGAGTTCAAGTTGGGCTGGTTACTGGTTAGCTTATAGTCTCTGGTCTTTGTGCCTAAATTTCTTTTAGACAGGACAAATTGGGTCGAAAGTTTTGTTGCTGCATTGGGGTCCTTATTCCTCCCAGCAGGTGGCCTCTTCAGGTTCCATGGCATCTTTGCTAAAGTCACCTGCTTTGATTCCTGGGACTCTCCTCCATCTCAGGTCTCTGGGACTTCCTAATAACTCCCCCTACGCCCCATCCCTGGCAGCTGAAGATTATCAATCATCCTTCTAGCCCTTTCAGTCTCTCTCCTCTCTCTCTCTCCAAACATGATGATCCAGTCTCCTACTTCTCTTTCTCTCCACTCTCCCACTCACTTCCTCCCTCCCTCTGCCTCCTGACTATTTTGTTATTTAAACTTTGTATGGTTTTCTGCCTTCTGTCTCATGTCTGATTAGTACTCCTACCACATGCCTCCTACAAGATTTTTCATTTGGCTGAGCATGTGGTATTATTTTTTTAATTATTTTTATTTTTACCTAAAATATAATCATTTACTTTTCAGTTACTTTAATCCTTTTATAAATGTTAGTTGAATAGAATATTAAAATAGATTTTGTCCCTTCTTTCAGCTTCTTTTTGGGGGGAGTTATTTTATTTATTTACTTTTCAAGTGCCCTCCTTCCTGGTTTCCCCTCTGTAAACCCTTCATCCCATACACTACCCCCTGCCTCTATGAGGTTGGTGCCTCACCCACCCACCACCCACTTTGGCCTCACCACCTAAGCATCCCCCTTTCTGAGGCATCTAACTTACACAGGACCAAGGGTTTCCCCTCCCATTGATACAGATAAGGCAATCCTCTGCAACAAATGCAGTTGGAGCCATGGGTCCCTCCATACATACTCTTTGGTTGGTGGTTTAGTCCCTGGGTGTTTTGGGAAGTCCATTTAGTTGATACTGTTGTTCTTCTTATGGGGTTTTAATCCCCTTCAGCTCCTTCAATCTTTCCCCTAAATATTCCATTGGGTACCAGTGGTTAGTGCAATGGTTAGCTGTGAGCATCCTCTGCATCTGTATTGGTCAGGCACTGGCAGATCCTCTCAGGGAACAGTTGTACTGAGCTCCTGTCAGCAAGCACTTCTTGGCATCAGCAATAATGTCTGGGTTTGGTGTCTGGAAATTGGATGGATTCCAAGGTGGGCGGTCTCTGTGTAACCTTTCCTTCAGTCTCTGCTCCATTCTTTATTCTTGCATTTCCTTTAGTCAGGAGAAATTCTGGGTTAGAATTTTTGAGATTGCTGAGTAGCCCAGTCCCTCAACTGGGGGTGATGCCTATCCACTGGATAAGATCTCTGCAGGTTCTGTATCTCATTTGTTGGGTATTTCTACTAATGTCATCCAAGATGGTTCCTAGAAACCTCTCATTGATAAGTGGATATTAGCCCAAAAGCCCTGTATATCCACTGTACAACTCACAGACCATATGAAGCTCAAGAAGAAGGAAAACCAAAGTGTGGATGCTTCAGACCTAATTAGAAGAGGGGATGAAATAATCACTGGAGATAGTGATAGGGACAGATCTGGGAGGGAAAGAAAATAGGAAGGGTGAAACGGGAGGTAGTGGGGCAAGATCGGGTATGGGAAGAGATGGAGGAGAAGTACAGTCAAGATTTTGAAAGGAGGTATGTAGCAGTGGGGCATGGGGAACTGTGACTAGAAAGTCTTTCAGTTTTGATAAATAAGATATTTTAAATCATAGTTGTGTTGTCTTCCACAGTAAGTCTTATCTAGTAAGTTTGTGGCAGTTTGTAGTCTATAGATTCCGTGTGATTTTTTTTTTATATCATGGACCTGTCATGTGATATTTATAATACCTTTTAATAAATTCTATGTAGGTCATTTGTTTTTGTAACTACTCACTTCTATATTTCAGCACTGGATGCAGCTCAAGTCCGAGCGTGCTCCTTTTCTGCCCTGGCCTGTGGCCACAGATTCAATACACCTTCCATTAGATTCTGGGAGAGGTACTTAGGTGCATACATAGCTTTTGAATGATCTATTATTGAACAGTAGACATCAGTATGTCCAAACCACAGTCTAGATTTTCCTTCGGATATTTACAAGTTTTTCAAGTCTGGTCCTAGATTTTTGTTTATTTGTTGTTTGGTTTTTGATTTTTTA
This sequence comes from Mus caroli, assembly GCF_978045245.1. NCBI lineage: Eukaryota > Metazoa > Chordata > Mammalia > Rodentia > Muridae > Mus > Mus caroli. The sequence goes on from NW_028227272.1 coordinate 50,261,205, forward strand.
TTTGTTTGTTTTTTTTAATATTTCAATGTTTAATATCCTCTGAGAATTCTACATTGTTGGATTTTTTTTTGGTTATGTCCTGGCCTTAAATTGGTTTATCTACATACTAATCATATTCTCTGTTCCTTTCTTTGATTTTCTCCATCTGAAATTTCTAATATACAAATTTTAGACTTTCTGTAGTTAACTTAAATATTTGAGATATTCTGAGTTTCGCCAAAACGTATTATTTTCTGTTTATCTTTGGCTTTGTAGGTCTTTCTGGGTCTGTCTCAAGTTTGTAGAATCTTTCCTGAGCATTATAAGCATTCTATTACAAAGGTCTTTCCTATGGTATCTTGTTTTGTTTTGATGTCAGACAACTCTTGACTTCTTCAGATTTATCTCTTGGTTCTTGATTCTTGGTTCTTATATAATATCTACTTTATCCAACACAACCATTAGATTATCCATTAGCATGAACGGCCTGAGATACCAACTTTAAATCCTGGTTCTAACCATTATGCTGGCTGCTTATATGAACCAAAATTTGTAAGATCCCATATGGGTGAAGGCTTCTGTTAACTGCTTTTCTGGACTGTGATTATTTCACTTAACAAAATGATGTTTAAATTTATCCAAATTCTTAAAAATGACAACATCACTTTATGGCTATGTATGTGTCATATGAAAAATAATTTCTACAAATAAAAGAAATGGATGAGGAATATATATATATATATATATATACTTAATATCATATATCTTTAATATAATAAAGAAATATCAAGTATTTTTTAATATCATATATGATCCTGAAAGTAAAAAGAAAGGATAAGAAATGAATGGAAAATCACAATTCTGTTAAGAAGGTAATATATGCATAACATATAAACAATATAAATAACAAAATAAAAGGAAAGTAAATGATCCAATGAAATTTTCTAAAGAAGGCATATTAATAACCAAGTGTTACATAAAATTCATATATAAAACACAAAATAGAAAGGTTACAAGTAGATATAATTGTATGCTCACCATCACTGATTATCAGAAAAATGCAAAATAAACCTATAAACTGCTATTACCATACCATAGGTAGGCTATTATGGGAAGATAACATGCCATGCTGAGGATATAGAGAAAAGCAACCCTTGCACACAGTTAATGAGAATGTAAATTAGTAAAGCCACTGTGGAAAACAGAATTGAGGTGCATGAAATCATTATACGTAGAACCACCAAATAATGCGCTGACCTTAGCCCTTGGTTCCTCTATTTTGCCTTATTAAATTTGGCCTATTTATGCTAATATGCACAGAAATGGAATAAAGTGAAACAATTGCCAGGACACTAAGTATATAAACAGGGAAAAACTTAAGAAATCTATACATTTATAGGAGCTAGTATTTATTCTATATATTCACAAGATAGGAACTATATAGCTTAGGGGGAATTCAACCAAAGATGTAGAATATTCTCTCCTTACACCATGTTTCTTTTATTTCTCCTCTTCAGTGTTTTTAAGGTAATTTTTTAAAATTTTATTTTTATGTACATTTTGTCTTTGGTCTACATGTATATCTGTATGAGGGTCTCAGTTCCTCTGGAACTGGAGTTACAGACAGTTGTGAACTGCCATGTGGGTGCTGTGAATATAAGGGGAGTACTCTGTAAAAGCAGCAGTGTTCTTAAATCCTGAGCCCTTCCTTCAGCCCCTACTTTTCTTCATTTGACATACATAAGTTTTCATGTTTTTATTTGCAAATTTTAGAATATTTTGGAGAATCCTGAAAATGACCTACAATTAATAAATTTTGCTTATATATAAGGAAAATAAAAGTAGATTCTTCACTCTTCTATAATTGGGAGCATATGTATTTGAAATAGAAAAATACAATGTTCTATTAATCTGCTATACTATGATAAAAATAACACACACTAAGGGAAAGAAATGAACAATACCACAATTTAACAACTTCCTGAGTGTTTTATAACTGATATAAAGTGAGATATTCAGTGAAATTTTACTAGTAAAGATTTTAGGTTTTATTAACTAAACACTCAGTTTACTTACACTCCATGTTATTCATAGGTGCTCTTAACTTACTAAGGTATGCAGGCCTGTGTGGATATGTCAGGAAGAAAGCTAGAGAAAGTCCTTCTATGGTTTGATTCACATGAAACTACTGACTGTCTCTCTGACATTAATTCAGAATAAGAAAGATAGTGTAGAACATGACTTTATTTCAGTGACTGTTAGAACAATGGTTACAGGATCATCTCAGACATTCTTAAATCCTCAAATTTTATGCTAGAATTAAGTGTTAATAAATGTCTATTACTAAATAGAGTGATTACTGAATGTTTAGAAATTACAAATGTAAAAAGATCAATGGAATGAAAGAAATCTGTTTTTTACAGTGATAATAGATAGTAATGGTGCATGCCTGTGTTATGTGTGTTTATGTTTGTATCCAGACATATTGTAAAAAAAAGTCACCTATGATACTAAGATATTAATAGTTAATTCATTATTGCTTTGAAATTCAAATTTAACTAAGCAATTTTCATTCTATATGTAAATTTTAGACATATAATCAACTTTGGCTTGTTAGATGGAATCAGATCCTTCAACTCAGACATAGATGACCTTTAAAATATTGAATGGGAGTTAGAAGGAAGTGATTGTCCACTAGGGTCGCATGTTTTCCTATAATGGTTGTAAGTCTTTAGGCCTTGTGTTTTCGTCATTGTTCTCCTTTGTGATGGTTTTTGTATAATTTCCTTTCCTTCAGAAATATGATTGAAAACAACAGGTAGCTTGGTTGGTTATATATATCCATATATGGATATATATATAAATATATATATATATTTATATTTATATATATATGGTTATATATATCCATATATGGATATATATATAAATATACACACACACATACACACATATACATACATATGTATGTGTATGTGTATATATATGTATATATATATATATATAAACATAATAATATACAATAAAAGCAGACACATTGAATCTAACAGATGAGAAAGTGGGAATGGACCTTGAACGCAATAGCATAGGGGAAATTTTCCTAAATACAACACCAATGGCTCAGGCTCTAAGATAAAAAATTAACAAGTGGGACCCTGTGAAACTTAAAAGCTTTTGTAAGGGAAAGGACACTGTCAATAGGACAAAACCATAATCAACAGATTGGGAAAAGATCTTTACCAAGCCATCATACAATAGAGGGCTAATATCCAAAATATACAAAGAACTCAAGAAGTTAGACTTGAGGAAACCAAATAACCCAATTAAAATTGAGATACAGAGCTAGACAAAGAATTATCAACAGAGGAATCTCGAATGGCTGAAAAACACCTAAAGAACTGTTTAACATCCTTAGTCATCAGGGAGGTGAAAATCAAAATGACCCTGAAATTCCACCTTATACCAATCAGAATGACTAAGAGCAAAAACTCAGGTGATGGCAGATGCTGGCAAGGATGTGAAGAAAGAGGAACACTCCTCCATTGCTGGTGGGATTACAAGTTGGTAAACCTACTTTGGAAAACAATCTTGCTGTTTCTCAGAAAATTAGGCATAGTTCTACCTGAAGACCCAGCTATACCACTCCTGGGGATATACCCAAAAGATGCTCCAACATTTAACAAGTACATGTGCTCCACTATCTACTTAGCAGCCTTATTTATAATAGCCAGAAGCTGGAAACAACCCAGATGTCCTTCAACCAAAGAGTGGACACAGAAAATGTGATGCATTAACACAATGGAATACTATTCAGCTATTAAAATTAACAACTTCATGGACTTTGTAGGCAAATGGGTGGAGCTAGAAAATATTATCCTGAGTGAGGTAACTCAGACCCAAAAGAACATACATGGTATGTATTCATTGATAAGTGGATATTAGCCCAAAAGCTCAGAATACCCACAATACAACTCAAAGACCATATGAAGGTTAACATGAAGGAAGGCCAAAGTGTCAATGCTTCAATCTCACTTAGAATAGGGAACAAAATGATTGTGGGAGCACAAGGGAGGGAGGAATGGAGGGAGAGAGGGATGAATCTGGGTTGGAGAGGGGAGGGCGAGGGAAAAAGGCGGGAGCAGGACCAGGTATGGGAAGAGGCAGGAAGAAGTACAGAGGGTCAGGAGAATGAATATAAATCAGTATCCATGGGTTTGGGGAGCAACTTAGGGAACCAGTAGAATGTCCCAGACTCCAGGGATTTGGGAAGCTTATACCCAACAGCAGGGAGAAAAGACCTAAAGAGGCCACCTCCAATATATAGACATGGCCCCCAATGGAGGGATGGGGCCACCTACCCAACTAAAGATTTTTAAAGCAGTAGTATTCCTGTCTAAAGTAAATGCAGGACAAAAAAGAAGCAGAAAGGCCGTCCAGTGACTGTCCTGCCATGTGATTCCATTCTATCCACAGACACCATGGCTGATGCCAAGATGTGCTTACAGACAGAAGCCTGGTGCCTTAGGGTTTCTATTCCTGCACAAACATCATGACCCTGAAGCAAGTTGGGGATGAAAGGGTTTATTCGGGTTACACTTCCATACTGCTGTTCATCACTAAAGGAAGTCAGGACTGGAACTCAAGCAGGTTAGAAAACAGGAGCTGATGCAGAGACCATGGAGGGATGTTCTTTACTAGCTTGCTTCCTCTGGCTTGCTCAGCCTGCTCTCTTATAGAACCCAAGACTACCAGCCCAGAGATGGTCCCATCCACAAGGGGCCTTTCCCCCTTGAACACTAATTGATAAAATGCCTTACAGTTGGATCTCATGGAGGCGTTTCCTCAATTGAAGCTCCTTTCTCTGTGATAACTCCACCTGTGTCAAGTTGACACAAAACTAGCCAGTACACCTGGCATTGCTGCCTCATGAAAGGCTCTGCCAGCACCTGACTAAGACAAATGCAGATACTCACAGTCAACCATTGGATTGAGATGATAGACCCAAATGGAAGATTTAGGGGAAAGGCTGAAGAAGCTTCAGACGATTGCAGTCTCATAGGAAGAACAACAGTATCAATTAACAGGACAACTCAGAGCTTCCAAGGACTAAACCACCAACAAAAGAGTATCCATGGGTGTGTCCATGGCTCTCTCTGCATATGTAGCAGAGGATTGCCTCATTTGGCATTAGTGGGAGGGGAGGCACTTGTTCCTGTGGAGGTTTGATGCCCCAGAGAAGGCAGTTGCTAGAGGAGGGAGGTGGCCATAGGTGTTTGGGTGGGGAAGCAACCTCTTAGAGACAAAATCGGGTATCTTGTGGGGGTTTTGTGGATGGAAGATTGGGAAGGGGAAATAATGTAGACAAATAAAATAATTAACAAATAAAAAGAACAAAAATATTGAAATGAGTTAAGAATAGTTAAATATAGTAATAAAACAAATACTCAAATCTATCACTGAATGAATAAACAAAAAACAGTAAATAAACATTAATTTTTTTCTTAGAAAATTCTCATATATTGAATTTCCTGTTTATTACTATCTTCCTCCTAAAAGAATAAAAACATATTCACGTATTACTAAATAATATTTGGTTTACTTCTGTTAACCAATAAGATTATAGATTCTGTTATATTTTAGTATCTTCTAATGTTTCAAAGCTCAATCTTTTAATTCATTAATTTTCACCAAAAACGAGTGTACATGGTATAGTTTCTTAATCTTTTGTACTGTTGAATATTATAATTTTTCAATTTAATTACTACTATTATAAATAATTCTGTCCCTAGAATGTTCAATCCATGTTTTATTCAAATGAACATCTACACATTTTGTCTTTAATCTAAACATGGCATTAACATGTGGGAAATTCTTATTAATATGAGAATGTCATTCATATTACCAAATAATGCAAAATCCTTTTGAAAAATGATTGGAGTTAATCAAAATCCTACCCTCAATGTCCCCCTTTTGTCATCATTGTAATAATATTTGCATATTTGTCTTTTTTCAGATATGTATATTAATGGTATTTTATTCTGCTATAACTTATTTTTGCATGAATACTAATAAAAAACATAAAAAGCATTTCACTGCTAAATGTGCATCCATAGTTATTTTCAATAGAAATTATTAGATTGCCTAAATTAGATAGTCTCCTACTGTAAATTAAAATAAATAATGCATTTACATTTGGAGCTATTATTTTCCAGCTTCATAAAATGTTTTAAAATAACATAAACATAAACGTGTTCTTTCCTTTACTACATAATATGAACTTTTAATTAACATTTAGAATGAGTTACTTTGTAGTTTTGTACATCTCAAGTAGCATATTTACACTAGTCATGTCTTATTTTCTGTATATTTTATGATTGTCATCTTTGCTGTAATATTCATGAATCTGAACCTTTCACTGGTTCTGAAGACAACCTTTCACATGTCCTGAAGACATCCAAAACACCATCAGATCCTTCTACCAAAGGCTATACTCAACAAAACTGGAGAACCTGGATGAAATGGAGAAGTTCCTAGACAGATACCAGGTACCAAAGTTGAACCAAGATCAGGTTAATGATCTAAACAACCCTATATCCCCCAAAGAAATAGAAGCAGTCATTAATAGTCTCCCAACCAAAAAAAGCCCAGGACCAGATGGGTTTAGTGCAGAGTTCTATCAGACCTTCAAAGAAGATCTAATCCCAGTTCTTCACAAACTATTCCACAAAATAGAAACAGAAGGTACTCTACCCAACTCATTCTATGAAGCCACAATTACTCTGATACCTAAACCACAAAAAGACCCAACAAAGATAGAAAACTTCAGACCAATATCCCTTATGAATATTGATGCAAAAATACTCAATAAAGTTCTTGCTAACCGAATCCAAGAACACATCAAAACAATCATCCATCCTGACCAAGTAGGTTTCATCCCAGGGATGCAGGGATGGTTCAATATACGGAAATCTATCAACGTAATCCAGTATATAAACAAACTCAAAGACAAAAACGACATGGTCATCTCGTTAGATGCAGAAAAAGCATTTGACAAGATCCAACACCCATTCATGATAAAAGTCTTGGAAAGATCAGGAATTCAAGGCCCATACCTAAACATGATAAAAGCAATATACAGCAAACCAGTAGCCAACATCAAAGTAAATGGTGAGAAGCTTGAAGCAATCCCTCTAAAATCAGGGACTAGACAAGGCTGTCCACTTTCTCCATACCTATTCAACATAGTACTTGAAGTCCTAGCCAGAGCAATTCGACAACAAAAGGAGATCAAAGGGATACACATTGGAAAAGATGAAGTCAAAATATCACTTTTTGCAGATGATATGATAGTATATATAAGTGACCCTAAAAATTCCACCAGAGAACTCCTAAACCTGATAAACAGCTTCGGTGAAGTAGCTGGATATAAAATTAACTCAAACAAATCAATGGCCTTTCTCTACACAAAGAATAAACAGGCTGAGAAAGAAATTAGGGAAACAGCACCCTTCTCAATAGTCACAAATAACATAAAATGTCTTGGCGTGACTCTAACTAAGGAAGTGAAAGATCTGTATAATAAGAACTTCAAATCTCTGAAGAAAGAAATTCTAGAAGATCTCAGAAGATGGAAAGATCTCCCATGCTCATGGATTGGCAGGATCAACATTGTAAAAATGGCTATCTTGCCAAAAGCAATCTACAGATTCAATGCAATCCCCATCAAAATTCCAACTCAATTCTTCAACGAATTAGAAAGTGCAATCTGCAAATTCATCTGGAATAACAAAAAACCTAGGATAGCAAAAACTCTTCTCAAGGATAAAAGAACCTCTGGTGGAATCACCATGCCAAACCTAAAGCTTTACTACAGAGCAATTGTGATAAAAACTGCATGGTACTGGTATAGTGACAGACAAATAGACCAATGGAATAGAATTGAAGACCCAGAAATGAACCCACACACCTACGGTCACTTGATCTTCGACAAGGGAGCTAAAAACATCCAGTGGAAGAAAGACAGCATTTTCAAGAAATGGTGCTGGCACAACTGGTTGTTATCATGTAGAAGAATGCGAATCGATCCATTCCTATCTCCTTGTACTAAGGTCAAGTCTAAGTGGATCAAGGAACTTCACATAAAACCAGAGACACTGAAACTTATAGAGGAGAAAGTGGGGAAAAGCCTTGAAGATATGGGCACAGGGGAAAAATTCTTGAATAGAACAGCAATGGCTTGTGCTGTAAGATCGAGAATTGACAAGTGGGACCTCATGAAACTGCAAAGCTTCTGCAAGGCAAAAGACACCATCAATAAGACAAAAAAACCACCAACAGATTGGGAAAGGATCTTTACCTATCCTAAATCAGATAAGGGTCTAATATCCAATATATATAAGGAACTCAAGAAGGTGGACTCCAGAAAGTCAAATAACCCCATTAAAAAATGGGGCTCAGAATTGAACAAAGAATTCTCACCTGAAGAATACCAAATGGCAGAGAAGCACCTGAAAAAATGTTCAACATCCTTAATCATCAGGGAAATGCAAATCAAAACAACCCTGAGATTCCACCTCACACCAGTCAGAATGGCTAAGATCAAAAATTCAGGTGACAGCAGATGCTGGCGGGGATGTGGAGAAAGAGGAACACTCCTCCATTGTTGGTGGGATTGCAAGCTTGTACAACCACTCTGGAAATCAGTCTGGCAGTTCCTCAGAAAATTGGACATAGTACTACCGGAGGATCCAGCAATACCTCTTCTGGGCATATATCCAGAAGATGTCCCAACCGGTAAGAAGGACACATGCTCCACTATGTTCATAGCAGCCCTATTTATAATAGCCAGAAGCTGGAAAGAACCCAGATGTCCCTCAACAGAGGAATGGATACAGAAATTATGGTACATTTACACAATGGAGTACTACTCAGCTATTAAAAAGAATGAATTTATGAAATTCCTAGCCAAATGGATGGACCTGGAGGGCATCATCTTGAGTGAGGTAACACAATCACAAAGGAACTCACACAATATGTATTCACTGATAAGTGGATATTAGCCCAAAACTTAGGATACCCAAGATATAAGATACAATTTGTTAAAGGCATGAAACTCAAGAAGAATGAAGACCAAAATGTGGACACTGTGCCCCTTCTTAGAATTGGGAACAAAACACCCAGGGAAGGAGTTACAGAGACAAAGTTCGGAGCTGTGATGAAAGGATGGACCATCTAGAGACTGCCGTATCCAGGGATTCATCCCATAATCAGCTTCTAAACGCTGACACCATTGCATACACTAGCAAGATTTTGCTGAAAGGACCCAAAGATAGCTGTCTCTTGTGAGACTATGCAGGGGCCTAGCAAACACAGGAGTGGATGCTCACAGTCAGCTATTGGATGAATCACAGGGCTCCCAGTGGAGAAGCTAGAGAAAGTACCCAAGGAGCTAAAGGGATCTGCAACCCTATAGTTGGAACAACATGATGAACTAACCAGTACCCTGGAGCTCTTGTCTCTAGCTGCATATGTATCGAAAGATGGCCTAGTAGGCCATCACTGGAAAGAGAGGCCCATTGGACTTGCAAACTTTATATGCCCCAATATAGGGGAATGCCAGATCCAAAAGAATGGGAATGGGAGGGTAGGGAAGTGGGGGGCGGTATGGGGGACTTTTGGGATAGCATTGGAAATGTAATTGAGGAAAATATGAAATAAAAAAAAACAGTGGAAAAAAAAAGAAAACAAAAACAAAAACAAAAACAAAAAAAAAAACATGGGAGAGTTAGAAATGTATTTTGGTGACTGTATTGTAATCTAAATCCAAAGCAGAATTACTTTGTGAAAGTTCATGCAAACAGAACAGCTTGTATAGTCATATAAGAATTGAACAGTCTGTGAAATAAACTCATTTGTGATAAGTACAAGAAAAAAAAAAAAAAAAGAAAACCCAGAAGTTCAGTAATTGATTATAAAACAAGAGGAAGTCAAATTGAACAACATAGAATAGTGTGTAATTAGCAGGTGTCCTCAAAGCTAGAGAAATGAAACAATATTGGGTTTTATATGTTACAGAGAAAGAACAATAAAGTTGTTGATAATAGTATCATCTGATTTCCCCACGTTCTTTATTTCCTTCACAAATTTTCTGGAAGATTTATCAAATGTGTGTGTGTGTGTGTGTGTGTGTTTAACAAATAAGCAACCATTTTAGAAATGTCATTCTCAACATTTTTCTCAAAAAAATTTCACAAATATATATACCAATAGTCTAGGTCTCTTGCATCATATGAATGTAGTTATTATGTTTACAACAGTTCTATTTGACTATGGAGAAATAGGTTTTACATTTTTCAACCATATGTGAATATGTTGTTCTTATACCCACTATGACTATCAAATCCATACAATTCTTCTCTGTTCTTAATTTTCTCACGATTTCAGTTAGACATAAAGAACGGGATATCTGTGAAGCCAGGAAAAACAAAACTAGAAATTCCCATACTTATTTGAACTATGAAGTATGTCGCCTAGTTATTTTGTAGAATTTCATCAATATCAATTTTAATCTTAAAATTTTTGCATAATAATAAAGCTAGACATCAAGCAACTCTTTAATCTACAAAATTAATTAAAGAAGTTGTTGAGAAGCATTAGAAATATCATTACAGTCATAGTCAGAAACTTTCATTTTCATGCATGCAAATTTCTAACATTTTGTTCACAATTCACAACAAAGAACACATGTTTAAATACTAGAACTCTACAAGTCAGGATTCTATATTTGGCATCTTTAATCACAAGAAGATCTCTAGATATTCAACCATATTATATAAGACAAGTTTTAATGAGTTTGGTAGGACATTGTATTGCTTAAACTAAAAATTAATTGTACTTTGATAGGTAAAAGGAGGTTAAACTTGGGCCAATAAAAGAACATGGTCACAATGCCAAGAATCTATTTGTTGCATGCTAAATATTCATTCTTCAAATTATATTTCAAATATTATATCTCAACTTCTTTAAATCCAAATATATTTACTCAAATATTTAAAATGTTGATAATATTTTTATGAAACATTGAACAAAAGTATATTCACCATTATAGACTTTACTGATGCTAGAATTTGATATTGTAGTGACATAATGAATTATTGTGATATGTACTATTCAATGTTATTATATAATAAATTACCCAGGAACAAAGCTGTCATTTTAAATTGTATGTAATTCTATTTTGTGTGACACATGTGAAATATGTATTTTGTTGAGTCCTTGCCTCTTCTAGTTGGTCTGGTAGCCATGTATCTAACAAGGTCATTTTTCATAGTTTCTTCTCCTTTCTATTTGGCTTGTCCATTTCATAATGATAAGAAATCAATTATGCTAGTTTTGATAGGGTTTATATGTATACTTGTGTTCCCATTAGTTTTGATATATTACATGTATTTTGGCTACTTCCTAAGAGTTTTATTAATTTTTGTTAGTTGCTCTGCTCCCAAAACAATACAATGACAGATTAATTATCTGTATGTAGGTGAGTAATTACCATCAATATATTTTAAAATGAATATAATGTTTATCTTTGGCTGCTGACTTAAAGATTAGAAGTTATTTCCTGAACTATACAAAGTCAATTTGATTTATTTGATATAGTCAATAATATCTATTAAGATATTGTTTTGAAAACTACATAGACTTTACATAAATTTTCCTTCCTTATTCAGAAATTTTTTCATTTCATTAAAAAGAAAAATAGTATTGGGTTTGGCACTTCATTTTTAGGAAGATCTTTAAATTAAAACAAGGGGAAGCTTTTTAAATCGTTTTATCTAATTTTTCCCTTCTGGCACATGGTTTTGTCTCCATAAATGTCTTTATGAATCATATTGCCACCTACTGGCAGCCTCCAATATAGCAGCCATGATGCATGACTGCAACTGCTGGAAGACTTTGTAAACACTACTTTTGGAAATTTAATCCACTTCTTTCTCTAACATGTATAGGACATAATGGTACAAATTGCATATATATTATCTTATTCATTTCCATTAATGATGTACAGCCTTCGAGACCATTATTTTATGTAATTACATGGAACTAACTTATTTTCCATATTTTTGCCAGGTCCTTTCTTTTCTGATGTTTTAGCTAAAAATAATCTTGTTTATTCATAAATAAGAATGGGTTTTCCTTCTTTGTATTTAATAAAATGGTGATTATACAAAATAATGACTTAAATGTTAATTACCTCTTGTCTTTAGGTTTTTTTTACTTTATTTATTTATTTTTATTTTGAATTATCAGGAATTCATAATATTGAAACATCTTCCTTGGAGAAAAATTTTAAATAAAAATAATAGTTTTCGAGACAAAGATAAAACTCTTAACTCCAAAACGATGAATTTTATGCATATTATTTAGAGCCATAAAATGTGAGTGTGACTCTGAACATTCCTCTGGCCATAGAAGACCCTATAAGCATGTTAGTTGAATGAATAGGTGAATAATACCTAAGTATGAACATGTATAAGAAGGAACTTACTAAAGGTTGCATTGCTCTCAACACACATATGAACAATAAAACATACAAAGGGTTTATATTCCTCTGTAGATTTAGCCCAATAAAATTGGCACTATTTAATCAGGTAGTGAAGTTATGTAAGAAAGCAAATGGTGTGTGTGTGTGTGTGTGTGTGTGTGTGTGTGTGTGTGTGTGTGTGTGTGTGCATATGCTGCCTTCTATAATGTTTTATTATTGTATTTTATAACTGTGCCATCATCTCCTTTCCCTTGCCCTGATATTAAGAACTTCAAGATCATGGGGGTTGTAAGAAGAATAGTTGAGAATTATTAATTTCAAGTTTGTTTTTGAGTTGATTATTTTTTAATGTTATTCTGTCTGTGCATAAGTTCTTAGGTCTCCACTCAGACAGTGGCAGAGGCTGAATGACTTAAATTTCCAAGGTGTGATTCCAACAGTTCTAGAAGACAACAGCCCAAGATGAAGTTGTTATAATTCTGGTATCTTCTGAAGCTGACCTTCATAATTTCTAAATAGTTTCTTGCTGGGTTCCCATCTAGTCTTTATTCTGTGTGCACATCCCTCTGATGTCTTTCTCTCTATATATTGACAACTAGCAAAATAGCAGAATGCATTAGTTTCTTTACTAAGTTTCTTTTATATTATCACCTTATTGTTCCTGTTCACAAAAAAAGTCGAATTCTGTGGTATTAGAAAAAAGGTTATCAATAAATGATGCGGAAAGGATAGAATTAATTCTGCAATAAAACATGTCCAAATTCTATAAGCACTGTGATTAATTTTGTATTTTATATCATATTTTTCTAGAACACAAAGAATATTATCAGATGACACAATATAAATTAATAATTATAATATGATAAATATTTTCACTGATCACAGAATCAATAATGTCAGACAGCATAAAGCATATGAACTAGTTTATCTTAGTAAATTTAGAAATGAGGACCTATATGACATATTTGGAACTCTAAAACCACGTCTTTTAAATTCTTATTTTTACCATGAGTAATTTTTGTGAAGTTGAGAAAGATAGATCTTGAGTGTTAAGAATTATTAGGTTGAACCTTTTCCACGTCTGGTATACCTATCTTTTAAAGAAACTAAGTTCATAAGTCAACTATGGTCCTTTAGTCATTTTAGAATTAACCATAAATTCATGGCCAGTGCATGCCAAAGATCAAACTGTAACCCAATCCCTTCCTATACTCAAAGGCTATATTTATCTAAATTATCTCTTCATTTCTTCAGCTTAAAATCTGACATTGGATAGCATTTAGTAGACATAATTATGTTCTACTAAATGCCCATTGTAGCATACTATATTTCATATTTCTTTGCTAAAGTACTTTTTTTAGAAAGAATTGATGTTAGTAACTACCTTTAGAAGCATAGAGTAGCCTACATTGCAAAGTCTAGGGAGATGTATTTATTAGGGTCCTTTAAAAGAACATCTGGGTAAGCTTTGGAAAATTTTTCATTCATTTATTTATTCATCCACATCCCAAAATGTTGCCCACTGCACCCTCCCTGCCTCCATGCAGCATTCTTCTACCTCTCCCCCTCCTCTTCACCTCTGAAAAGTTGCCTCCAACTTGGGTATACTGCGTCCATGGTCTAGCAATCCTTCAGTCTTGGCTTCATTTTTGTCCCTGCATTTCTTTTAAACAGGAGCAATTTGGGGCCAAAAGTTTTGTATGTAGTTTGGGATCCCTATCCCTCTACTGGGGGTTGTGCCTTACTACGGGAGGTGGTCTCTTCAGGTTTTATATCTCAAATGTTAGGTATTTCATGTAAGATCACACACATTCAGTCCTGGGAGCCTCCCCCACCCCAGGTCTCAGGGAATTTCTAGAGGTCTCCTCCAGCCCCCATCCCTGGCAGCTGCACATTTCTATTCATTCCTGGTTCTCTGGGACTCTCTCCTGTCTCTCTCATACCTGATCCTGCCCCCACCCCTTTCCCATCCACCTCCCCTCTCCAACCTAGAACCCTCTCTCCCTCTGCCTTCATAACTCTTTTGTTTCCTCCTTTTAACTGAGATATAAGCATCCTCACTTGTTCCTTCCTTCTTGTTTAACTTTTTAAGTTCTGCAAGGTCATGGGTATTCTGTACCTTTTGGATAATATCCACTTATCAGTGCCTACATACCATGCTTGTCTGAAAACAAAGCATTTGTGTGTGGTGGGGGAGGTGAGACTTTAATAGTAAATCAAAGAATCCTGGTAAAGACTGTAAGGAACTGTGAGACTGTAAGCAGGCTGAGACACGTGAATACCTGCCAGCAAGAAGAGGCTCTTTTTCCTACAGCTGCTGGAATCATGTGCTATCCACAGTCGAATCTTGTTTGAACTATATATTTTCCAGGATTATTTAAATATAGTACTTTTCAAATGATACTTATTTCTGAATTGGTAAAACAAAGTCATTATAGAAATATAACAGGTGAAACAGTAAACCTACATGTATATAGTGCATTAATTTGCTTTTCTGTGGACCTGTTACATCAACGATGAAAACCAATTACCCAAGTTCTATTCCCAGTCAGTAACATTTAAATAAATCCCCAGTTTAACTACTCAGTAACATTTAAATAAAACTATGTACTATGTGGTTTTATGGATTCCTATTTTCTTCTATTCTTGACAAAACATTTTGCAGGGGAAAACTTGATGAAATCCTGTTATGTTAATCTGGTTCAAAAATGCAATGACAAAAATATATACAAGAAACAAAACACAGTGATTATCTCTTTACTCAACAAATATTTATTGATAACCTGAAAATGTTAGAAGCCTTTGTCCCCTATAGGGAGACAGAAATAGAGTGAATATGAAGCAGATGGGGAGGAACTGGGGGGAGTCCAAGGAGGGAAGATTGATAAAGGATATAATGTATGAGAAAGAAATCTATTTTCAATTAAAGGGGGGGGGGACAAGATAGGAAAAAAGAAATGCACTATTGGGCTGGAGAGATGGAAAAACAATCCATCGGCCTGATCTTTCAGAGGCATTCCATTCAATCCCCAGAAACATCATGGTGGCATATCCCCATCTGTAAGTTTGTTTCTAGGACAAACCCTGTCTTCTGCCTTACATGATTGTGAGTATGGATACATGTGGTGCACACACTTACACACAGATAAGCACTCACACATGTAAAATAAAAATCTTTAACTAAATAATATATTTTAAATGATAAATGAAGTATTCCTGTCGCTTAGCAATTATATTCTAATGGTGATTAAATCACATAATGTAGACTTTTTAAAACACCCATTATGTTTTCATATGTCCATGTACCAAGGCAATATAGTGTTTCCTCTTTCCATGCAATACAAAGTCTGTCTTAATCATTTTACTCTGAGATTACCTTGTAAACTGTTCTGACTAATATAAGATATCCTGACATTCAGCAGACTGTGGTTCAGAAGAAAACTTCATATTCTTAGAAGTATGATAAAGGGACAGCCTCACATACCGGAATATGGCACAGCAGGGCACCCTTACATTTATGTTAGTTTTCTTTGAGGATTATCCTCATCTATATAGTAATGTGAGGTTCCATATTGGTGGAAATCACCACCCTTCAGGTGCCCAGAGTTCCAGACCTTTGCTCAACTGGAGACCAGATTGTCTGTGTGCAGTCCACTGACCTACAATCACACATTCTGATTTGTTGTTTTGTTTTGTTTTGACTAAGAATGTTGTTATCTTGACCAAAACTCTTTCAGACTTTAGAGTTCTGCTATTTTAGTCACATATTCCTTGATATCTGAGTGATTAATTAATATAAACTTTTCAATTTGTAGATGAGGGCACACGTTCAGAAGGGTTTCCATAGGAGACAGGGATGCCATTCAGGAGAAAATCTGGGGCACTTGAAGTCTAGTACTGTACTTTTAGCAGGGGATCCTTGGATGAGAAGCATGTGGTCCAAAACACCTCATCAGGGGCCTCTTTAGCAGTCTCTGGAGCTTCCTTGCCTCATTAAGCTTGCATCTGAGGCTGTCTTTAAGACTAAAGTCACCCTGACACCCAACTCTAGGCCTGCTGCTTAAGGTTAATAGGATAGCTAACAATGGGCTTTATTTTGTGAGTGCTTGCTCTCTAAGTCACATTGCCATGATTTAAACAGTGTGATTTTAAAAACCTTGCAAATTTCAGGTTATAGTATCAACTACTTATTCTTGTTTTGCCATAGGCCAGTATAACAAGACACTTCACAAAAAATCCTTTAAACATGACAGGGAAATTATAATTCTCAGAGAGAAAGTAAGAGGAACATACATATTTTCAAGTATTGATTTTTGTACAGCATTCTAGGAAATATTTTCTATTTAGCTACTGCTAAATACGAAGCTTAGAAAGCAGCTGAAAAAAAGAGTCCTGAACATCCACCGTGGATATTTTGACATTTTACTGGTCTTTGTTTTAACAACCTTCCTGGTTACATGAAGTATTTAAAAAAAAGAAAAAGAAATGGAAAAGAAGAGAAAAAAGAAAGAACGAAGGAAAACATCCTAGCATAAGATTCAAAAAACCATTTTTAATTTAAAATGGGCATTTATTGTTCTTTTTCAATTGATGAAGTTTAGAGTTTTTCTTCGTAGAAGAGAGCGTTTGAAGGAGAATTTTTTTTCCTCTCTCTACTACACACACAAGCCTGTTAATTTCTTTTTGAGATGCTGCCCATGCAAAACCTAGAGTGTGAAAGAATAGAGGAATCATGATAAGAGAAAATGTCAGCAGAAAATGATCTCTTTCTACACTTACTTGTACTTACCGACTGCCAATATGGATCTGCATTATACCTTTCTATTGTCTGACATGTTATGCCTAACATTCCAGTGTAGCAGAAATGGGATGAAGGATGGCCTACCCTGAGGCCATTTATAATTACAAAGTCCTGAGACTCATTCCTTTCAAAGAGCTATATGTAGACAATACCCAGCTTTCAGTGAAATTGATGCATACAGCCCTGCATGCATAGCTGTACATGGAGCTACAAAAGAACTTTAGTATTTCACATTTGAAGTGTTCATGTAGCTTTGTGCTTTGTGTAAGTTCTGAATTCATTACCAAATATAGCCTTTCAAAATCAACTCAAAGAGTTGCCAAGGGATAATTTAGGGAGGGGAGAAAAAAGTGAAAACACAGTTGTTTAGAGTTAAAACAATACTTCATTTTCAAATAAAATGCCAGTTGAAAATTACAGATGGAAGAGGAAAATGATTATATTTTGTGACTGGGTGTCTAACGACACATGCTTTTGTGATGAGATGGGGCTTCTGTAGGAAACTTTCATGAAGACAAGAATGAGGGGTGTGTGTGTGTGTGTGTGTGTTGTGTGATTTTCTACTTAGGAGTGCTTTGTGCATGACTGAAGGAATGTGTGTAGATACTTCTGCATGTCTATTTCGTAGACATCACTCTAATTGCTTTTACAGCTTTTCTTATCAGCTTGTCTGGACCGAATTTTACTAACAGTTTGCTCACCTTTCAACTTTAATGTTTCTCCCTACTTTGAAACAACATAAATTTGGCTTCTTCATCAAGAAGCTCATTTAGCTGCTGCTTGATTGCAAGTAATTTGCCCTAAGTAGCTCCATCTTTTAATTGTTTCTGCTTTTTTCCAATCTATAAACTGTAACTTCAGGCAGGCCATTTTCCCTTACTATTTCCCACTATAAAAGCATATTTAATAATCCTCAATTGTGTAGCTTCTAGCCTTCTTCATCACATGGACAGAAGCAATAGACTTGCATGTATCCCTAATTAATTTAAAAAATAAATCCACAAAACTTTTGTGTCTGGAGAGAAGAAAATTAAATACAATGAAGAGTTCACTGATGTGACTTTTACTATTTTAAGAAAAAGTGATGTCAGAAAAGAGAAATTAATATGTGTAAGGCTACTATTGCTTATAACAATCTCCTATCAATAGAAAAGGCTTTAGACATTTCCAGCTTCTTATTATGTTCTTGGGCTAATGACTGTTACCCAACCGTCTCTGCATTGAGGATTTATTCTCTACAGAAGATAATACTGATTATATCATATATACAAAACAATTTTAGAAGTGAATTTGTTGATAATTTTTCAAATTTATTCTCTTCTACCACATTGTGATTTTATGCTCAAAACCATGTCAACTAGATTAGCCTTGCATTCATTAATGCATTCTACATGGATAAACTATTTCCTTTTTGTGTATGTTTTAAATTATTCAAAAGCTATCTGATAAAATATGCAATACCACCCTGCTCAAATTATGAAGAAGAATGAACACATTTCTTTCCTTATTAGCTTTTGGTAAGTAACATGTAATTTTGTTATCTATTTTGTTTCTTGAATTGGGCATTTTTCTTCATTCTTGCTTTAGAGGGTATAGATAGGAATATTAATTGTTTCCTGTCAGGACTTTGAAAACAAAACAATAAAATGTCAATGTGCACAAAATATTGTAGTGCAAAATTGATTCTAGAGTACTAGATGTCTGATGACTAATATTTTTACATGATAATACACATCTAAATTTATTTAATGAATAATGATTAATCACATCTGCTACATTCTTTATAAAAACAAAAGTATAAACAGTGAAAAGCATCCCTGTCAGGAAGAAGAATACTATTTGCATATTTAGATAGTTCAGTTTACTGAATCAGACAAAATTTTTAAAAAGGAATACTCTTTTATACAGTATCTTGGTCATATCCACACCCTACTTCTCCCTTACAGCTACTGGGCCTAAAATATTTCCAATCTCCTGCATTTTTCTGAACTTCATGACATTTTATTTTATAACAACCCTCTTAGTCCAATTGGTACTACCCTTATGTGTCTACACATGCAGTGGGGTATAGGTAATCTAGTAATGCATCCCTTCCCCAAATTTCAAAGAATAACTGTATCTTCTTCAGCAGCCATTAATTGGTATTAGCTTTTCTTTGGGGGACAGGATTGAGGGATCTCCTCCACGTGACATGAAGGAAATTTTTCTTGGCTTACTCTTGTGAATGGAGTAAGTGAATTTATGTGTGACATAATCATGTCCTGTCTAGAGGACAGCATTTTCCAGCATGCCTCCTGACCTCAGGCTCTTCAATTCTTTCTGCTCTGCCCTCCGTGATGCTCTCTGCACAGTAGGTGTAGAAGAAGATTAATGAAGATAATTTATTTATAGTGGAGCACTGACATGTTCTTAGTACTTTAAACAATTATGAGTCTTTGTATTAGCTCTTATTCTCTGCAATAAGGATTTTCTCTGACCAAGGCTGTAGACATCACTGATTTATGGCTATAAACATAAATATTTAGAAGGGACTTTAAATACATGGCCTGCTAAAAATAAAATTAGTTGGGATCTTCAATAGAACACCATTAAATTAAAAAATGGAGTGGAAAGAAGATGCATAGAATTACTTTAGATAGCTTTAGCTAGTTCATACACAATAATTTAATTTTGAATTGACAGTTTTAGAATTTAGGAAGCCAATGTCCAGTTTAGTTATGGCTTAAACTCTCCCATCCTTATTTGTTTGTTGGTTGTTTTTTTTTTTCAATATTTACCTCCCTTTTCTCTCTAATTTTCTTTTTATTATCTATCTATCTATCTATCTATCTATCTATCTATCTATCTATCTATTCACTTATACAACATTCCAGTCTCTCCTCCCAGTCCCATACTTACAAATGTGTAGTTCCCCCATTATCTCTCCCCTTCTCCCCAGAACCAGGGAAGCCCTCCTTGGGTACCACCCACCCTGGGACAAACAGTTCTCCTCATTGGCCTAAGCACATACACTCCCGCTCATGCCCAACTTGGTAGTCCAGTTAGGGGAAGGGGATCCAATGGTAGTCAACTAAGTAAAAGACAGTCCCAGCTCCAATTGTTAGGGAACTAACATGAAGACCGAGCTGCACATGTTACATATATGTAGATGGTCTAGGGCCAGACCCGGCATTCTCTCTGGTTGATGGTTCAGACTCTGAGTCCCCTTAGGTCCAGGTTATTTGACTCTGTACATCTTCTTGTGGTATCCTTGACCTCTCCAGCTTGCCCAATTTTATCTCCAACTCTTTGTCAAGACACCCAGAGCACCACCTGCTGTTTGCCTGTGGGTCTCTGGATCTATTTCCATACGCTGTTGAAAGAAGCCTCCCAGGAGACAGTTATGTTATACTCTTGTCTACAAGCATAGCAGAGTATCATTAATAGGGTCAGGGGTGTGCTCTCTCACATGGAATGTGTTTTTAGTTTGGTTAGTCTCTACTATCCCACATAAAATAATATGATAGTAGATACTGAATATGATTGCACTTGGTGCTTCATGTGTCTAACTTACTATAAAATTAAAAGTATTTGTTCCTTGAAACCTGTTGCTCAGAAAGCAAATATCAGCTTGATGAGAGTACAGAAAAAAAACTAAGTTTTCCCTTTTGCTATCATATTAACTGAAAGGACTCATCTTCTTAGTTTTAAACCCCAAAACACTTATCTTCAATGAAAAATGTGTAAATCAACAGCAGCAAAACAGATTTAATAGACTCTTCAATCCAGAAAACATCCATCTAAGTAACTCATTACAAGCAATTTTATGTATAGAAAGAATGTTACATAAAAATACAAACTTGTAAATGAAAAATGTTATGTTTAGAACAGAAATTAGCCTGGGAGCTCACATTTTCTCTTTTGCCCATGTAGATGTTCTTTTAAATCCACAGGACAGCTTAAAATGGTTGTGAAATCCGTCCTGGGGAGAGCTGAAGCATTTTCCCATTTAGCCTCACAGAACAGTTATCTTTGGACAGGTGTCAAATGTTTGAGGATATTGTCTGTCTGTTCAAACAACCTAGACAACAGGTGGTGGGCATTACTGATCTTGTTTCTTATCAATTCTGCCCTAAATCATAATATCAGGAATGCGAAAATATTTTCCTCCAAGTCAGGCATTTTCCTAACAGAGTCCTGTTCATATTATTATTATTATTATTATTGTTATTATTACTTCTTTAGCTCAAAGTATGCAACAACAACAAAAATATCTATACTCTATTTTTAGTCTCATTCTGCACAACAACAAGGATTCCATTTTCTTGGAAATATTTGATCTGGTCTTGTGGTGAGCTATAAAGTTATTAATGTTGCTTGATATTTGCTTTGACAGCTGCTCTGAACCCTCTTCAATCATTTCTACAACCGTCTCAGTTTCCTTATTCCTCCATTTCACTTTTGCCTGTTCAGTTTAGACGGGGTGATGCCTGATGGATTTCCTTTCCTTGACATTTCTCTAATTTTTTTTTCTGTTTTACAGGTTTAACTTCATTTCTTCATTTAGACATTTATTTAGTATTCATTCAAAACCTTTTATGTTCAAGCCTTTGATTCAAAGAATCAAATATTAGATATCAACACTTCATATATATATATACATATATGCCTGTGATGAGATTTTAACACAAAGGAGAATCTAAGAATATAGATTTTAGAGTCAAAGGACTGAATTTGGCAACTGCAGTAATACTATACCCATTACTAAATGTTTTGATACCTACTCTAGCTGTCCTGAAATGTTCATTTTTCATTCATAAAGTAGAAATAGAAATATAGCATCTTTTTCAATATTAACTGTAAAGTGTAGATCATAATGAAAATTTCATAAATGATAGAGATGAATAATGGCAAACAAATTGTAAGTAATAATTACTATAATGAAAATATTAATAGTAAGGTAAAGTGTGTACTTGATATTTAGAAATTGGAAACGATTTAGTGTATTCATAGAAACTGTACCTTGAGGTGTTTAGCTATAGTGTTCAGGTATAGAAAACTGAACAGAGATATCCCAATAGGGTAATTCCAGCATTTACAGATGGAGTCCTAGTTTTGCCAGGGAAATGTGTATGATTGCTCTGAGAGAGGCATAAAGTTGGAAAAATCATACAAATGGTTCTGGTATGTAGCTAATTAGACAGACCAAGAAGAAATTGAATTACTTTCAATAATTTCATATAAATGCTTAACAGACCAACCCTATAATGGATGTTTTTGTTTTCCATATGTGTTGTGTATATACATAGTGCCTCACTTGACTTTCACATTCAACCTATAAGAAAAGTGACCCCCACAACTTCATCATCATTCTGTTGATAAGAAAACTGAGACAGAAAGGCTGGGTCCCTTGTTCAGTTACTGAAGTGGAGTTGAGAGGAACTGGAAGACAAAGAGTTCAATTTCCACCTGTCTGAGCTCCAGAGCAACTGATCCTTCCACCTGCTTACATTCTACTATGTGTTATTGTCTTTCACATTTTCTAGGTTACGGCAAGCATTTCTCCACGCTAAAACTTGTCTAACAATCTGTGCTGATATCTTGCTTCTTTGTAAGAGTTTAAATTGGATGCCAGGTTAAAGACTGTACTTTGATTTTGAAGTAGTAAAGGTTTGGTGCATAGAGCAAGGAACCTAATTGTTGTTCAGAAAGTATTTGTGATGAGAGAAAGTGATTGGCAAAAGCAATATTAAAATTATATATATATATATATATATATATATATATATATATATATACATTCAAGCTTCAGATAGGAGAGAGATAATAGATAAAAGTTAGTGATACTTTATTCTGTGATTTAGATCATGCTTACTGTTAATGATGATCTGTATTTGAGTTATTAAACTGTAGAAGAATAGTAATAAAAATCATCAAAAGAACATGGACACAATGTAGGTATGAGGGAGGAAAGTTATTGTGGGCTGAGAAGGGAAAAACTGGTCATTTGAACCACCTGACTTTATGTTTTTCTTTTTAAAAATTAGATATTTTCTTTATTTACATTTCAAATGTTATCCTTTTTCCTGGTTTCTCCTCTGCAAACCACATATCCCATCCCCTGTTACCCTGCTTCTATGAGCGTGCTCTCCTACCCACCTACCCACTCCTGCCTTCCTCACCTCTGGGAGTAGCAACCAGGATGTGTTTTATAAACACTCACTGAAGCTCAGGAAGATGTTAAAGTCGAAAATGGTATTTTGAGAACTTATAGTACAGCAGTGATGTTTCTCTCAGACACAATAGTTGGCATTTTCAGAGGAGTTTTATTATTGTTATTTTTCATTGTAAAATTATTACATTTTTAGAATATGCCACGTCTCAAAAGAGGTACAATGCCTTGCCTACACTTGATTGTCTTTGTTAAAAACAAGATATAAACTACAAATATGCACAGGAATTTCAAGACCACTTTATTTACTCATCAGTACTTAAATTGAAGGCTTATCCCTTTGTTTATGCAAACAATGAATCCTGGAAGAAATGCATTAATTAAGCTCACAAGTGAACTTTACAGTTACCCTTGCCATTTGCTAACTTTGGTGCTTCTCAGCTTCCAAGCTGACACATAAGCAAGGGTAGGACTATGGGATGCACTCTTAAGTTTGTGATTGTGCAAAAAAAGGGACTGGTCCTGAAGCATACTAACCCACTGTGCAAGGGTTCACACATTTACCTATTGCTGAGATTTTCTTTTTCCATAAGAGATACACAGCTTTAAAGGAACACGATTCTTAGTCACCTCTAGACTTTGTTGTTGCACAATGTTGCTGGTACAGGGAATACATATCACAGCTGAAACAGCATTTGCCACCTAGGGAACAGACATGTTGCTGTCTGCATAGCTTCTGGGGGTTCTGCAGGCTAGTGTGGCTTATTATGTAGAATAACGTCGAAATTTCTTTAAAACTTTGCTTCTCGGGGGTCAGGCTTAGAGTCAGAACACCACTTGTAACAGGATTTTACTGCATGGAGTTATATTTTAGGAACCATAATTATCCCCGGAAACTTAATAGAATCTGTTAAAGTAAGCTGTGTTCAAACAGAATTAAGGGAGAGCTTTAGATCTAATTGAGATTTTGAGAGATAATTTTCAGGTATTCAAATGAATAATTAAGCCAAATATATCACTGCACTCTTCATTATCATGGTGGCAGATGCATAAAGAAAAAAATTATGATATTATGTGCTTCAGAAACAGTTATGGAGAAATAATATTATTGCTTCATATGAAACGAACATGCAAGGATAACATTTTGAGTAACTTAAACTCTCATTCCTCTGTTTTCAATGTTATTAGGAACTTGCTTTGGCTAAAAATTATGGGGTTTTAGTATTTTTCTTGTTTTACTAAATTTCCTAAAGTTATACACACTCAAAGATGCATGCATCCGTGCCCATGTATGGGTAGGTGGGACAGAGAGGGAGGGAGAGACAGAGACAGAAGCAGAGTCAGAAATAAGACAAGCTGAGTGAGAGAAATTCTTGTGGACCACTTGCAAGTCGTAATTAGTATTTGCAGGAAGCAGATATCAATGTAGAATCTTCAGGTCATTGGTTCTAAACATCCGCAATGTTGTGACTCTTTAAGAGAGTTCCTCATAGCGTGTTGACACCCAACATAAAATTATTTTTGATGTTACTTCATACCTGGAATTTTACTCCCGTTATGAATCTTTGTGTAAATCTCTGTGTTTTTTCAATGGTCTTTAAGGGAGCCATGTGAAACGGTCATTTGACCCCAGTGATTACAACCCACAGATTGAGAACCGTTGCTCTAGCATAATGTTTTAAGCAAAGATCTCCACACAGAGACACAGGCTAATCCTGAAATGGTTCTGCCTTCCTGTTCTAACACATATGAGATGCTGCAGTTCTAGATATCATGCATTCTTTGCCTTCTGTTTTCCTAACTAATGCTCATCAAACTCAGCTCAGTACATAAGGAAGTGATGAATCGGCCCAGAAGCTGAGTAGCCCAGCTTGAGAATCAGACAGAACTGGGCACACTACTTGGCTGTTTCCTTTTGTTGAGGAGCTAGAATAGCCCTGGGCTCTGTACATTGTTCAGCCACCACCATTATCTCTCAGAAATTTCTCATCCTATATGGCAAATAATACAAGGCATGCCCTCCATGGCTCATTTGTTTCTTGGAAACGGATGTTCTTCCTATCCATTAGGGATGCACATTTAAGAGCTGTTCAGTGATTAATAGCAGTGTAGCTTTGGAGATTACACAAGACTATAGACATGCTTTTTCTCATTGTTTTCTGTTTTCAATACATTCACCAAATTAACTAAGTTTTATGCTCTGGATTTATTTCCTGATAAAAAATGCATGGGAAGCACTTTATGCATTTCTAATCAATATACAATTTGTTAGCACTACTAGGAGAAAAAAAAAAAAAAAAAAAAAACACCTTCAGTGTGGGCCAAGAATATAAAACTTGCTTTTACAATCTCCCTGGTAGTCATTTGGGACAAGACAGTACATTTCGCCAGAATTAGAGCCCCGTTCTTCTTGTCAGTGTTGTTTGCCCCACTACTGTCCCACAAATGGCTGAATTGGAGACTTAGCTGGGTTGTTTCTGGTTCAGTCACTTTTTTCTACCACCATGACACCAAACATTAATAAAAACTTGTCCCTCAAATCTTCCATAAAAAGGCACAGGACAAATTCTAGTCATAATTTGACTGATGGGCACTATCAGGTTAAGGCAAGAAGATACATGTACATAAGATTCTTTTAAAAAATAACTGAAAGTATTTTCCAAAGATGAAAGAGGGAAAGGAATGATTTCCCCTTTTTAGTATTAATCTTGTGCTTAATTATCAGAGGATTAAAACTTGGTTTTATCCCATAGTTGAGAGGTTTTAGTCGCTCATCCCAGGGAAGGTGCAGAGTTTAAGCAGGAAATCTAACATAAAGCAAGTAGGAAATTGGAAGAGTTTGTGTTGCTATATTATTCTTTAATATGCTCTAAGAAAATATTGATTTCTGTCAATGTATTTCGAGATTATAATAGTTAACATGAGACTACACCGAAAGAAGTAAATGAGAAATGCCTTTGTATGACATAAACTTTTCATATAACCTCATGTGGGATAAGAAACAACATCGAAATTACATAGTTGGTGGTGAATACAGTGTTCAGGATGGATTACTTTGTATATTCTCATTATTAGATCCTAAGAAATACACTGTATTATGCAAATGCATTTCCCGAGATTCTTGCTTTTGAGCCAATATTTTCACTGTGCTATAAATACATATATTAATTTCTTCCAGCAAAGGGCAGATTACAAAATGTTCATGTTACAAATCTTCATTACAAAAATGTCCATTACAAAATTCTCACGCATTGGTGCTCTTAACAGCAGCCACATCTAAGACAGAATTTGTACAACATATCTTAGTGGATTCAAGTTAAGAACAAACATATATCTACAACAATTACTCTCATTCATGCAATTGTGTCTCCTCACTTCACTCAGAAACTTAAATTAATAGCAGGTTAAAAACCACGATAGTGTACCCCCTATTGCTAACTACTGCAAAATGATTAATAAATACAAATGTATGATTTTAGTCCTGGAAAGGAACAATTAGTAGCCTGACAAAAAAAAGCTTAAATGAGGTTCGTTGTCTCATTATGTACAATTTTTAAAAGGTATAATTTCTGTCTAGCTCACAAACACCAATATTTTATATAATTTAAGATGACCAGTTTTGTTGAGTTTATAGATATTTGTAGTAGAATTTGATGATTTTTTTAAATTTCCTATGTTTCTGTTGTTATGTCTCCCTTTTCATTTCTGATTTTGTTGATTTGGACACTGTCTCTGGGCCATTTAGTTAGTTTGTCTAAGGTGTTATCTATCATGTAGATTTTCTAAAAAAAAAAAAAAAAAACAAATTTTGGTTTATTGACTCTTTGTATAGTTCTTTTTATTTGTATTTGGTTGATTTCAGCTCTGATTTTGACTATTTCTTGTAGTCTACTGCCCTTGGATGTGTTTGCTTCTTTTTGTTCTAGAGCTCTCAGGTGTTCTGTTAAGTTGCTAGGGTAGGATCTCTCCAATTTCTTTAGCAAGGGCACTTAGTGCTATGAGTTTTCCTCCTTGGCACTGCTTTCATTGTGTTCAAGTTTGGCTATGCCGTGTCCTTATTTTCATAGAATTCAAAGAAATCTTTAATTTCTTCCTTAATTTCTTCACTGACCAAGTTATCATTGAGTAGAGAGTTGTTCAGTATCCATGGGTATGTGGGCTTTGTTTTTGTTGTTATTGAGGACCAGTTTAGGCCATGGTGATCTGATAGGATGCATGGGATTATTTCAATATTCTTGTATCAGTTGAGGCTTGTTTTATGGGGCTTCGTTATGTTTAAGAAGGTAACCTGAGGTGCTGATAACAAGGTGTATTCTTTTGTTTTAGGGTGGAATGTTCTGTAGTTGTCTATTAAATCCATTTGGTTCATAACCTCTATTAGTTTCACTGTGTCTCTGTTTAGTTTCTGTTTCCATGATCTGTCCATTAGTGAGAATGGGATGTTGAAGTCTCCCACTATTATTGTGTGTGGTTCAATGTGTTCAAAGTTTCTTTTAGGAATGTGAGTGTCCTAGTCAGAGTTTCTATTCCTGGACAAAACATCATGACCAAGAAGCAAGTTGGGGAGGAAAGGGTTTTTTCAGCTTAAAGTTCTACATTGCTGTCTATCACCAAAGGAAACCAGGACTGGAACTCAAACAAATCAGGAAGCAGGAGCTGAGGCAGAGGCCATAGAGGGATGTTATTGGCTTGCTTCCCCTGGCTTGCTCATCTTGCTTTCTTATAGAATCCAAGACTACCAGCTCAGAGATGGCAGTACCCACAAGGGGCCCTCCCCTCTTGATCACTAATTGAGAAAATGCCTTACAGCTGAACCTCATGAAGGCATTTCCCTAACTGAAGCTCCTTTCTCTGTGATAACTCCAGCCTGTGTCAAGTTGACACACAAAACCAGCCAGTACAGTGGGTGTCCTTGTATTTAGAGCATAGATGTTCACAATTGAGGCTTTCTACCCAGACACAAATACAGTAGAGGACTGCCTGGTCTGGCCTCAGTGAGAGAAGATGCACCTAACCCTGGAGACACTTGAGGCCCCATGGAGTGGAGAGGGCTGGTGGGATAGGGGTAGCATGTGTGGAGACATCCTCTTGGAAACAGTGGGGAGGTTAGGAATGGGGAGTGGTCAGTGGTCAGACAAGGAGAAGGATGAAGTCTGGATTATAGAAAGGAATTAAAGTATAAAAATAAATAATTTTTTAAAAATGAAACTAATAAAAAAATGCCATACCAAAAAGATGCCCAAATGGCTAAAATTTACAGCTATTATTTTTGTTTGTTTAGTTTTGTTTTTGTTTTAATATTTTTTATTACATCTTTTCCAAATTACATTTCCAATGCTATCCCAAAAGTCCCCCATACCCTGCCCCCCACTTCCCTACCCACCCAATCCCAGTTTTTTGGCCCTGGCGTTCCCCTGTACTGGGGCATATAAAGTTTGATTGTCAAATGGGCCTCTCTTTCCAGTGATGGCCAACTAGGCCATCTTTTGATACATATGCAGCTAGAGTCAAGAGCTCCGGGGTACTGGTTAGTTCATAATGTTGTTGCACCCATAGGGTTGCGGATCCCTTCAGCTCCTTGGGTACATTCTCCAGCTCCTCCATTGGGGGCCCTGTGATCCATCCACTAGCTGACTGTGAGCATCCACTTCTGTGTTTGTCAGACCCGGGCATAGTCTCACAAGAGACAGCTATATCTGGGTCCTTTCAGCAAAATCTTGCTAGTATATGCAATGGTGTCAGCGTTTAGAAGCTGATTATGGGATGGATCCCTGGATACGTCAGTCTCTAGATAGTCCATCCTTTTGTCACAGCCCCAAACTTTGTCTCTGTAACTCCTTCCAAGGGTGTTCTTTTCCCAATTCTAAGGAGGGGCATAGTGTCCACACTTCAGTCTTCATTCTTCTTGAGTTTCATGTGTTTAGCAAACTGTATCTAATATCTTGGGTATCCTAAGTTTGGGCTAATATCCACTTATCAGTGAGTACATATTGTGTGAGTTCCTTTGGGATTGTGTTACCTCACTCAGGATGATGCCCTCTAGGTCCATCCATTTGGCTAGGAATTTCATAAATTCATTCTTTTTAATAGCTGAGTAGTACTCCATTGTGTAAATGTACCACATTTTCTGTATCCATTCCTCTGTTGAGGGGCATCTGGGTTCTTTCCAGCTTCAAGCTATTATAAATAAGGCTGCTATGAACATAGTGGAGCATGTGTCATTCTTACCGGTTGGGACATCTTCTGGATATATGCCCAGGAGAGGTATTGCCGGATCCTCCAGTAGTACTATGTCCATTTTCTAAGGAACCAACAGACTGATTTCCAGAGTGGTTGTACAAGCTTGCAATCTCAACAACAATGGAGGAGTGTTCCTCTTTCTCCACATCCTCACCAGCATCTGCTGTCACCTGAATTTTTGATCCTAGCCATTCTGACTGGTGTGAGGTGGAATCTCAGGGTTGTTTTGATTTGCATTTCCATGATGATTAAGGATGTTGAACATTTTTTCAGGTGCTTCTCTGCCATTCGGTATTCCTCAGGTGAGAATTCTTTGTTCAGTTCTGAGCCCCATTTTTAATGGGGTTATTTGATTTTCTGGAGTCCACCTTATTGAGTTCTTTATATATATTGGATAATAGTCCCCTATCTGATTTAGGATAGTTAAAGATCCTTTCCCAATCTGTTGGTGGTCTTTTTGTCTTATTGACTGTGTCTTTTGCCTTGCAGAAGCTTTGCAGTTTTATGAGGTCCCATTTGTAAATCTTACAACACAAACCATTGCTGCTCTATTCAGGAATCTTTCCCCTGTGCCCATATCTTCAAGGCTTTTCCCCAATTTCTCCTCTATAAGTGTCAGTATCTCTGGTTTTATGTGAAGTTCCTTGATCCAATTAGATTTGACCTTAGTACAAGGAGATAGGAATGGATCAATTCACATTCT
Source organism: Mus caroli (assembly GCF_978045245.1). Classification (NCBI taxonomy): domain Eukaryota; kingdom Metazoa; phylum Chordata; class Mammalia; order Rodentia; family Muridae; genus Mus; species Mus caroli. The sequence goes on from NW_028227272.1 coordinate 50,291,620, forward strand.
TCTACATGATAACAACCAGTTGTGCCAGCACCATTTGTTGAAAATGCTGTCTTTCTTCCACTGGATGGTTTTAGCTCCCTTGTCAAAGATCAAGTGACCATAGGTGTGTGGGTTCATTTCTGGGTCTTCAATTCTATTCCATTGGTCTACTTGTCTGTCACTATACCAGTACCATGCAGTTTTTATCACAATTGCTCTGTAGTACAGCTTTAGTTCAGCCAAGGTGATTCCACCAGAAGTTCTTTTATCCTTGAGAAGAGGTTTTGCTATCTTAGGTTTTGTTATTCCAGATGAATTTGCAGATTGCTCTTTCTAATTCATTGAAGAATTGAGTTGGAATTTTGATGGGGATTGCATTGAATCTGTAGATTGCTTTTGGCAAGATAGCCATTTTTACAATGTTGATCCTGCCAATCCATGAACATGGGAGATCTTTCCATCTTCTGAGATTTTCTTTAATTTCTTTCTTCAGAGACTTGCAGTTCTTATCATAGAGATCTTTCACTTCCTTAGTTAGAGTCACGCCAAGATATTTTATATTATTTGTGACTATTGAGAAGGGTGTTGTTTCCCTAATTTCTTTCTCAGCCTGTTTATTCTTTGTGTAGAGAAAGGCCATTGACTTGTTTGAGTTAATTTTATATCCAGCTACTTCACCAAAGCAGTTTATCAGGTTTAGGAGTTCTCTGGTGGAATTTTTAGGGTCACTTATATATACTATCATATCATTTGCAAAAAGTGATATTTTGACTTCATCTTTTCCAATTTGTATCCCCTTGATCTCCTTTTGTTATCGAATTGCTCTGGCTAGGGCTTCAAGTACAATGTTGAATAGGTATGGGGAGAGTAGACAGCCTTGTCTAGTCCCTGATTTTAGTGGGATTGCTTCAAGCTTCTCACCATTTATTTTGATGTTGGCTACTGGTTTGCTGTAGATTGCTTTTATCAGGTTTAGGTATGTGCCTTGAATTCCTGATCTTTCCAAGACTTTTATCATGAATGGTTGTTGGATCTTGTCGAATGCTTTTTCCACATCTAAGGAGATGATCATGTGGGTTTTGTCTTTGAGTTTGTTTATATAATGGATTACTTTGATAGATTTCCGTATATTAAACCATCCCTGCATCCCTGGAATAAAACCTACTTGGTCAGGATGGATGACTGCTTTAATGTGTTCTTGGATTCGGTTAGCGAGAATTTTATTGAGTATCTTTGCATCAATATTCATAAGGAAAATTGGTCTGAAGTTCTCTATCTTTGTTGGATCTTTCTGTGGTTTAGGTATCAGAGTAATTGTGGCTTCATAGAATGAGTTGGGTAGAGTTCCTTCTACTTCTATTTTGTGGAATATTTTGTGCAGAACTGGAATTAGATCTTCTTTGAAGGTCTGGTAGAACTCTGCACTAAACCCATCTGGTCCTAGGCTTTTTTTGGCTGGGAGACTATTAATGATTGCTTCTATTTCTTTAGGGGATGTGGGAGTGTTTAGCTCATTAACTTGATCCTGATTTAACTTTGGTACCTGGTATCTGTCAAGAAATTTGTCCATTTTGTCAGGTTTTCAAGTTTTGTTGAGTATAGCCTTTTGTAGAAGGATTTGATGGTGTTTTGGATTTCTTCAGAATCTGTTGTTATGTCTCCCTTTTCATTTCTGATTTTTTTAATTAGAATGTTGTCCCTGTGCCCTCTAGTGAGTCTAGCTAAGGGTTTATCTATCTTGTTGATTTTCTCAACGAACCAACTCCACGTTTGGTTAATTCTTTGAATAGTTGTTCTTGTTTCCACTTGGTTGATTTCACCCCTGAGTTTGATTATTTACTGCCATCTACTCCTCTTGGGTGAATTTTCTTCCTTTTTTTCTAGAGCTTTTAGATGTGTTGTCAAGTTGCTAGTGTGCGCTCTCTCTAGTTTCTTTTTGGAGGCACTCAGAGCTATGAGTTTCCCTCTTAGAAATGCTTTCATTGTGTCCCATAGGTTTAGGTATGTTGTGGCTTCATTTTCATTAAACTGTAAAAAGTCTTTAATTTCTTTCTTTATTCCATCCTTGACCAAGGTATTATTGAGAAGAGTGTTATTCAGTTTCCACGTGAATGTTGGCTTTCCATTATTTATGTTGTTGTTGAAGATCAGCCTTAGTCCATGGTGGTCTGATAGGATGCATGGGACAATTTCAATATTTTTGTATCTGTTGAGGCCTGTTTTGTAATCAAATATATGGTCACTTTTGGAAAAGGTCCCGTGAGGTGCTGAGAAGAAGGTATATGCTTTTGTTTTAGGATAAAATGTTCTGTAGATATCTGTTAAGTCCATTTGTTTCATAACTTATGTTAGTTTCACTCTGTCCCTGTTTAGTTTCTGTTTCCATTATCTGTCCATTGATGAAAGTGGTGTGTTGACGTCTCCCACTATTATTGTGTGAGGTGCAATGTGTGCTTTGAGCTTTACTAAAGTGTCTTTAATGAATGTGGCTTCCCTTGCATTTGGGGCATAGATATTCAGAATTGAGAGTTCCTCTTGGAGGATTTTACCTTTGATGAGTATGAAGTGTCCCTCCTTGTCTTTTTTGATAACTTTGGGTTGGAAGTCGATTTTATTCCATAACAGAATGGCTACTCCAGCTTGTTTCTTCAGACCATTTGCTTGGAAAATTGTTTTCCAGCCTTTCACTCTGAGGTAGTGTCTGTCTTTTTCCCTGAGATGGGTTTCCTGTAAGCAGCAGAATGTTGGGTCCTATTTGTGTAGCCAGTCTGTTAGTCTATGTCTTTTTATTGTGGAATTGAGTCCATTGATATTAAGAGATATTAAGGAAAAGTAATTGTTGCTTCCTTTTATTTTTGTTGTTACAGTTGGCATTCTGTTCTGTGGCAGTCTTCTTTTAGGTTCGTAGAGGGATTACTTTCTTGCTTTTTCTAGGGCGTGATTTCCGTCTTTGTATTGTTTTTTTTTTTTTTTTCTGTTATTATCCTTTGAAGGGCTGGATTCGTGGAAAGATAATATGTGAATTTGGTTTTGTCGTGGAATACTTTGATTTCTCCATCTATGGTAATTGAGAGTTTGGCCGGGTATAGTAACCTGGGCTGGCATTTGTGTTCCCTTAGTGTCTGTATAACATCTGTCCAGGCTCTTCTGGCTTTCATAGTCTCTGGTGAAAAGTCTGGTGTAATTCTGATAGGCTTGCCTTTATATGTTACTTGACCTTTCTCCATTACTGCTTTTAATATTCTATCTTTATTTAGTGCATTTGTTGTTCTGATTATTATGTGTCCGGAGGAATTTCTTTTCTGGTCCAGTCTATTTGGAGTTCTGTAGGCTTCTGGTATGATCATGGGCATCTCTTTCTTTAGGATTGGGAAGTTTTCTTCTATTATTTTGTTGAGGATATTTGCTGGCCCTTCAAGCTGAAAATCTTCATTCTCATCAACTCCTGTTATCCGTAGGTTTGGTCTTCTCATTGTGTCCTGGATTTCCTGGATGTTTTGAGTTAGGATCCTTTTGCATTTTGTATTTTCTTTGATTGTTGTGCCAATGTTCTCTATGGAATCTTCTGCACCTGAGATTCTCTCTTCCATCTCTTGTATTCTGTTGCTGATGCTCGCATCTATGGTTCCAGATTTCTTTCGTAGGTTTTCTATCTTCAGCGTTGCCTCACTTTGGGTTTTCTTTATTGTGTCTACTTCCCCTTTTACGTCTAGTATGTTTTTTTTTCATTTCCATCACCTGTTTGGATGTGTTTTCCTGTTTTTCTTTAAGGACTTCTACCTGTTTGGTTGTGTTTTCCTGTTTTTCTTTAAGGACCTGTAACTTTTTAGCAGTGCTCTCCTGTATTTCTTTAGTGAGTTATGAATGTCCTTCTTGATGTCCTCTATCATCATCATGAGATATGCTTTTAAATCTGGGTCTAAATTTTCGGTTGTGTTGGGGTGCCCAGGACTAGGTAGGGTGGGAGTGCTGCGTTCTGATAATGGTGAGTGGTCTTGATTTCTGTTAGTAGGATTCTTACACTTGCCTTTCGCCATCTGGTAATCTCTGAAGCTAGCTGTTATAGTTGTCTCTGGTTAGAGCTTGTTCCTCAGGTGACTCTGTTAGCCTCTATCAGCAGACCTGGGAGGCTGGCTCTCTCCTTAGTTTCAGAGGTCAGAGTATTCTCTTCAGGCAAGCTCTATTCTTGCAGGGAAGGTGCCCAGATATCTGGTGTTTGAACCTGCCTCCTGGCAGAAGTTGTGTTCCACTCACCAGAAGTCTTAGGATCCCGTGGGGAATCCTGTGTGGGTCCTTGCGGGTGTCCGGAGACTCCACTGGCAAGGCACCCCTGGTGCTCGAGTAGACCAGAAGGGACTTGTGCCCCAGCTCAGGCCGGGTTGCCTGCTTCCCTAGTTAATGCAGTCTTAGGTCCTACACAATTTGATTGGAGCAGATGCTGTGTTCCACTCACCAGAGGTCTTAGGATCCCGTGGGGAATCCTGTGCAGGTTCTTGCGGGTGTCTGGAGACTCCTCTGGCAAGGCACCCCTGGTGCTCCAGTGGACAGGAAGGGACTTGTGCCTCAGCTCAGGCAGGGTTGCCTGTTTCCCTAGTTAATGCAGTCTCAGGTTCCGCGCGATTGTATTGGAGCAGAGGCTGTGTTCCACTCACCAGAGGTCTTAGGATCCCGTGGGGAATCCTGGGTGGGTCCTTGCGGGTGTCCAGAGACTCCTCTAGCAAGGCACCCCGGTGCTTGAGTGGACCGGAAGGGCTGTTTTTGTTTTTTGAGACAGGTTTTCTCTGTGTAGCTCTGGATACCAAAAGATGCCCAAATGTCTAAAAATTACAGCAATTATTTTTGTTTGTTTTGTTTTTGTTTTTGTTTTTGTTTTTGTTTTTGTTTTTGTTTTGTTTTTGTTTTTTGAGACAGGTTTTCTCTGTGTAGCTCTGGATGTCCTGGAACTCATTTTCTAGACCAGGCTGGCCTCAAATTCAGATATCTGCCTGCCTCTGCCTTCCTAGTGCTGGAATTAAAGGTTTTCACAACCACTTCCCAGCTTAACTAATATTCTTAAACATCAGATCAAGTCAGTTCAAATTAGATAAGCATTTAATAAATATTTGCTCTGTATATGTAAGACATAGAGTTTTTTTTTATAAATAATGAACACATTCAATCTTCCTTTTATTTGAATTAAGAGAACAAATTAAAGTCTTTCAGGTGAAGAATATACTATGTAAAAATTAAGAACTCAAAATTTGACCTCTCTGTTAATTTACTCTTACAAAATCAGAAAAATCTCATATAGGCTTGCCTTGATTTCTTTCAAAATAATTTTTTGTGATTAATGACATTGGAGGGTTCTTGCTCTTCTTCAATAGCTTAGAAAACGAATAGGCCAAGTATCACAGGATGTATACAGGCATTCTTCATATTTTGTTTGTTTTTCACAAATGAATAAATTTTTATCTTTACAATGAATCCTTAACTTATGAAGCAATAACTGTGCCCCATTACATAGCTAAAAAAAAAAAAAATTGCAATATGCTCCATTTTGCTGCTACTTAGAGTGAATGTACATCTCAGGTTATCTAATCAGATATCTCAGCCCAAAGACTAACTCTGATGCCCAGAAAGATGCATCTCGGCTGTAGGAAAAGCAGTAGTTCTCCTCACAGCAATTTCACAAGGTCAGTGGCATGATTGGATTGACAACCTGCTTTCTGTTCCAATTGAAGTGATATTGGCAGGACAGAGCCACAACAGTGCTTCCCAGGTGCACTGGCAGAAATGTGCCCAAAGAACAAATCTGAATGGTTTGAGGATAGCTTCTAGATAAAGTTTCTCTAAGAAGAGTTTTCTTTTTTTTTTTTTTTTTTTGTTTTTTTTTTTGTTTTTGTTTTTGTTTTTTTTTATTTTTAATATTTTTATTACATATTTTCCTCAATTACATTTCCAATGCTATCCCAAAAGTCCCCCATAGCGCCCCCCACTTCCCTACCCACCCATTCCCATTCTTTTGGCCCTGGCATTCCCCTATATTGGGGCATATAAAGTTTGCAAGTCCAATGGGCCTCTCTTTCCATTGATGGCCGACTAGGCCATCTTTCGATACATATGCAGCTAGAGACAAGAGCTCCGGGGTTCTGGTTAGTACATCATGTTGTTCCAACAATAGGGTTGCAGATCCCTTTAGCTCCTTGGGTACTTTCTCTAGCTTCTCCATTGGGAGCCCTGTGATACATCCAATAGCTGACTGTGAACATCCACTCCTGTGTTTGCTAGGCCCCGGCATCGTCTCACAAGAGACAGCTATATTTGGGTCCTTTCAGCAAAATCTTGCTAGTGTATGCAATGGTGTCAGCGTTTAGAAGCTGATTATGGGATGGATCCCTGGATACGGCAGTCTCTAAATGGTCCATCCTTTCATCACAGCTACGAACTTTGTCTCTGTAACTCCTTCCCTGGGTGTTTTGTTCCCAATTCTAAGAAGGGGCACAGTGTCCACACTTTGGTCTTCATTCTTCTTGAGTTTCATGCGTTTATCAAATTGTATCTTATATCTTGGGTATCCTAAGTTTTGGGCTAATATCCACTTATCAGTGAATACATATTGTGTGAGTTCTTTTGTGATTGTGTTACTTCACTCAAGATGATGCCCTCCAGGTCCATCCATTTGGCTAGGAATTTCATAAATTCATTCTTTTTAATAGCTGAGTAGTACTCCATTGTGTAAATGTACCATAATTTCTGTATCCATTCCTCTGTTGAGGGACATCTGGGTTCTTTCCAGCTTCTGGCTATTATAAATAGGGCTGCTATGAACATAGTGGAGCATGTGTCCTTTTTACCGGTTGGGACATCTTCTGGATATATGCCCAGGAGAGGTATTGCTGGATCCTCCGGTAGTACTATGTCCAATTTTCTGAGGAACCGCCAGATTGATTTCCAGAGTGGTTGTACAAGCTTGCAATCCCACCAACAATAGAGGAGTGTTCCTCTTTCTCCACATCCTCGCCAGCATCTGCTGTCACCTGAATTTTTGATCTTAGCCATTCTGACTGGAGTGAGGTGGAATCTCAGGGTTGTTTTGATTTGCATTTCCCTGATTTTTAAGGATGTTGAACATTTTTTCAGGTGTTTCTCTGCCATTCGGTATTCCTCAGGTGAGAATTCTTTGTTCAGTTCTGAGCCCCATTTTTTAATGGGGTTATTTGACTTTCTGGAGTCCACCTTCTTGAGTTCTTTATATATATTGGATATTAGTCCCTTATCTGATTTAGGATAGGTGAAGATCCTTTCCCAATCTGTTGGTGGTTTTTTTGTCTTTTTGATGGTGTCTTTAGCCTTGCAGAAGCTTTGTAGTTTCATGAGGTCCCACTTGTCAATTCTCGATCTTACAGCACAAGCCATTACTGTTCTATTCAGGAATTTTTCCCCTGTGCCCATATCTTCAAGGCTTTTCCCCACTTTCTCCTCTATAAGTTTCAGTGTCTCTGGTTTTATGTGAAGTTTCTTGATCCACTTAGACTTGACCTTAGTACAAGAAGATAGGAATGGATCGATTCGCATTCTTCTACATGTTAACAACCAGTTGTGCCAGCACCATTTGTTGAAAATGCTGTCTTTCTTCCACTGGATGTTTTTAGCTCCCTTGTCGAAGATCAAGTGACCATAGGTGTGTGGGTTCATTTCTGGGTCTTCAATTCTATTCCATTGGTCTATTTGTCTGTCACTATACCAGTACCATGCAGTTTTTATCACAATTGCTCTGTAGTAGAGCTTTAGGTCCAGCATGGTGATTCCACCAGAGGTACTTTTATCCTTGAGAAGAGTTTTTGCTATCCTAGGTTTTTTGTTATTCCAGATGAATTTGCAGATTGCACTTTCTAATTCGTTGAAGAATTGATTTGGAATTTTGATGGGGATTGCATTGAATCTGTAGATTGCTTTTGGCAAGATAGCCATTTTTACAATGTTGATCCTGCCAATCCATGAGCATGGGAGATCTTTCCATCTTCTGAGATCTTCTATAATTTCTTTCTTCAGAGACTTGAAGTTTTTATTATACAGATCTTTCACTTCCTTAGTTAGAGTCACGCCAAGATATTTTATATTATTTGTGACTATTGAGAAGGGTGTTGTTTCCCTAATTTCTTTCTCAGCCTGTTTATTCTTTGTGTAGAGAAAGGCCATTGATTTGTTTGAGTTAATTTTATATCCAGCTACTTCACCGAAGCTGTTTATCAGGCTTAGGAGTTCTCTGGTGGAAGAGTTTTCTAGTCTGAGATATTAAGTGGTTTTCTTACTACCATTTTCATAAAGAAAAACTAAGTTTATTGCAAACAAGCTACTTTCATTTGGTTTTGAAGAAAAACCTCAGCAATTAAAAAATGGTTGCCAGAAGATTTTTAGAAACCATATGTGGGAGAGGGAAGGGGAGATTCAAAGATAATCACTGGAAATAAGAATGTTTGTAACCTGTAAAATTAACTGAAACAAAAGAGTAGCCTTCTTCTACTCATAGGATAAACAGGATGAAAAAGAAATTAGGGAACCAACACCTTTCACAATAGTCACAAAGAATATAAAATACCTTGGTGTGACTCTAACCAAGCAAAATAAAAATCTGTATGACAAATAGCTGTCCCTTGTGAGACTATGCCGGGGCCTAGCAAACACAGAAGTGGATGCTCACAGTCAGCTATTGGATGGATCACAGGGCCCACAATGTAGGAACTAGAGAAAGTAACCAAGGAGCTAAAGGGATCCCCAACCCTATACGTGGAACAACAATATAAACTACCCAGTACTCCCCAGAGCTCATGTCTCTAGCTGCATATGTATCAGAAGATGGCCTAGTCGGCCATCAGTGGAAAGAGAGGCCCATTGGTCATGCAACCTTTATCTGTCTCAGTACAGGGGAACGCCAGGGCCAAGAAGTGGGAGTGGGTGGGGAAGCATGTAGGGGACTTTTGGGATAGCATTGGAAATGTAATTGAAATAAATACCTATTTTTTTAAAAAAAAGAATTTCAAGCCTCTGAAGAAAGAAATCAAAGATGATCTCAGAAGATGGAAAGATATCCCATGCTCATGGATTAATATAGTAAAAATGGCCATCTTGATGAAAGAAATCAATAGGTTCGATGCAATCCCCATCAAATTTCGAAATAAATTGTTCCTAGGGTTAGAAAGAACAATTTGAATATTCATCTGAAATAACAAAAAACCAAGGATAGTGAAAACTATTCTCAACAATAAAAGAATTTCTGGGGGAATTACCATACCTGATTTCAAGCTGTATTACAGAACAATAATGTTAAAAAACTGCAAAGAATTGGTACAGTGACAGGCAGGTAGATCAATGGAATAGAATTGAAGACCCAGAAATGAATGCTATGGCCACTTGATCTTTAACAAAGGAGCTAAAACCATCCAGTGGAAAAAAATACAGCATTTTCAACAAATAGTGCTGGTTCAAATGGAGGCCAGCATGTAGAAAATGCAAATCTATCCAATTTTATCTCCTTGCACAAAGCCCAAGTCCAAGTGGATCAAGGACCTCCACATAAAACCAGATATACTCAATCTAGTAGAAGAGAAAGTGGGAAAAATCTTTGAGTATATATATAGGCACAGGGGAGAAGTTCCTGAACAGAACACCAATGCCTTATGCACTAAGAACAAGAATTGATAAATGGGACCTATAAAATCACAAAGCTTCTGTAAGGAAAAGAACACTATCAATAAGACAAAAAGGCAACCAACAGATTGGGAAAAGATCTTTACCAATCTTAAATCTGATAGAGGCTAATATCCAATATATACAGAAAACTCAAGAAGTTAAATGCCAGAGAATCAAGTAACTCTATTAAGAATGAGGTACAGAGCTAAACAAAGAGTTCTCAGCTGTGAAATACCAAATGGCTGAGAAGCACCTAAAGAAATGTTCAACATCCTTAGTCATCAGGGAAATGTGAATCAAAACAACCCTGAGATTCCACCTCACACAAGTCAGAATAGCTAAGATTAGAAACTCAATGGCAAGATGCTGGCAAGGGTATGAAGAAAGAAGCACACTCCTCCATTGTTGGTGGGATTGATTGCAAGGTGGTTCAACCACTCTGGAAATCAGTCTGACTGTTCCTCAAAAAATTGGACATAATATTTATTACCTGAGGACCCAGCTATACCACTCCTGGGCATTTACCCAAAAGATGCTCCAACATATAAAAAGGACACATGTTTCATTATGTTCATAACAGTCTATTTGTAATAGGCAGATGCTAGAAAAAACCCAGATTTCCTTCAATAGAGGAATGGATACAGAAAAGTTGGTAAATTTACACAATGGAATACAATTCAGCTATTAAAAACAATGAATTCATTAAATTCTTTTTTATATATTTTTATTACATCTTTTCCTCAATTGCATTTCCAATGCTATCCCAAAAGTCCCCCATACCCTTCCCCCCACTTCCCTACCCACCCATTCCCAAATTTTTTGGCCCTGGCATTCCCCTGTACTGGGGCATATAAAGTTTGCATGTTCAATGGGCCTCTCTTTCCAGTGATGGCTGACTAGGCCATCTTTTGATACATATGCAGCTAGAGTCAAGAGCTCTGGGGTACTAGTTAGTTCATAATGTTGTTCCACCCATAGGGTTGCGGATCCCTTCAGCTCCTTGGGTACTTTCTCCAGCTCCTCCATTGGGGGCCCTGTGATCCCACAATCCCAAAGGAACTCACACAATATGTACTCACTGATAAGTGGATATTAGCCCAAAACTTAGGATACCCAAGATATAAGATACAGTTTGCTAAATACATGAAACTCAAGAAGAATGAAGACTGAAGTGTGGACACTATGCCCCTCCTTAGAATTGGGAACAGAACACCCATGGAAGGAGTTACAGAGACAAAGTTTGGAGCTGTGACGAAAGGATGGACCATCTAGAGACTGCCATATCCAGAGATCCATCCCATGATCAGCATCCAATTTATGAAATTCTTATGCAAATGGATGGAACTAGCAAATATCATCCTGAGTGAAGTAACCTAATCGCTATGAACTCATGGATAAGTGGATATTAGCCCCAAAGCTCAGAATATCCAAGATGCAATTCATAGACCACAAGAAGCTCTAGATGAAGGAAGAAAAAAGTCTGGATAGTTCAGTCCTTCTTAGAAGGGAGAACAAAATACCCATGGGAAGAGATATAGAGACAAAGTGTGGAGCAGAGACTGAGAGAAATGCCATCCAGAGACTTCCTCATCTGGGGATCCATTCTACATACAGTTTCCAACCCCATACACTGTTATGGATTCACAGAAGTGCTTGCTGACAACACCCTGATATAGCTGTCTCTTGAGAGGCTCTGTCAGAGTCTGACAAATACAGAGGTTGGAAGCTCGCAGGAAACCACTGGACTGAGCATAGGAACCCCAATGGAAGAGTTAGAGAAAGGACTGAAGGATCTGAAAGTGTTTGCAGCCCCATAGGTGGAACAGCAATATGAACTAGCCAGTCCCCCTACGCTCCCAGGGAGTAAACTACCAACTGAAAAGTACACATGGAATGACCCATGGCTCCATTTGCATATTTAGCAGAGGATGGCTTTGAGGGATATCAATGGGAGAAGAGGCCCTTGGTCCTGTGAAGGTTCCATGCCAGAGTGTAGGGGAATGTGAGGGCAGGGAGGCAGGAGTGGGTGGGTGGGTGGGGGAACACCCTTATAGAAGCAAGGGAGGGGGGATGAGATAGGGTATTTCCAGGAAATCGAAAAAGGGGAAAATGTTTGAAATGTAAATAAAGAAAATATCTAATAAAAAACAATAAGATGTTATATATCGTACACATATTTAAATGTTAATTTTTCTTATTAGATATTTTCTTTATTTACATTTCAAATGATATCCCCTTTCCTAGTTTCTTCTCCAAAGGTCCCCTACTGACCTGTCCAGTAGGTCTAGTTATTCGAGGGTCTCTCGAGGGGACCTTCTCCTAAGAACCAAATGGGGGGTAGAGAGAGAAGAGAACCTTGTGCAAGGTCTCACTGTATTAGCAAGGCTCAAGGTTTAAATGCACAAGCAAAAGGGGAAATACTTCTCAGCAGGATGAATGGGGCAGCAGAAATGCACCTCAGTAGGAGGGATGGGGCAGCAGAAAAAGAGGAAGTACTTCTCAGCAGGAGGGATGGGGCAGCAGAAATTTTTCTTTTGGCAACTACACAGGGAAGCAGGAACTTGGTAGTATCAGGGTACATCTTGAGTTCAGGACATCCAGTGCTGACTTAGGGCTGGAACAATCTGAGGTTGTTCTCAGAGCTGTGTGTTGGTGGCCCCCTTTTGACCCCCTTTTCGGGAGAGGGGTGAGAGGCCCAATTCAGAGATCAGGACAAGTGTGTTGTCTTAATGGCTCCCAACACCCTACACCCTCCCCCTGCCCTGCTCACCAACCTACCCACTCCTGCTTCCTGGCCCTGGCATTCCCCTGTGCTGGGGCATATAATCTTCACAAGACCAAGGGCCTCTCCTCCCATTGATGGCCTACTAGGCCATCCTCTGCTACCTATGCAACTAGAGACACAAGCTCGGGACGGGGGGGGGGGGGGTACTGGTTAGTTCATATTGTTGTTCCTCATGTAGGGTTGCAGACCCCTTTAGCTCCTTGGATACTTTCTCTAGTTCCTTCATTGGGGCCCTGTGTTCCATCCATAGATGATTGTGAGCATCCACTTCAGTATTTGCCAGGAACTGGCATAGCCTCACAAGAAATAGCTATATCAGGGTCTGCCCTACCCGAGGTTCCATCCCATAAACAACCACCAAATCCAGACACTATTGCATATGCCAGGAAGATTTTGCTGACAGGACCCTGATATCATACACATTTTAACATTAATTAACATTTAACATTTAATACACAGATGGGATTGTGCAAAGTGAGGACACAGGGATATGAAGTATTTAAAGATAGTAATAGTGTACTTTAGAAAGGTAAAATATAGAATTGAAAACAGATATTGTCCTTTGCAAGCTGTTAATCAAAAAATCAATATCACCAATGTAACAATTAACGCTAACCTAAGTTAAACATTGTCACATGTATAAATAATTACAGAGAATACACTATATTAGAGAAGTATTAGATCACTACAATAGAATAAATGTTTGTAAATAAAGAGTTCAACTTTCCTTTATTTAGGAGATGGAAATTAGTGGAATAAAATGAATCCAAGTCATTTCAGAAATTGAATATGTCAAGTCAAGGAGTGATCATATATAAGAAAAAGTAAACTTTATAATAAACTTGATTCATTTGCAAGAAAAACAATTGTATCTACCCTACTCAACTGCATAGTTATTTTACTTTGAAAACAAAACAAAAATTAATGAACAAACAAAAAAAAAACACAGGCTATATAAAGGAAAAGAAGACAAGCTAGATTGAATTGAGTGTTAATATTATAAGGTGAGATACATGAAGCTGTACTGAATAGAGCACTAAAACTTATGAAAATATTTCTTTCAGAGTAGTGAAAGTAAATGCTTATAAACTTTAATAACTAAACAAATGCTTAGACATATTTAAAGGAAATTATTTTTCTTATTAGCAGAAAAATAGTCACAATAATTGGAAATCCGCACATTATTCCTCTTCTTAGGGTACTTAATAGGTACAATTTCACATGTCCCATGCATTCATTCTTCAGTATATGCTTACCTATAATAAATATTAGCTTGAAGAGTTAACCACAATGCTGCAATACAGTCAGCAAGAAATTATAATTCAGAGATATTAAAATAATACAGTATAGTAAAAAGTTATGTTAAAGTGTCAATACAAGTATTAGGCTTTTTTTTTTTTTGACCATGTTGCTCACTATAACCATGGATACTGAATCGAATGAAGCAGGGTTACAAAATCAGATTTATCATTTCTTTCATGTGAAAACAGTACTATTACATAGCAGTGCAAAATTGGATACAGTATATGCATGCGAATTATTATAAATATAATTATGATTTTTAGAGCAGGATTTTATACTATTATGAAGAAAGATAAAGTGTAGGCCAATAGCAAACATGTGTGCAGCAAGCAATGATGAATAGTCTGTGCCTCTTCCAGCTAACACAACATAGATCAAAGACCAGTGGACTGTAGAACTCACTATAAAAGCCAGAAACTGATCTCATAGATTTTATCACACAAGGAATTTGGTGTTTCCATTCAGTGGTAAAGGATAGCTTACTTAGAAATAAAGTAACATGGGCTATCCATTTGAAAACTTATAAAATTTGATCACCATTTAAACCGTTTGCAAAATCAGTTCCAGAAACTTTACAGCTAGAAGCAAAAACCAGTGATGCATACTTTGAGACACGGATGCTAAAAATACATAAACTTGAAAAACAAATCATATTTGATCATGTAAGCTGAAATAGATTTGTAGCAAACTATATGCACATAAAGACAATAAAATGATACTTTTATAATATATGTATGAAAACAAGAAATGGAGATATAAAATGTTGTGATGGAGAGATGGTTCTGTATTTAAGAGCACTTGCTGCTCTTCCAAGGACACGGGTTTAATTTCCTCCTTTAGGTGTATGTTCTCAATCATCTGTATTCTCAACTATGGCCCCTACAACACAAAGTATACAGACATATATACAGGCAAAATATTCATACAAATTACAAACAGATATAAATATAAAATTATAATATAGTTTACACACATAAAATTAAAACTAAATGAAACAATTATAAAGGTTGAGTCACAGAAACACATGATCAAATAATAAAATATTTCACTAGTTAGATTAAGAGCACATAACTGAATTAATTAGAAATAATTAATCCTTATTCTATGAAATGTGTTGAACTATACAAAGGTACTACATAAGGAAACAGTGTAGCATCACACACACTGAGTGAAAAACTTCCACCTTTTATGAAAGGTACCTTTGTTATGTTTTTATTAAATCTAATACTGATCTCAGTTATTCATGTATGAATATTGTATTCAATATTTGAGTATGGCACACCTACCCTTTAAGAAAGAATATTTCAGTTTGCTATACCTTCAAGATATTGGCCTGTGATAGCATTAATTAAGGCATAAACAGAAACACTAAAACAAAATACATACTGTTAGTGAACCTTTAGTAAAATTAGACAGCTGTTGTTTGCTCCAACATATGAGTACCATTTAAAGAAGCTTTAAGGTATCTTACAATGGTGGCCATTATTATGACATGTAGCTGTTTGTCTCGGATAAGACCATTAATGCTTCCTAAGGATCTGATATAATGTTTAGTGGTATTATAGATAGAGCTCAAATCACCTTAGTACTGTGTGTAGTGTGTGGGGTCTTCAGCAATGAGGCCATTCCTTGATCTCTAAGAGCAGAACAGGGTTATATCAATGATTTCGATTGTTTGGGGAATTACTTGGACTACTCTGACCAATCGATCATTCAAATGGAAGTTTCTCATTCCTGGTTCTTGGGTTTTATAAATATATGGTACTTTGGGGGAGCATTTTCATCCCAAGAGGTATACGTTTCTTTAACACATAGATGTGATTATTATTTTAATAGATTATTATATATATGAAATATATACTTCATATATATGAATATATATACTTCATATATATATATATATACTTCATATATATGAAGTATACTGGAAACAAAAGCTCAGAGTAGTTGTAGGACTAAGCATTTTTCACATTCAGTGAGGCCAAAGAGGAAATAAATCGTCAGTAAGGTTTGGTTGTGTTAACAAAAAGTAATGTGGTTATAAGTAAAGTATAACAAAGCAATATGAGTGATGTCCATATGTTGTAGATGAAAGTACTGTTATTTCAATAGCTACATTTTATATACTCTATGTAGTGTGCATGTTATATTTCTCAAGGAAGAAGGCCGTATTTGTGTATAAAATGTGTTTATACATACTCTCAAATATGGACTTCATCTCTGACATTGGTAGATTGAAAGAAAGTGTGCTAATTTTCAAGATGATAGAAGAGTACAGGATTGGGGATAACATTATAGAGTTGGTAGAAAGTGTTCTATGCTCTCATATTGTCAGTTTTACACTTTTTAGGAATAAATATCTATTAATACTTTTATGTATGAGTGCTTTGCCTTTATGCATGTATAGTCACCACATGAAATCCTAGTACCAGCAAAAGTCAGATAAGGGTATGAAATTCTTTACCGCTGGAGATATGAATGGTTGTGAGCTACCATAAAATTGCTGAGATTCAAAAGTGGGTCCTGTGCAAGAAAAACAAGTATTTTAAACCACAGAATCTGAACCATTTATCCAGTCCTGGTTTTAATTTATTGAAGGGAATAAATTGCCGAATAGAATATAGTATAATGTGTATGCCATGGTTTTTACCATATGTTTTCTGAAAAAGTCATACATATGTTGAAGATTCTCTGAACTGCTGGGCCTGTTTAGTACTTCAACAACTATGCAGTAGTGGAAAGTTATACCCTGAGAGTCAAAATCATCTTTGGCTATGTTTTTTGCAGCTAGTACCTATTTATCACCCCTCTGAAATTGATCTAACATTTTATTTATGTTTAGGTAAAATTGTTGGAATGTGTTAATGTAGCCGACATGGCTCTATTTACAAGCCAGTTATGCCATGAAGATAGCAGCTGAAACCTGTTGTGAGGATTCTAGGCTTTGCTGGAATGGACTTTTCAGATGTCACTGCCAATCAACTTGTAACTGCATGATTTGTTGATTTTTGTATGTTTTGGAACTATAAACAATATACCCATCCCATGGTGAAAACTGCTCTCTGAATCGGTTTTCACAGGCCATGTTCACACAGTATGTTCAGGATAGACAATCTCTTATTCACTTCAGAGTAAAACCTGTATTTTACAAAGACACTGGTTTTAGAGTATGATTAGTTAAGAGATGGAAATTACCTTGAGCTTCACAGATGATGTATGTGTTAGTGTTACTATTTTAGCATGTATATTCCAAGGTACTATAACTGAAGTAGTTGTCCTACATTCAAAATTTTGGGATATGCTGACAGTTATCAGGAGTTGTATGTTGCTGATAGCCCTGGGGCTATTTATAACTTGATGCTAATTCCATTCTCCTAGGAGGGGTTGAGAGCAAGGAATGAGTCAGCACTCAGGTGATTTCCTGTAAACCTTCTTCCCATCTTGATTTCTAAAATAAAGGCTAGAGCCTGTGATTGGGCAGAGGAAGGGAAGGTGGAGCTGAAAGTTGGGAGAGAAAAGAAGGAGGTGTGGGAGAAAGAGAGGACTAAGGAGGAGGAGGTGGAAGGAAAGAGGAGCAGAAGCACATGGCATGGAGAAACCACAAGTTATAAGCGGTCCCTTTTACGGGAATGATGGTAGTGTAGTAGTAGATCTGCCCAATCTAGGCACACATCATGTATTCATATTAACTGAGTTGTGCTTTTATTGCACATATTTGGGTTGGACAATTACTGCAACAGTTGTACCATTCATTCTTTAGGGTTATGGTTGTGAATAATAAAAATAAGCTATATAATCTGGTTTCATTAGCTTTAGAGTAAAAAAAAAAAAGAAAAGAAAAGGGAAGTACTTTATTTTGTATTAAAATTAGATTATTTTCTCATAAATATATCCTGAGTATCATTCCTCCTTCCCCTATTCCTCCTAGTTCCTCCTCACCACTCATTCCTACAGGATTCATTCTCTTTCTTCCCTTTGTTAAGAAACAACAGGCTTCCAAGAGATAACATCTAATCCAGACAAAATAAAATGACATGAAACATGTTGGACATGAAAACTCGGCAGGAGGAAAAATGTCCCAAGATCTGGTCAAAGAATTAGAGACCCAACTATTCTCATAGTCAGGAGACCCATAAAACTACTACGCTAATAGCTATAAAATGTATGCAGAAGACCTGGTGTAGGTCCATGTTTGGACCTGTTATTGCTGCTTTAGTCTTCTAACACTTTAAAACCAGTGGTGAGTAAAGACTGAGAAAATTATAACAACTGAAAAATGCTGAAGATCAATTCATTCACTTAACAATGAATTTCTCAATGAAAAGAATAAAAACTACAAAACTGTAAGATCTAACATATTCAGACTCCAGGCAAAACAATAAAACATATGGAAGTCTAGGATGCAAAATCTTCAATATTAGCCTACCAGAGAAAAAACAGTTACAAAGAAGGATGCAATCCCTTGGGAGAGGCAGAATAAAATCATCTGGCTTCATTAGAGATGCTTCACAGCACCCAAAGGTAATTTGTGACTTGTTTTTATACTAAAATACACAACACTGGATCAGGATTTCTGATGATACTGATATATGCCATACTTATATAGCTGGCAGACTATTAAAAAAGAGGTATCTAAGAAGATTTGGGGGAGAATGAATAATGAAACAAAAGTATAAAATTCTTTAAAAAATTAATAAAATCCCTTTAAAAAAAAAGGCCACATCACATATTGAGGCATAAAATCCACAGACTTGTAAATTTATGGAGGATACTTAACAAAGATATGATTAGGGAGATTTAGGGAAGCATGGGTTTCTGACAGGCACTCAATCAGAGAAAAATTCCAGCTGAGTATGGGTAAGGAAGGACTCACAAAGTTTATGTCCCTGAAGTACTACCCCCATTCAACATTACATTTCTATACCTCTCCCCACCACCACTCACTGTGAGACTATACAGGAAGTATGGCTTGCACTTGATAACCAGAAATGATCAGAATTATTAGAATGATTATTAAAATGATTAGAATGAGATCTCACGATGTTGCTACCTTCTAATACGAAAAACTCTAAAGACGTACCATTAGAGGTAAAAGTGTCTATCAGTGTAGTTTTTTTTTAATTTTTTATTTTTTTTACATAATTGATTACCACAAGAGCAGTGCTAAAGAATTCTGTAGCACACTAAAGTCAGTTATATTCTATCAGTGCAGATGGTAAAGCCTTGCCTGGATGAAATAGGTTCATAAAAACACACTGTACAATCATGAGCATTTCACATTATAAAAATATCTAGCCTCAAAAATGATTGAGTGTAATTAAAAATAAAATCTAAAACCACAAAACCACACACACAAACACACACACACACACACAAACACACACATATATGTAAATATAAATTACTATATATTCATATAAAGCAAAATAGGTTGTAGATAACTATTGTTTGGAAAATAGTGTATAGTGGTATTCAACTTTTAAATAAGATGCATTTCTAATTTAAATAAACATGAAAGCTTAGAAATATATAGAAAATTCAAATTTCCTGAACTAATATAAATTTTAACAGGCTACATATATATAAATAAATTAAATTTGTATTTCAAATTTGAATTAGTTTTAGTCAAAAACTAATATGTTATTTTTAAATATAAAAGGAACATTTAATTTTAAAATCAAATTTTGCCAAATCATCAGGGGATAGATGCACTTCACATTAAAAATTTTGTTACTGAGAATTTATCAACTCTATTCAATTCATTTTAAGACGTTAATATGTCCTTATAGCAAGCCTAGTTAAGTGCAGTGTATGAATATAAAAACAAACATTCATACTTAGAGCCATAATAATCTCAAAAAGAGGTTATCAAAATGAACATGTCATTGGGCAAGATAATAAAACAGTAAATATTAACATGATACTTTTTTCAAATCCTGGCCAACATATAGTGTTGCCTGAGGTTTTGATCTTAGCCATTCTGATTGGTGTAAGATGGAATCTCAGGGTTGTTTTGATTTGCATTTCTCTGATCAGTAAGGACTTTGGTCATTTCTTTAGGTGTTTCTCACCTATTCAGAATATCTCTGTTGTGAATTCTTGTTTTAGTTCTATAACCCCTCTCTTTTTTATTGGGTTGTTTGATTTTTTGCTGGTCAGATTCTTGAGTTCTTTATATATTTTGGATATTAGGCTTCTATAGGATGTGAGGCTAGTGAAGATTTTTTCCCCAATCTGTAGGTTGTCAGTTGGTCTTATTGACTATGTCTTTTGCCTTACAGAAGCTTTCCAGTTTCACGAGGTCCCATTTATCAATTCTTGATCTTAGAGCATCAGCTATTGGAGTCTGTTTAGGAAATTCCCCCTGTGCCAATGAGTTCAAGGCTCTTTCACACTTTCTCTTCTATTAGATTCAGTGTATCTGGTTTTGTGTTGACTCCTCGATTGCTGGTACGATTGCAAGTTGGTACAACCACTCTGTAAATCAATCTGGAGGTTCCTTAGAAAATGAGAAATAGATCTATCTCAAGACCCAGCAATATCACTCTTGGGAATTTGCCAAAAAAGTTACTCCACCATGACTCAGGGGCAAGTGTTCCAGTATGTTCATAGTGGCCTTGTTTGTAATAGTCAGAAGCTAGAAACCACCTAGATGTCCCACAACAAAAGAATGGATACAGAAAATGTGATTCATTTACACAATGAAATACTACTCAGCTATTAAGAATGAGGACATTCTGAGTTTTGCAGGCAAATGAATGGAACTAGAAAACATCATCCTGAGTTAGGTAACTCAAGCCTGGAAGGACATGCATGTCATGTACTCACGAATAAGTGGATATTACTCAAAAAAACCAAACAAACAAAAAAACAAAAAAAACCCAAACAAACAAAAAAACAAACCAAACAACAACAGAAAAAAAAAAGTGCAGAGTACCCAAGATAGAGCCCACAAAATGCAAAAAGCTCAACAAGCTGAGGGGCTCAAGTGAGGATGCCTCAGTTTCACTTAGGAGGGAGAGGAAAGCAATCACAAGGTGGGGAGGGAAAGACCTGGGAAGGAAAGGGAATTAGAGTAGGGGAAAGAGGGGAACATGATCTGGTATTGGGTGGGGGAAAAACACTTAAATCCCTGAGGGCCAGCAGAAAGAGTGGAAACATGCAACCTCAGGAGGTAGGAGGTTGGAGGAACATTCCAGAATGTACCAGAGAGCTAGAAATGTGAGAGACTCTCAGGACTCAAAGAGAGGGATCTTAGATGAAATGCCCTACATCCCAGAGAGGGAAGTTTTAGAGCTCACCTCCAGCAGAAAGACAGGGCATTAAGTGAGAAATGGGGTTGCCATCCCACAGTCAGAACTCTAACCCATAATTGTTCCAGTCTGAAAAAAACTGTAGGGATGGAAATGGAGAAAAACTTGAGAATAATAAGGTCCTGCAACAGGCCCAAAGAGGGCTCTGGCTCAAGGGGAGGTCCCAAGATCTGACAGTATTCCAGAGGCTATGGAATGCTCACAAAAAGAGACCTATCATGACTGCCCTCGAAAGATCCTACAAGTGACTGAAAGTATCAGATGCAGATATTTGTACCCAACCAATGGGCAGAAGCTGCTGACCCCTGTAGCTGAATTAGGGTAAAGCTGGAAGAAGATGAAGAGGAGGGCAACCTTGTAGGCAGACCAGCAGTCGCCCTGGACCCTTGGGATCTCTCAGATACTGGAACAGAAACCAGGCCACATTCACCAGCTGATATGAGGCTTCCAATTTCTCAAATTTGTTTAATATGTGTATTATATAATTGTGTCATGCATTGTGTGATGGGAAAGTCGATGTTTGACATGACAACAGAAATGTTTTTACATTTTATAGGATAAAATGCATAATTTCTTCTTATTAATAAACTTTCTTTTTTTAAAATATTTTTTATTACTTATTTTCCTCAATTACATTTCTATCCCAAAAGTGCCCCCCCCCACTTCCCTACCCACCCATTCCCACTTTTTGGCCCTGGCGTTCCCCTGTACTGGGGCATATAAAGTTTGCGTGTCCAATGGGCCTCTCTTTCCAGTGATGGCTGACTAGGCCATCTTTTGATACATATGCAGCTAGTCAAGAGCTCCTAGCAAGCATTTGCTGAAAGGACCCTGATATAACTGTCTCTTGTGAGACTAGGCTGGGGCCTAGCAAACACATAAGTGAATGCTCACAGTCAGCTATTGGATGGATCACAGGGCCCCCAATGGAGGAGCTAGAGCAAGTATCCAAGGAGCTAAAGAGATCTGCAACCCTGTAGGTGCAACAACATTAATAAACTTTCTATTCAGAGAAAAAGACTAAGAAGGTATCCTCAATGCTTAAGAGAAATCCTTTAAAAAATAACATTAAGTAAATAGGCACTCAGATTAAATAGTCAAAAGACATGCCATTTTATTTAAACTTCAGTAATATATAGAAAATACATTTGAATTGAGAAGATAGAAAACAATGGCAGCTGCATGGCCTGCCATAATTAAGCTTCCCTGTGGATATGAACCTTGCTCTACCTGCACCACTAAGGCATTTGCTAATGCCCAATTCAATGGAGGCAGATTCTCAGATTGTAAAAACATGAAGTTCTTGACACAATTCACAAAACAAAGACGTGTTCATAAAATGCTAGGTAGAGTAAGTGATACACTTGGACATGCCAAAGCCTTTAATTAACACAGAAGAAGTCTTAACTTATGGAAAACAAAGTCCCATCATTGTCTGCTGATCCTTACAACTATGGACTAAAAACTGTATAAAGTAATGGTGTGATTGTTACCAAACAAATGGATTTAATATTTCATGTGAATATTTTAAAGCTAGAATACTTTGTATTGGATAATTAACATACATAGGGGGTACGTTCATATTCATTTTGTTTCCTTTGAAAATAATTACTAAATTTTCCATAGTTGCAAAATAAGTTATACATATTTAGTTAATTGACACTTATTAAATGAACACTGGGGTATTTACTGTTTTTTATTTTATACATACATATTATACACACACACACAGATAATCTTTTATATTTTATAGAAAATGTATAATAACTAAACACATGTCATCATTGGCCTCATTTTATATACATATGTTGGTAAACAAAATCTGGTGTAAACTGAGATATTAATTTGAAATTCATTTAAGAGGGGCAAAATGTCTATAATTCTAACAAGTAAATAGAACATATATTTTGTACCCTTTAGCTTGCTTAACAAGATGATTTAAATGTGAAATATGATGCTGAAAATGACTTCATATATTAACATCTATATCATTCTTTTCATTTAATGAGACCACTAATTTTTAGCTATTTTCATCATATAAAATCATTTTGACATACTGTTTTTGTTTTGAAACCCTGCTCTTAAAGGCTACCTAGAAACATATAAAATATGCACAAATATACATGTGTGGTATGATTGACATACATACATACACACAAGCATATATATGTATATATATTATATTATATATGATAGATAATAGAATAATAGGGAGAGGTAATAGTGTTTCACATTTGAGTCTGGGCATTCACTAAAGTGAAGCTTGGGAAAAGGAAGTCAGTTAAGTGTTGTAGAGGCATCTTTCTTAGCCTAGCAATGCTTGTTGTAGCATACTTTTCAGTAACAAACTCTGGGAGTTCATATATATGCAATGGTGAACTAAATCCCCAGCAATGGAATTCTATGATGTAGTGATTCTACTTCTATTAGTATAATGAGGCCAATCATGACTGTCAGAATTCTTGTAGTCATTAAGTTACAAGCATGTTAATTTTACCTAATAACACTTACATCATGGAATAATATTTTTTAATTCAAACTCTCATAAAAGTGCAAACAAAAAACATAAGTTAAAAATTGGAAAAAAGTCAGTTTAAGAAAATATCATTTATAGGCAGTGTTCTTCAAAAGGAGAGAGTATGGGAAACAGTAAGATGTGGCTATGGGTGTTGTTGGAAGAGTAACTTTACTCCCTATTCTATGAACAATTATCTCCTAACCTCAACACGATTCAGTTTGACACAGGAACAGCAGTCAGCTGTTCAGAGTTGCGCTGACTTTGAAGTGAATCAGCAAACTATTATTATATCTACCAAGTGACATAGAAATTTTAAGCATATTATACTCTGAGTCAAACGTGGCCCAACTGCAGGTGGAAACATGTTATGTGTGGCATATTTTAAAACCCGAGTACCAGAGACATTTGGTATATAAATCTGTATCAGAAATTAAACATTGTATTGTTGAAAATAGATGTGTGAGCATGACTGAAATGTCCAAATCTAATGCTTTCTTACAACACTATTGAGCTTACAATTTTATACATGCTAGGTAGACTTTATGAGTGTAGCATCTGACATTACTAGAAGACAAAGTTTAATGTAAACTCCCTGATATTCTGGGTCTTACATGAACTGAACAAGGAAAGTACCAATGAGCATGCCAAACCAGACAAAGAAAAGGCTATGAGGCCTCAACAATACAAAGCAAACAAAATCAACACAAAACAGCAAATCTGAAACAACAGCCACAAAAACTAAAACAAAACACAAAAATCCTCATCTTCTCCAGGGAAATGGGCATCAATTGTTTGTCTAATACCAAAAGTTCTGTTCTGAAAAACCAAGTTTAAATAACATTATATCAGCTACAGAAGTTATATTTTAAAATATATTTATTTACATATACATATATATGTGTGTAATAGCAAATACCACAAAAAGGAAGGAGGAGCAGGAGGAGGAGGAGGAGGAGGAGGAGAAAAGAAGAAGAAGAAGAAGAAGAAGAAGAAGAAGAAGAAGAAGAAAGAAGAAGAAGAAGAAGAAGAAGAAGAAGAAGAAGAAGAAGAAGAAGAAGAAGAAGAAGAAGAAGAAGAAGAAGAAACAGCAGCAGCAGCCATGAAACTGAAAGAAAGCAAGGAAGGGTATATAGGTAGACTTGGAAGAGAAATGGAAAGGGGGGAAATACGTAAGGTTTACAAATGGACCTCTGAAGTAAAGATTAACTATGTATGAATATTTTATCAGAATGAAACAGAAATTAAGTTTTAATGGAATAAAAACAAATTTCAGTAACAATTTGAAAGCCTTGTGATATTCCTAAAATTGTATTTTTTCATTTTTGTTATTTAAATTTATGAGTAGACTCAATATTGAAATTGATAAGTTTCAATAAATTATGTATTAATTTTAATATGAAAAATCTTAATATTTTCAATTTGGATCACTTGGGAATATGAAAGCAGATGTTATTAATGTCTGTTTTATGACAGGTGTCCTTACAGTAGAACTCCCGTAACTGTCTTCCTCTTCTCACTGAGAGGAAAAGGAAATGCAAGATGGATCCAAGTAATGGAAATGATTTTCTAAAGTCTCTGTGTGAATATATTCAGTCCTCTCCCCTCTAAAGGGCCCTCCATATCCAACTCAAGGACAGTTAACTTTAATTATATGCATATCTAATAAGCTTGCTTATTGGGGTTACCTTCCCAGAACAGATATAAACATTATAAGGAAACTGGAAATAGCAAACCCATCTTGAAGCACATAACAGGTTGAATCTATTTAGGTGGCTCACACCTACCTGCTATATTTGCAAGCACCTTTGGTTTGGAATTCTATAGGGTGGAACTACTTTACAGAAAACATAATGAGTTCAATTATTTCCATCCTCTGTGCCGATATGAAAAGAAAATTTAATAAAACAACTGGGATGAAACAGCAGTGTGATAGAGTTATGAAATTTACATTTATGTTTCAATTACCTAAAACAATATGTCTGCTTTTAGGAGATGAAAATAGTATTAACTCCAAAATATTTTATGATATATATATATATAACTACATATTTTCTTATATATTCTTTCTTGTTGCAAGTGCCTTTCAAATAGAATTCATTAAAAGTTTGCGTGCTCTTCACATTAAGATTCCACTATTTCCAAACTAGATTGCTTTTATTATTTGTTTACTTTCATTCATTTGGTCATTTAATTTAATTTAATTTAATTTTAATTTTTGACCTGTTAATTCTTCAATCATACATATGCTAATATATTAATGCATATATACATATATATATGAATTAATATCTGCATGATTATAATTTCAGTTTGGGGAAATGCTTACCAAATCAAATGATAACAGAGTTGCAGTGTTGCATTTGTGATTTTTAGTTACTAGTGCTTAAGGGAGATGATGTATCCAGAAATTACAGAGAGGGAGCTGGGAGAAGAGGATGCTGTGGTTCTGGTCACTTTCCACTCATGCTAAGCTACATGGAGGGAGAAATCAACTAGAGGTACTGGACTGGGAACAAGGGTCAGTGAAAACAACTAAATATTATGAAAAGTAGCAGCAAAAATGTATCTTTCTTCAGGAAAATACTGTCATGGCTTGTTGAAGAACTGGAATTGAGGTGAGGGACAGAAGAAATATCTAGTGAGGCTGTTGTGTCTGACAATCAGACATACTATTTGTCATCAATCATTGCACTTAGACCTCCAGTCTAGAATGAAGAAGACCCATAAGACAGGTATGATAAGTCCTGGATCTGGGGGTTTAGAGGTACAGCATCAAAATCTGGATACCTAGCTCAGTGGACTGGCTTAAAACGTAAAGCTCCGGGCTGATTATATTACTTTCTGTAGTGACTTAGTTCAAGAAAAGTCAAAAAAAGTCAAGATGGGTAAGTGGCTTTTGCTGCCAAGGTTGAATGAAGCCTGGAGCTTCAGACTTGCGACTTAGTGGAAGGAGACCAATCTATGCTGTCTCCTGCCTTTCATATGTATACCATGATGCATTCCACACTCCCTACATTAAAGTAAACAAATCATCAGACAGACAAATAAACAAATAATTTAACAGAATTAAAAATAGAAGAAAATTAGATTTAAAGTATAGAAGTTTATTTTCAAAGCATTTGTTAATTTTAAATGCTTTGCCTCATGTACCAGTGTAAAACCAGGCTGTGTTCAATAATACATACACACAATTGCTTTCCAGATTATGATTTTTAAGAGAAGCAATTATCTATAACCTTTGAAGTTAATTTGTTTTGAAAAATCCTAAAATCAATATCGATATAATTTTATATTGTGTTTCATATACATGTATATATATATATATATATATACATACATATATACATATATACATATATACATACATATATATATATATACTTTATTATGGGTTTATGTCATATTTCCTCAACTCTGATATTTTGAACAAGGAGCTCTATATAAGGAACAAAAGGGTTTTTTTTAAATAGTAAATAAATAAATGTTAAAATAACCAACATTTAGTAAATTTAATTGTTTTATTTATATAGCTTTAGTAGTCTTTCACAATTAAACATCTTATTGTTCCTGAGATTTGCAATATTTCTTTACATGCTTACTTTTCCTGTCTGCTGCATGAATAATTTTCCAGTAGCCCAAACCCCTTCTCTTTGCTAATGAAAACCAGCAAAGCTGAAACACCCTGCGTGCTCAGCAGTGACAGTTTCAGTAAGCAATTAATCTCCAACAGTTCACCTACCACGTATGAACTTCAGAGCTCAATTCGGCACCTCATGTGACTCTATGTCCTAATTCTCACTGGAGGAGAAAGTCCATAAGCCAAAAACAGAACATCAGAAGAACAGTATGAAATAAATGAGGCATATAAAGAAACAGGATTTGTTTTTTCTGGATAGTTTTTGAAAGAAAAATGGTTTTGATATTGAAACTTCTTGGTTATTTTATGATAACCTTATTCTCACCCGCTGTTGAATAGGGTTAATAATATTTATGTTTTGAAAAAGGACATTATAAAACTTAATTAAAGTTTATAAACACAAAGGAAGCCTTTTTCATAATTGCTTTGCCATTCACCTTTGTCATTTAACATTCCTCGGAGGTACAAGCTCTTATCAGTGGTAGTATAAATTAAAACTCCTAAACAGCATGTATTAGGATCATGGACAGGATTTTATGCATCCTTAAATAAGTATAAACATGGGTGTGTTTATACACCAATAATGTATCCACATACTTCCTGAATAATGGGTAGCTTTCTAGAGTCCAATTTCTGAGTAAAATGTTCTCTCTCCCACAGCAGTCCTCAGTTGGCCCATAAGTCCTTGACTAGGGAAGAAACTTCATGATTGATCCCTTACTCCACCCATGGTGGAATTTTGCTCATGTTGTGTAGGATTTTTGTATGCAGTCAAACATACTGAATCCATGTGTGCAGCTATGCTGCTCAGCTCTGAAAGCAGTTTCTTTGTTGTCACCATGTATCCTTAGCCCACACAAGTGTTCCTTTGAATTTTTGTTTTTAACACTCCAGATTTTATTCCCCTCCCAGTCCACCCCACGACTGTTCCATTTCCCATATCTCCTTTCTATTCCCCTGTCTCCACCAGGAAGTTACCACCACCACCACCCACACATGACCTCTAAACTCCCTGGGGTCTCCAGTCTCTTGAAGGTTAGGTGCATCTTTTCTGACTGAACCCAGACCTGGCAGTCCTCTGCTGTATATGTGTTGGGGGCCTTATATCAGCTGGTGTGGGCTGCCTGGTTTCTAAGATGGTCCTTGAGTCTTAGAGGAGAGGGTTTAAAACTGAGCACTTCATGGAGTTTTATACACTGCACATTGAACAGTTCCTGGTCTGTGTCATGATCCACCTCTTCCTATGATAATTGAGAAAAACACCAATATATGATTATAATCTTTTTTTTTTTTTGCCGGGCATAGTGGTGCATGCCTGTAATCCCAGCAGTTGGGAGGCAGAGGCAGGTGGATTTCTGAGTTCGAGGCCAGCCTGGTCTACAGAGTGAGTTCCCGGACAGCCAGGGCTATACAGAGAAACCTTGACTGAAAAAAAAAAAAGAATATAATCATTAACCAGGTTATTAGTATTGGGATCTCTCCTAGGAACTATGGCCTATCCTGAAATAGGTTCAAGGCCCACTAACAGAATCTAGCATCTAGAAAAAGAGCTCTATAGTACTCAGTGGGATTTATATCCAGTGAAAAGGTGTTTACTTTCTTCAATTGCATTTGTGTTACTCTTGCACCAGAGGGCATTTTATGACAGACTACTTGGTATTGTAACTCTTGGGGTTTACAAATCAGTAAGACATCCTGACCATGTTACTTCCATGGCAGTGCACATAGCACTTTCCACAACTATAATTGCTGACCAGTAGTGTTAAAGTTTTCAGACCTTTGATAACTTCTTATCTCCATGCATTATTATTGAAATATCTTCAATAATAGGTGCTATCGTCAGCAATAGGGTCACACTATCAAAATTTCAAGGATAGCAAAAACCATGTATCACTGTGGGACCTCAATATCCCATGACTAGGGAAAAGATGATTCATATCTGGCAGTGAATTTTATGGTATCTGTGAGATGTCTCAATATCCCACCCCATTGTATGGTAACTCTATTTAACTTCACTGTATATATTTATGTGCATAGATTTTGGAAACTTCTACAATTGCTTTCTATTTATTTTTTTTCAAAGATCTTAGACTTAGTCATCCTTTGCATATTTCCTGCTCTATTTCTTCTCCCCCTGATTAACAACCCCAGCTTATCACTTTGCACTTCTATTCATTACTACCATTCATAATGTCTGAATTCTGTGTTCCCTCGCTTGAAATATCTACATGGACCCTTATTATTTCCAGGCCTTTCTCGATATCTAATTTAAACTTATATAAAAAAATTCAAAACCAGTATCCACATATGACTGAAGACACGCAAGTCTCATCTTTTTGAGTTTGGACTACCTCAGTTAGAATTATTAACTTTAGCTTCATATATTATCCCGTTGTTTTAATCATTCCATTATTCAATTGTTAACAGCTGGATAATACTGCATTTGGTTTATGTATCCTATATTCTTTATTGGCATATTAATTGATGGACTTCTTTACGTTTCCTTCCTATTTTGAATAGAAACAGTTGACATATGTGAACATGCATTACTTCTCAGGTAGGGCACACAGTCCTTAGAAAAATTCTCATTAGTTATATATTGTAGATCCATTTTTCGCTTATTGAGGAAGCCTCACACTGATATCCAGAGAGGCCAAAGCAGTTTGCATTCCCATCAGCAGGGAACGAGGTGTTCCCTTATCCCATGCTCACGTAGCATTTTCATCTTTTGTTCTCTGTTTGGTTTTGTTTTATTGTTATCTTGACCATTTTGACTGGGGCAAGGATAAAATATGAAAGTAGTTTTAACTTGCATTTCTTTCTTTCCTTTTTTTTTTCCTTTTATTTATTTATTTATTTATTTATTTATTTTTTTTGGTGGTGGTGGTGGTGGGGGGGTCAAGACAGTTTAGCCCTGGCTGTCCTGGAACTCACTCTGTAGATAAGGCTGGAATCGAACTCAGAAATCCGCCTGCCTCTGCCTTCTGAGTGCTGGGATTAAAGCGATGCACCGCCATGCCTAGCTAGTTCTTTCTTTCATTCTTTCGGTTTTCCCTCGACAACGCCCACTCCCCCTGCCCTATCCCACAATGGCCCTCTCTTTCCTTCTTATGAGGTTGCAATTCATTCCCCTCTCCTCTCCTCCAATTCTTTTTTTTTTTTTTTTGAATTTTTAAAAATTTTTTTATTAGGTATTTTCCTCGTTTACATTTCCAATGCTATCCCAAAAGTCCCCCATACCCCCCCCCCCACTCCCCTACCCACCCACTCCCCCTTTTTGGCCCTGGCGTTCCCCTGTACTGGGGCATATAAAGTTTGCAAGTCCAATGGGCCTCTCTTTCCAGTGATGGCCAACAGCTCCCCCACAGGTTCAGAAACTCAGTCCGGTGGTTGGCTCCAAGCATCTTTATTGGTCAGGCTCACCTCCCAGGGAAAGCCACAAAAAATTCCTGCCAGCAAGACTTCAGTAATAGCTCTCCAGTAGCATATTAACTGGATAATTTTTTTCTTGGACCAACAAAATGTTATTCCTTCCTTCCTTCCTTCCTTCCTTCCTTCCTTCCTTCCTTCCTTCCTTCCTTCCTTTCTTTCTTTCTTTCTTTCTTTCTTTCTTTCTCTCTCTTTCTCTCTTTCTCTCTCTCTCTTCTCTCTCTCTCTCTCTCTCTCTCTCTCTCTCTCTCTCTCTCTCTTTCTTTCTTTTATTTATTAGATATTCTCTCCCCCTACCCCGCTCCCCAACCCACCTCCTCCTGCTCCATGGACCTGGTATTGCCCTATACTGGGGCATAGTAGGAATTCAGGGCTGCCCTTTAGGACAGTTCCTAAGCTGATTTGGAATTATGGGTTTTCTCCTTCAGGTTGTGTTATTTTGTTTCTTTTGCCCCTTTTCTTCCTCTTTCATAAAGGCGATTTTCTTAACCCAGGATGGACCCTTCCATTATATAAATTTGTTTATGGAACTCGGTGACTCCCGTTCATGTTTCTCTTTACTCTTCCAATTGGTAACTGAAGAGCTCATGTATTTGATGGGCTGGAAGGGCCTGGACAGTGTCTTGGTTTCACTTGTTTTATATTTATTTATTTATTTATTGATTTATTTTGACTAGGCTATGTAAGGCTTGTGGATTAAAGATAATAATTTTTTAAATTAAAAAAATAGGAATTCAATCCTATTATTCTCAAACTAATCACACTCTTCCACCTTGACAAGAGTTTTCCACCAAACAGTTTTCAGTAAGTTACCTATAGGAATTTGTCCTTTTTGGTTTGACTTCTCTGTCCACACATTTATAAAATTGTCCTATACTATCCTGGCTGCCAGGTGAAGAAAGGATCCACACACCATGCTCTGCAATGTATCTTCTGTGAAGTTCAAACATCCTGTGCTGGGTGATTTCACACCTCATTCCTTTATCTCTCCATCAAAGTTTTGCATGAATGACACCTTGGCATTGCAAAGGTCTTGACCCCAAACAGTATACTGTTTACTGATGTTCCTGACTGATCTTTCCCCATCATTTTTATCATACAGCAGAGTATGGACATCAATGGTTTATTGCCCATTTCTTCTTACCAAACTCTAGTTTCCTTGAGAATAAGAAAATTGAATTGTTTGATTAACAGATTTTCACCTGTCCATAGAAAACTCTCTCACAAAGTTGTTCTCGAGGGAAAATATTTATTCAAGAAAAACTTTTCAAATATCGGGGGGCGGGGGCAAGGCATTATCAACAGTCCACTAGGAATTTCAACAGGGAAGAGAATGCTCAGTTGGTTTACAGAGAAAAATCTTTATGTTATGCATATCTCACTTGTTATACTGAAATTAATCGATTAAGTAGACTTGACTCATTCAAAATTTATTTAATGTGTTTGGTTCTATTGTATATTTTTAAAATTACAAGTAATAAAGCAAGGATAAGTGAAGCTGTGTCTTATAAAGTTGGGGGGGAGAAGAAGAAAGAGAGGAGAGGGAAGCAGTGGGAGATGATTGAGGTGCTACTGAATTGTTACTTTGATATCCCAATTCCCTGACATTTTTAACATGAATTTAAAAAGTAGGAAAATTTGGAAGATAAACAAAAAAGAAAGAGAACACTAAATAAACAATGAACTAAAATGGAAAAATGAGTTGTAAGCATTGACCTTTTAAAAGGAAGTAATTAAATTTGCAATTCATATTTATATAATTAATTATTTATGCAAATAAATTAAAAAATAGAAATATTTGTTTGTAGCACCATAAAAATCAACTCTATGGAGCTTAATTTCACTTATCATTGCCCAAAGGCACTTGAACACTATTTATTTAACAAAGTATTTAAAAATGTTCAGTGTAGAAGTAAAAGTGCTAAGCACTGGTAGAATGTAAAAGAATGGTCATAGGAGGATAAACAATGAAAAAATAAAAGGGCATCAGTAACTCACAAATATATTTATCAGCGATTTTAAAAAGTCATTCTTTTCCCAAAACAATAGAAAATGACTAAGAGAGGGTCTTTTCAGCCCAAGGAAGAACGTGACAAGAGCATGTCACTACATAAAATGAAATGGCAAGGAGAGAGTATACTCTATGCTATAATGTAAGTCATTATCAATACTGTTGATTTACAGGCAGGGCATATTGGAACAAAACCTCAAGTATGAAATTGAAAATAACCTTATTGCTTAATATTGCTTTCAATATTGTTTATTTACATAAAATTATCAACACAGAGAAACAGTAGAACATAAATATAGCTGTGTCCAAATTTCTGGAATAATATATTAAAAGAAATTTGTAATTCTAATGGTAATTTATTTTAAGGAGTACAGAGTTTAGAGATATTTTTTATCTTACATAAACACACTTAGCCTCCAATTTTATTTCTGGAAATGCATCCTAAATTATCATTAACATTTATGGTAATTTTTTCCAAAATAATGAAGATTTGTAAACACAAATAGTTTTAAAAACAATAAGTGTTTAAATTACTAATTATTCATATAAATATTTGAATAATATATGGCTATTATAGCTATAGAGAAGAGAATGTAATGCTGTATAAAGATATATAAGTTAGATATAGATGTGTATAAAATATATAAGATACAGTTAACTTATTTGTAAAACTAGATCATTTATTATTTCATTGATTATTAACATTTAATTATCATTCACAATGTTTATAATACTACTAATAACATCAGTTCATCTCATTATACACATATAAGTTCCACCAGTAATAACACCAGTGGACACCATCAACAATTTATTTTAATTTGTTCAATTTCTTTTCTTGAGAAATACCAATTTATTAAACTGTCTGAAAGGTATAAGTCTAATGAAATATTTTAGAATAGGACTGGAAGATTACAAAGACAAATTATAACTAATGTATCACAAGAAACAGTATTCTTAACATTAGGTTAATAATATATTATTAATAAGGTTAATAATATAGCAAATATATTATTAACTTTCAGTCTGATATTTACAAAATTGGGGATTCATTTTCTTTCTTCACCAATAGTGTAGAACCTAGAACTACCTTAATTTGTTGGAAAAAATGAATATATTTTATGAGAGATTGTTTAAGCATATTAAAGAATTAACACAGAAGCAATGTCTGCAGACAAACATTAGACTCTCCTCCAAAATTTCACTATCAGTTATTATTAGGTTAATACCTAATAATGTTACCATTATCTTTGAGATTATATATTAAGTATATTAAAGTCTTAATTAGATTGGTCATGAAAATTTTTATTCATTTCTCCTCACACTGTTTCCAAAATGCAAGATATATATGTGAAATAATTTACCTCTTTGAATAAAATATGCCAATATGCCTTTTTATTATATAGGAATTTGTCTTCCAAGTCGAATGACATTATTAATTTAATGATACAAATGCCACATATAATTTATTCCTATCATGTTTTTATAATGAACTACTTTTGTAGCTTTATTTTTATACCAGTCAAAAAATAAAGCTAAATATGTTTTTTGAATTGGTCAAAAACCCACTTATGTATGTGTATAAGATTAGGCAACTTTCATGTTGTGTAAAGTTCTATATTGATGGATTAGTTATTGGATAAATCTTCTATCATACATCCACAGCTTGCAGAGACATATGGAAACACAAATATTATATGTATGTCACATATACATATATGTACATATAGACATATAGGCACACCAACACAAATAATTGGAAACACTATATAAATGAACAGGCATACAGAGGCCAGATATTCCTTTGATCTATGGCTTTCCACAAAGCTTTTGGTTCAGCTGTCTCCAGTTATTGATTTTTACCTATTTCACTTAGACCAGAAAGAAATGGGAAGTGATTCAATTTCCTATTATCTCATTCAGAAGTAAGGAATTACTGTCAGAATGAAGGAAAAGGAAATCATATTCTGTGTGCATACAAAATATGGTGTGTTTTGTGAAAGGAGATGAAGAATAGGTACCTTTCAGAGGAATGGTGAGGATCAGAAATGGGTAAAAAAAAATCTTGATGAGGCAAGGTAATGGAATGGCTAGAAAATATGACAAGTCAGACAGGTGCCAAGAGATGAGCCTTATCAAAGGAAATCCAGTCTGTGCCCACATTCTTCACTCTTCCTGTGACAGGTACATTCTTTCCCAACACAAGGGAGAGTATGTGAAAAAAAGAATAAAGATACATCCATTCTCCTCTAGAATTTTTAAAGCCTGAATCTTCTTCCCTGTTAAATTCTTAAATGCAACGGCCAGAAAAAAAAGCTGACAAATCTGAATAGCAGCTTAAAAAGAGAGCTAAACTATTTGACACATATTTTTTGCTGTTGTTCAGAAGATTCCTCTGTGGCTATCATTATTTTTAGCCAACCTCCAGAAGCAGAAGACTTCATTGCCTTAAAGTCTTTACAGGAAATAGTTTTTAAAAATTACACCTTTTATGGTATTTTTTTTCTTGATTCAGGAAATAAAAATGACACTCTTTATAAAACTATTTTGTCAAAAATTTCATTAACTAACAAGAAACCTGATAAATAGCTTACTGACAATCAGCACTAATTTGCTCTCCATTGTTTTTATTAGATACATATGGTCGGAGAGCAGAGGATAAAGAGACTCCATTACCTCTTTTAGTTGTGTTTGATTTACAACCATCTGGCACAAACCTGAAACTTCCAGAAGTGCCATTGAAAGGAAGAATATAAAAACATGCCTGAAGGTTAGTTTTGTCACTGAAGCTAGAGTCTATATTCACATATTTATAAAACTTTGGTTGGAAGTATTGATATATTGCATATTTCACAAGTCTGAACATGACGTTCTCTATAATTATAGAAGAGCAAAAATTGTAGAGAATGTCTCCTTAGTATTAAATGAGTAATGCCACTCATCTTGAATGAAATAACATGAATGCTTTGTCTACCACACAATCTTTAAGCATGCTTGTGTAATTCATGATGTCCTTGTAAATATAAGGACTGTAACATATCTTCTTCAAAGATTTGGCATGTCTATTAAATAAAATAAATTTATTTAAAAATTAATAATTTACAGACCTTAATTATGCACACCAATATATACTATACAACTGTTACTTGATTAAAATACCCAGAAAACAAAACAAAACAAACAACAAAAACAACCTTTACCCTGAAAGTAAGTAGAAGAATTTTAATGCAGCACCATGGATGCTCTGGCAAGGAATCCCATCCATAGACTTTATAGATGTTGATGATTTGCCTGGGATGTTACACCATTAATCTGGGTGGAATACAGACACATCCTTAGTACACACCTTAAATCTGAAACAATGGGCATAAAATTGGTTTCTAGAAGAAATCAACCATGTTTGAAAGTGACTTTTTAAAAAAATGTATTATATTTTTAATTTATTATTTACACTCCATATTACATTCCCCTTCACCCCCCATTCACCCTCCAACTGTTCCACATCCCACACCTCCTTCCCACTCAACCACATCTCCATGTGAATGCCCCCTGACCTGACCTCTAAACTCTTTGGGGCCTCCAGTCTCTTGAGGGTTAGGTACATCATCTCTGAATGAACACAGACCCGGCAGTCCTCTGCTGTATGTGTCTTGGGGGCCTCATATCAGCTGGTGTATGCTGTCTATTGGGTGGTCCAGTGTTTGAGAGATCTCAGGTGTCCAGATTGAGACTACTGGTCCTCCTACAGGGTTGCCCTCCTCCTCAGCTTCTTTCAGTCTTTCCCTAATTCAACAACAGGGGTCAGCTGCTTCTGCCCATTGGTTGGGTGCAAATATCTGCATCTGACACTTTCAGCTGCTTGTAGGGACTTGCGAGGACAGTCATGATAGGTCCCTTTTTGTGAGCACTCCAGAGCCTCAGTAATAGTGTTAGTCCTTGGGACCTACCTTTGAGCTGAATTCTACTTTAGGCCTGTCACTGGAACTTCTTTTCCTCAGGCTCCTCTCCATTTCCATCCCTGTAATTCTTTCATAGAGCAATAATGGTCAGAGTTGTGACTGTAGGATGGCAATGCCATCCCTCACTTGATGTCCTATGTTCCTGCTGGAGGTACGCTCTATAATTTCCCTCCCCCTACTGTGTGGCATTATATCTAAGGTCCCTCCCTTTGAACCCTGAGAGTCACTCACCTCTCAGGTCTCTAGTGCATTCCTCTAATGTCCTATCTCTCGAGGTTGCCTCTTTCCAATCTTTCTGCTCAACCTTAGGGAATCAGTCCTTTTCCCTCACCCAATACCTGATCAGGTTCCCCTCTCCCTCCAAATAAATACTCCCCTCCACTTTACCACCCAGGTCCCTTCCTCCTTTCCCACTTATGATAGCTTACTTCTCTTTCCTAATTGGAACGGAACCATCCTCACTTGGGTACTTCAGCTTTTTGACATTTTGTAGTTCTGTGGACTGTTGCTTGGATATTCTGCCCCCCCCCCATTTTTTTAAACTAATATCCACTTATTAGTGAGTACATATCATGCATGTACTTTTGGGTCTGAGTTACATAACTTAGGATGATATTTTCTAGTTCCATCCATTTGCTTGCAAAACACAGTATGGCCTCAATCTTAACAGCTGAGTTGTATTCCATTGTGTAAAAGAACCAAATTTTCTGTGTCCATTTCTGTCGTGGGACATCCAGGTTGTTTCCAGCTTCTGGCTGTCACAAATAAGGCTATGATGAACATAGTGTAACACATGCCTCTGTTGCATGATGGGCCATCTTCTGGGTATGTTCCCAAGAGTGGTATATATGAGTCTTCAGGTAGATCTATTTTCAGTTCTTTGAGGAAACTCCAGATTGATTTCCAGAGTGATTGTACAAGTTAGCAACCCCACAAGAAATGGAGGAGTGTTCCTCTTTCTCCACAAGTGCTCTCCAACAAGTGCTGTCACCTGAGGTTTTGATCTTAGCCATTCTGTTGGTGTAAGGTGGAATCTCAGGTCGTTTTGATTTGCATTTCTCTGATCATTACGTACTTTGAACATTTCTTTAGGTGCTTCTTAGCCATTTGAGATTACTCAAGTGTGAATTCTTGGTTTAGTTCTATACCCCATTTTTTGATTCAGTTGTTTGTTTTTTTGGTGATTAACTTCTTGTGTGCTTTATATATTTTGAATATTATCCCTCTATTGGATGTGGGGTTAGTGAAGATTTTTTCCCAATCTGTAGGTTGCCACTTTGTCTTTTTGACTATGCCTTTGCCTTACAGAAGATTTCCAGTTTCATGAGGTCCCATTTATCAATTCTTAATCTTAGAGCATGAGCCATTAGAGTTTTGTCTAGGGAATTTCCCTCTGTGCCAATGAGTTCAAGACGCTTTCTGGATTTCTCTTCTATTAGATTCAGTGTATTTGGTTTTATGTTGAGGTCCTTGATCTACTTGAATTTAAGCATTGTACAAGGTGACAAATATGAGTCTATTTTCATTCTTCTACAGACAAACAGCCATTTAGACCAGCACCATTTAAGGAAGATGCTGTCTTTTTTTCCATTGTATATTTTTGGCATCTTTTTCAAAGATCAAGTGACCATAAGTTTTATTTCTAGTTCTTCAATTCTATTCCATTGATCAACGTGTCTGTCTCTGTACCAATAACATGAAGTTTTTATCATTATTGCTCTGAAGTAAAGCTTGAGGTTAAGGATGGTGATTCCCCCAGCTGCTCTTTTAATATTAAGAAATGTTTTCACTATTCTGGGTTATTTTTCTTTCCAGATAAATTTGAGATTTCCTCTTTCAATGTCTTTGAATGATTGTCTTGGGATTTTGATAGGGATTGAATTTAATTTATGATTGCCTTTGGTAAGATGGACATTTTTACTGTATTAATTCTGCCAATCCATGAGCATGGGAGATCTCTCTATTTTCTGACATCTTCAATTTCTTCCTTGAGAATCTTGAAGTTATTGTCATACAGGTCTTTCACTTATTTGGTTAGAGTTACCCCAAGATATTTTATACTATTTGTGGCTATTATGAAGGGAATTGTTCCCCTAATTTCTTTCTCAGCCTGTTTATCATTTGTATAAAGGAAGGCTACTGAGTTATTTGAGTTAATTTTATATCTAACCACTTTTCAGAAGTTGTTTATCAGCTGGAGAATTTCTCTGGTCCATTATGTATACTATCATATCATCTTTAAATAGTAAGACCTTTATTTCTTCTTTACCAATTTGTAACCCCTTGATCTCTTTTTGTTGTCTTATTGTTCTAGCTAACACTTTGAGCACGACATTGAATAGATATGGGGAGAGTGGGCATCCTTGTCTTGTCCCCGATTTTAGGGGCATTGCTTCAACTATGTCTCCATTTAATTTGCTATTGGCTGTTGGCTTGCAGTAAATTGCTTTTATTATGTTTAGGTATGGTACTTGAATTCCTGATCTCTCCAATACTTATAACATGAACGGGTGTTGTATTTTGTCAAGTGCTTTTTCTGCATTTCAGGAGATGATCATGTGATTTTTTTCTTTGAATTTGTTTATATAGTGGATTACATTAATGGATTTTTGTATATTAAACCAACCTTGCATTCCTGGGATGAAGCCTACTTGATCGTGGTGAATGATGTGTTCTTGGATTCGGTTTGCAAGTATATTATTGAGTATTTTTGCATTGATTTTCATAAGCAAGATTGATCTGAAGGTCTCTTTTTTGGTAGTGTCCTTGTGTGGTTTAAGTATCAGAGTAATCAGAGTAATTATGGCTTCTTAGAACAAGTTATGTAATGTTCCTTCTGTTTCTATTTTGTGAAATAGTTTGAGGATAATTTGTACCAGGTCTTCTTTGAATGTATGGTAGAATTCTGAGCTAAGTTCATCTGGCCCTATTTTTTTTTTTTTTTTTTTTGGTTGAGAGGTTTTTAATGACTCCTTCTATTCCCATGTGTGATATTGGCCTGTTTAGATAGTTTATCTGGTCTTGATTTAACTTTGGTATGTAGCATCAATCTAGAAAACCATCTATTTTATTGAGATTTGCCAGTTTTGTTAAGTATAGGCTTTTATAGATGGATCTGATGATTTTTTTCATTCCCTATGTTTCTGTTGTTATGTCTCTCTTTTCATTTCTAATTTTATTAATTTGGATACTCTTTCTTTGCACTTTATTTAGCTTAGGCAGGGGTTTTTTATCTTGTTGATTCTTTTAAAAACTACCTTTCTATTTTTCTGATTCTTTGTATTGCTTTCTTTGTTTCTATTTGGTTGATTTCAGTCCTGAGTTTCACTATTTTCTGCCTTCTATTCCTCTTTGTTGAGTTCGCTTCTTTTTGTTCTAGAGCTCTCAGGTATGCTTTAAGTTGTTAGTGTAAGATCTCTCCAATTTCTTTACCAGGGCACTTAGTGCTATGAACTTTCCTCTTAGCACTACTTTCATTGTGCCCCATATATTTAGGTATGATGTGTCAACATTTTCATTAAATTCCAGGAAGTCTTTACTTTCTTTCTTTCTTCCCTGAACAACTTATCATTGAGTAACGAGTTGTCAGTTTTCCTGTGTATGTGGGCTTTCTGTAGATTTTGCTGTTATTGAAGATCAGCCGTAGGCCATGGTGATCTGATAAGATGCATGATATTATTTCAGTCTTCTTGTATCTGTTGAGGGTTGTTTTGTGACCAATTATATGGTCAATTTTGGAGAGGGTACCATGAAGTGCTGAGAAAAAAGTTATTCTTTTGTTTTAGGATGGAATGTTTGTAGTTATCTGTTAAATCCATTTGGTTCATAACCTCTCTTAGTTTTACTGTGTCTTTGTTTAGTTTCTGTTTCAATGACCTATCCATTAGTAAGAGTAGAGTGTGGAAATCTTCTACTATTATTGTTTGTGGTTCAATGTGTGTTTTGAGTTTTAGTAAAGTTTCTTTTGTGAATTTGGGTGCTCATGCATTTGGGGCATAGACGTTCAGAATTGAGAATTTCTCTTATGGATTTTCCCTTGATGAATATGAAGTGTCCTTCTTCATTATGCTTGATAACTTTTGTTTGAAAGTCTATTTTATTGGATATTAGAATGGCAACTCCTGCTTGTTTCTTGGTACTGTTTGCTTGTAAGTCCCTTTTCCATCCTTTTACTCTGATATAGTGCCTGTCTTTGTTATTGAGGTATGTTTCTTAAATGCAGCAAATGTAGGATCTTGTTTGCATATCCAGTCTTTTAGTTTATGTGTCTTTATAGGTAAATTGAGTCCAATAATATTGAGAGATATTAAAGAGAGGTGACTGTTGGTTCCTGGTATATTTGTTTTTGTAGGTGGTTTTATGTACTTGTGGTTCTTTGCTTTTGACTTTGTTGTGAGATGCTTAATATCTTGTCTTTTCTTTGGAGTAGGTATATTCCTGGTGTTGGAGTATTCCTTCCAGAATCCTCTGCAGGGCTGGGTTGATACATAGATACAATTTATTTTTGGTTTTATCCTGGAATAATTTGGTTTCTCCAGTTATTTTGATTGAGAGTTTTGCTGGGTATATTAGCCTGGGCTGGCATTTGTGTTCTCTTAGTGTCTGCATGACCTTTGACCAGACTCTTCTGGATTTTATAGTCTCTGTTGAGAAGTCTGGTGTAATTATAAGTCTAACTTTGTATGTTACTTGGCCTTTTTCCCATACAGGTTTTAATATTCTTTTTTTGTTCTGTGCACATAATCTCTTGATAATTATATGACAAGATAATTTTCTTTTCTGGTACCATTTATTTGGTGTTCTATGGGTTTCTTGTACCTTTATGTCCATCTTTTTCTTTAGGTTGAGGAAGTTCTCTTCTATGATTTTATCGAAGACATTTTCAGGTCCTTTGAGCTGAGAATCTTTGTTCTTCTCTATTCCAATTATCCTTAGATTTGTTCCTTTCATTGTGTCCTGAATTTACTTGATGCTTTGGGATAAGAGTTTTTTATGTTTGAATTTTTTTGACAGTTGTGTCAATCTCTTCTAGTGTATCTTCTACACTTGACATTCTCCCTTTTATCTCTTATATTCTGCTGGCAATACTTACATCCATAATTCCTGACCTCTTTCCTAGGTTTTCCATTTTCAGGTTTGCCTTCATTTGTGTTTTCTGTATTGTTTCTACTTCATCTTTTAGGTCTTGAATCCCTTTACTCAATTCCTTCACCTGTTTACCTGCGTTTTCCTGTATTTTTTTCCACTGAGTTATTGATATTCTCCTTAAAGGACTCTATTATCTTCATGAGATAAGATTTTAGGACAGATTTCTGATTTTCAGGAGTATTGGTATATTCAGGGCTTGCTCTGTTAGGAGAACTCAGTTCTGATGATGCCCACTTATTTTGGCTTCTGTTGCTTATGGTCTTGCACATGCCTTTCATCATCTGTATATCCCTGGTGTTTGTTGGTCTGAGTAACTATATGGAGTCTGCCTCTTTTGTCCCTGGATTGCTTCAGGTCTCCTGTTAGGTTTGTGTCCCTGACTGTATCAGACCACCTGTAGGGCCTTCCAACTGGGGGCTCTTCACAGGGGCAGAGAAGCTGTTAATGTGTTGCACTGGCTGCAGTAGAACTCCTGGGAGGCATTCAGACTGTTTGCTCTTCAGTGGAGCAGTCAAACTATTGTTCAACCGCTCTGAGTGCAGAGGGTCCTCAACTTCTCAACTGCTCTGAGTGCAGTGGGTCCTCTAAGATGTATCTGGATATGGAGTCTTCATGGGAGCAGACTAACTAGGAGTCTGCCCCAGCAGCAAGGTACAGGCAAAAGGGTGGAAGGGATGGAAGGAAGGGGAGTAGTATTCGGGAGGGCAGGGATTCTGGTGGTGATGAGTTCTGAGTCCACCAGTTTCCCAACAGCAGCTCCTGGACTTGGACTTGGGGTGGGTGGGGTATGTCTTACCATCTGCTCTAGGATAGATTAAGATGTGGAGTCTCCATGTGAACAGAAGAACTAGGAGTTTTCCCCAGCAGCAAGGACTAGGCAGAAGCTGAAAGTGACCTCTAATTGAAGTGCAGACAAAATGATGAAGCAGAGAAAGATTTAACAGGGAATGTCAGAGATAGGATACACCTCTCACAAGAAAAAGAGGCAATGTGTGAAAACAGCAGCAGGAGAGAGAGAGAAAGGGAGAGAGGAAGGGGGTGGTAATTGGGATGAGTTTGTTGAGTCAGGTTGCAGTTCATGACAGAAGTAGCCAGAATATGAGGACCAAGAAGATTAGAATTTTTTCTGAGTTAGATTGACCCCAACCAGAGCAACTTATTAAGATCTCAAGACAAGCTAGTTTGAAACACTCAGCTTGTAAGATTAGAAACTTGCTAACCTAGGCCTATGGATAGTTAGAACAGAGAAGAAAA
The DNA here is from genome assembly GCF_978045245.1 of Mus caroli. Classification (NCBI taxonomy): domain Eukaryota; kingdom Metazoa; phylum Chordata; class Mammalia; order Rodentia; family Muridae; genus Mus; species Mus caroli. The sequence goes on from NW_028227272.1 coordinate 50,334,624, forward strand.
CATGCTCTGGGCTCAGCCCAAATATTGTATTTATATAGCTGGGGCTCTCATATCTGCATCTTAGGAAATACAAGTTACTTTTACAACAGTTAGCATGCAGAATTATTCTAGACTCCCTTACCTGGATTATTATTCCAATGCAGTTTAAAGTATAATTTACATCTCTTCATTCTTTCATATGTATGTATATATATATATATATATATATATATATATATATATATATATATATAAAGAGAGAGAGAGAGAGAGAGAGAGAGAGAGAGAGGGAGAGAGAGAGAAATAAAAGAAATCCTAACCAAGATGTTTCCTTTATACCTAAGACGAAAATCTTACCTAAAATGAAAAATTTCTCATGAAGACAAATTATAAACTATCAGAAAAGTCTATTACAAAATTATATATTTTGTAGATGAGATCTAATGTGTTAATGGGTCCTGATCTAGTAAATGCCAGGTAGGACAAACTACCCTTTTAAAAAGATGGTGGCCATTTTAATTTTCAATTTTAAGGAGTTGTAGAAATAAAATATGAATCAACATGAGGTGAATTTTTAGTCTGAAATGTTAACAAAATTCTAAAATCCAAAGGTGAACACAATTTAAATTTCATAGGGGGTGCACAGAAAAATAGATACAGTGATCACTTTTCTATAGACTTTTATTTATGCACATTAGAACCTCAGTACATCTGTATCCTGTAGGTTCAGTGAGAGTGGCCATTAGTCTTATGCCAGTGGTTGGGGTTCAGTATAATATCTAAAACTCACATCATGCAGTTGGTACACTAGAGCTTGCTTGAGTTCAAGATAATGAATTTTCGACATGGTATGATCGTCTGTGCTGAATTAATATTCTACCTTATTGTCTTATTGTATAATCAGAATGGACAAATTTAATCTCCTTTAAAGGGAACATTGTAACCAACCTTAGTATTCCCTTGACTTCCAGTGTGATCAGGTTTTACAACTTACGGTAAATTCTTTGCTTTATCTTAAATTAGGTATACCTCCATTCCTTTGACCCAAAATAATGTATGTCTGTATGTATGTTCTGTGGCAATCACTGACTGAAAGTACACAGAGGTTGAAGGTAACCTTAAAGTAGATATCCCATACATGTTGGAAACAACAAAGGTTGATAGCACATGCTTATAGCTTTGAGTGCTCTTCTGGGCCAGGTGGAGTCGGTAATGTAACTTTCTCCACTGTAATACTCAGATACATATTTCTGTAAAGAATCCTTCATTCCTTCCCAATGCCATTATTTTATGTTCTGTCTAATAATCAGTGAGCAAAATGCTTTGTTAGGGTCCTATGGGTAACATAAAGAGAGAAATGGAGGATTCAAACTCTCATGGGAAGATCAATGTGTCTTTATTGAGTGAGGGATAGAATGCCCTTCATCTCTGCTCAAATTATTGATGAGCTACTATCTAGGAAGCATTTGTAATTAAACTGCTGCCCATGTGTTTTCATCCATTGACACTGAAAAAAATGATCTGCATCTTTATGCTGACAGGAAAACTACATTAATACCAAGTATTCTACAGCAATAAATATCAGAAATACCCTAGTACTATGGAGAGGCAAGACACTGAAATAACAAGAATTACATGACAGTGAGAGAGTACAAAACCATTCCAACTCACCATCCACTGATCACAGGTACAAAAGTCTCACATAAGTCTGAGGCAGGAGCTGAATTGAAAAATTTCTTCCTGTCTCCCACTTCAAATCTATGAATAAGATAAAAGGCCTATAATCTTTAGGTTTTGGCAAAGAGCTTAGTAAAATGACTTCTATAGTTTTGAAATGTGTACAGTCTTAATATCTGTCCACCAATTTAGGCTATGTAAACAATGAATTTGAGAAACTATCAGTAATGCAATACTGGAAAAGTTTCCAGACTTAGACAAAAATTAAGCAAACAATAGCAGCAACAAAATTACTTCTACTAGAATATATTAACATTGCCCTAAAGACCTCACTCCAAAAGAGAAAGTTCCATTTCTGAACATAAATATTATTTAACCTGGCTACTTTATTTCTTTCCAAAAAATGCTCATCAATGTAACTTTTTTTCTTTAAAAAAAAACATTTTTATTAGGTATTTTCTTCATTTACACTTCAAATGCTATCTCAAAAGTCCTCCCATATCCTCCCCCCCCCACTCCCCTACCCACCCACTCCCACTTCTTGGCCCTGGTGTTCCCCTGTACTGAGGCATATAAAGTTTGCAAGACCAAGGGGCCTCTCTTCCTAATGTTGGCCGAGTAGGCGATCTTCTGCTATGCGACAGAGAAGTAGATCAATGTAACTTTTACTGAATAGTTGTGGCAAAAGACAGGAAAATCATCTATTGCCAAAGGCAAAAGTATTTGAGTCAAATTTAGAGATGGGCTAGATTATAATTTATCTATAAGAGGCTTTTAAATATCTATGGTTAATATGGTAAAAACTCTAAGAAATAGAGCTAACAATATAAACTGATAATAAAAGAAAAATTATCTTTCTGTAAGGGAAAATTTTGATAAGAGAAATATAATTTCAATAGGATTATTCCTATAACATATTTTCAGGGAAATGTTATCTTGTGTCACGATCACTCATAGAAATAACTCAAAACAATACAAAAATATAAAAGAAAAAACATCCATATTACAGCCAATATACCTACCATTTCTAGTTTTAAAATTGATTCAGATTTAAAAATATTTTCAAATTAATGTGCCTTTCCTGTGTGTATGCTATTCTAGCATGTTCACAGCTGCTGCTGTGTAGTCCAGAAGATGTCTGATCTCCTGGAACCGGGAATCCTGTCAACTATGAACCACCATGTGGATACAGGGAATTGAACTCCAATTCCCTGGAAAAGTAACCAGTACTCATTACTGATGAGGGATCCAAACTATCTAACTGAAATCTTTGAAGTAGAAATTATAGCAAGAATTTCTTAAATACTTTGTTGCCCAATTTTAATTGAAGACTGCAAATTAAGAACTTATTTTTGAAAAAAAATTCTGATTCAGGAACTAATAAATATACAAAAATAAAATAAACATTGTAAATATCAAAGCGGCATTGCTCTATAAATATGGAAAACAAATATAACTTTAAAAACAAGAAAATCCTCAAATTAAAGAAAAAAGATATCACTAGAATAGAATGACATTTTTAACTAAGGGTTTAAATCTGTTGCCAATGGAAACACCAAGATCAGAAATTCAGAAACAAAAATATATTGTAAATGTACACTACAAATATCTCTCTAATTATAATTAAAGTAAATGTTATAATTTACTTCTATTTTTTTCAGTAAACCGAATGACTATGAAAACTCTATAAAAAAGTAATAGAGTGGGAAATGCAGTATGAATTCATAGAGCAAATAAAGATTGAGAAAACTTAAAATTCAAATATAACTTTGAATTTTATTTCTAATTTTTTAAAAGAAATAGATTGCCAAAATATGAAGTTAGATATATATTTTAGATAGAATACATAAGTATGTAGCAATGTAGTACAATGTGTGAGAAAGCTGCATGCATTAAGCATTGTTATAAACATTATAACTAACTTGTCAGTAGGATGATTACACTGATGTTGGACTGTATATGCTAAAGACAGTCTGCTTCAATATAAATAACTCTAGATGAAATACAATGTGTGCCTACTTAATGAGTAATGCAGATAGTTCACAACACATATTTATTTATCTGGAATTTGAAATAGAAGGAAAAACATAAATGATGGATTTAAAACTTAGTTGTGTCAATAATCACATTAAAAATGATTGTTTATAATTCTAATTAAAAAGAGAATGTAAGATTTGAATAAGAGTAATGTCATGCTCAGTCTTCTGATGCCTATAATAAACCCTCTTCAGTGAGAGGGAATGAAACATACCACCAAATATTAAGGAACTTTTTAATTATAGCAAATGGGATCACCACAGCAAAACAAATCTGGACACAATGGAGAAATCAATGGACCTTGGGAAATCCAACCTCACTGAATACAAAAACTTCATAGCTCTGGAATCAGTGATTCACCAAATACCAAGGATGAGTAGGCAGGAAATCTGTAAGAGTCAGTAGACCAAAATACCTCCAGTGAAGTCACTACCTTTTAAACATGACTGCATAAAAAAGACCACTAAAAAGGCAATCACAATAGACATACTAGCATTAAAAATGAAAGAAAATAAACAAACAAACAAAACAGGAAGTTCCACCCAAAGAAAACAAAAAAAATATAGCCATATAATTAATTACTGCTATGAGAGGGAGAATTAGCCTCTCCTGAGGGTATAACCCATCACTTATTATCCAATACAAAGTACTCAGTCCTGAAACCAAACAACTAAAATGGACTCAGGAGATTATATTTAAATATTTGCATATACATGTAATAAAGGTAAAGAGACTACTGATTTTAGAGTATGGGGGAAGACATAGGTGAGCGCACTCAAGATGAGCTTCGGGGAGGAAAGGAAAGGGAGAAAGCGATACACAATTCCTTTTTAATGAAAAAAAATGCATACAGGTTTTGTTAAAAAAAATAGAAATTGCCCATAATGGGTCTCCACTGTTGGTGAAAATTAGTTAAGAACACTGAGGACAACTTATAATTTTTCATTATCTTTGGAGGTAGTTTGTCACCTGACTGGGAGATGACTATATATGCTGAACATTAGTGAAATAATAGGCAAAGAGGTGTGGATTCTGATAACTAATAAATTCCTAATTTGTTCCTGTTATTCTTGAGCTTTAATTATGAATGACCTTTTATATGATATCATGGGATTGGCTGACATAAATATAAGTATGTGACCAAGTAGGCTAGAGAATTTGTGTACTGAGAAGACATTATTTATGGAATTCTCAACAAACATAAAGCTGATGTGTGTGTGTGTGTGTGCGTGTGTGTGTGTATGTCTGTGTTTTTACATATAACAGTAATTAGAGCGAGGATAAAACCCAAATTATATCATTTACAAGAAATTATAATTGACTGTATCAAATGTTAGTGAGACTTTATCAAAAGTGAAACAAAAATAATCATAATATTGTAGAAATGAATATTATAGCTTACCATGCAAATTTTATTCCATTTTCTTAGAATTATCAATGGTGAGCACTCACCTTACAGAATTTTCCATATATAGCTGACACAACCATATATTCTTTCTATGGTAAACCTCAGTGGCTGGGCAGTGTGAGACTCTTTTACTTTTCTGATAGAACAGGAGAAATTCTAATTTCAGAAAGCTTCCTTGTATTCAAGGTACATTTTTATTCTCTTTCTTTCTTTCTTTCTTTCTTTCTTTCTTTCTTTCTTTCTTTCTTTCTTTCTTTCTTTCTTTCTTTCTTTCTTTCTTTCTTCTTACACTTTTCTTTACTCCAAATCTTACTCTTTTCCTTCCCTGGCAAGGATTCCCGAATACATTTCCAACAAGACAGTGTTATCCAAATGTGTGTTTTCCAGATAACGGATGTGCAATCATTGATAATGTTAATGACAGTGAAAGTAGACATCGTGCTGATATTTTGAAGTTAAACCATAAGTTGTCCAGATGGTGAGAGTACGTTACCTGATGATTGTTGAACACAGATATCCCAGTATGACATTGTGATTGTTATATTTTCCTCCCATGGAGAATTTGGATGGAAAAATAATGTAGAAGGCAAAAAGAGGCATGTGTGGCATTTTCATTCCAAAACCTTAATAATTATAGATTGATGATTTCTGAATTGGATGGCTTTTCCTTCGAGCACTTTCATGAACTTTGTGGGGAAATGCAATGAAAGGTGAAGGGTAATTAATAAATAATTAAAGACTAGATGTGAAAGCTAGAAAGCTTTCCTTCTTTGAAACACATAAAGATCTTGTCGCCTGCAGCTAGAGGGCAGAGAATGATGATGGTCAGGTTCAGTATTAAGCTTCTGGATGGTGGAACTTCAAAGAATGTTCCAATCCCAGTGGGGGTAGTTTCTCCTGGTCAAGGTCAGAACTCTTACTGGGAAGGAATGTAACCAAAGTCTCAGAGAGAAACCATCTGTGTTCTTCTCTAAAACTCGATTAAACTCTTACATTCCTTTGAATTTGCAAGTTTGTAATAGAAGTGGTGTGCTGACCTTGGAGCTTAGGAATAACAAACAAATTCTTTCTCTGCAAGATGAAGTATAATCCACTGCCTTGTTCTGGGGCAGGGGCATGATACTTTGTGAGAGAGAACAAGATAATATTTCAACTTCTTTACTCTTAAATAATAACCAGTGTTAAATGTCTACACAGATAATACTGATAATTACCATGCCAGCTAAGAGAAGGTAGGCATGACAAGTTATGGGTTGGTAAATAGTTAAAAGAGAAAATGAGAAAGTGAATAAGGTATAGAAGATACTAAGCTAAAAGGAAAAGAAATTAAACCAATGTGGAGACAGTACATTCCTGCTACAGATCTGAAAAATACAGACACTCCAAGGAAAAAACCATGCAGTATTCTAAGCAGTTTCCCAGCAGCTCCTGTTCCGTTGTTAACACCTTATACCACTTGACTTCAGATGGATAGTGTGTGACTACTGTCTAACAAACTCATTATATTCTATTAGTATCAGTGCTGTTGCCAGGGCATTAAATGACCCCTCAAAGACCTATGTCTGATAATGTGGCTCCCAAAGTGGCACTATTGGAAACTATAAGAGGTGGACCAAGGGAAAAGATTTTTCTCTCTGCAAGGATGGCCTTGAAGTAATTGTGGATTGCCAGTGTCTCCCTGGCTTCTTTTAATTTTCCTAATTTTTGTGAGTAGTCTGTTGCCAGTATGTACTCCTGCAGTGGTGTGTTGTTTCACTACACACTCAAAAGAACTATTTTCAGTTAATTATAGAATGAAAAATTTAAAATCATGAGACCTGGGAGGGAAAGTGAATGGGGGTGGGGAGAGAGGGGAACCTGATCTGGTATTAGGTGAAGAAAAAAGACTGAAGCCTTGAGGGCCAGCAGAAAGAATTGAAACAGGCAACCTAGGCAGGTAGGAGGTTGGGGGGACCCTCCAGAATGCATCAGAGACCTGGGAGGTGAGAGAATGTCAGGACTCAAAGGGAGGGATCTTGACAGTTGGGAGAGAGAACTTGTAGAGCACAGGAAGATAGGACATCAAGTGAGAGATGGGGTTGCCATTTTACAGTCAAACCTCTGACCCATAATTGTTCCTGTCTGAAAGAATTACAGGGATGAAAATGGAGAGGAGCCTGAGGAAAAGAAAGTTCAGAGACAGGCCCAAAGTGGGATGTAGCTCAAGGGGAGGTCTCAAAGTCTGACACTATTACTGAGGCTATGGGGGTGCTCACAAAAAGGGACCTATCATGACTGCCCTCGCAAGTCCCTACAAGCAGCTCAAAGTGTCAGATGCAGATATTTGCACCCAACCAATGTACAGAAGCAGCTGACCTCTGTTGTTGAATTAGGGAAAGACTGAAAGAAGCTGAGGAGGAGGGCAACCCTGTAGGAGGACCAGTAGTCTCAATCTGGACCCCTGAGATCTCTCAAACACTGGACCACCCAATAGACAGCATACACCAGCTGATATGAGGACCCCAACACACATACAGCAGAGGACTGCCGGGTCTGTGTTCATTCAAAGAGTCTGTGTTCATTCAGAAATGATGTACCTATCCCTCAAGAGACTGGAGGCCCTAGGGAGTTTAGAGGTCAGGTGGAGTAGGGGAGTGAACATCCACTTGGAGACAGGGGATAGGAGGAGGTATGGGATGTGGAGCAGTAGGAGGGTTGGATTTGGGGGGATAAAATATGGGGTGTAAAAAAATAAATTAATTTAAAAAATCATGAGTTCAAATTATATTTACATATTTTTAACCTTAGATACCTACTATCGTTAAATGTTGATGACAAACACAATTAGGAAAGATACGAAATGAAACCATCTGAATCAAAAAGAAAAAAAAAGACCCTTATCTATTCACACATAAATGATAATTTATATAGAAAATACTAGACTTAGTAGCCTCAGAATTGAACAAATGGCACAATGATGAAGAAAGCTTGTTGTTATTTTAAAGGTTTATACCAAAAAAAAAAAAACAAACAAACAAACAAAAAAAAACGGTGTCAATCATCAAACTCAGAAAATTTCAGGACACAAAATGGATAAACAGGTGTTTAAATTATGTGATTTCCACAGAGTTCATATTTCAGCCTCTAGGAGAATCAGCCTGTTGCTCTCTCACATCCAGCATTTGAAATCTAGAAATAGTCATGGTGATCCTCTCTTACCAAGGCTGTCATGGCTACCGATGCTGCTGAATGCTATACTTTCTCAAAAACACCAGTGGCTGATGTTGATCTCTGATAAATAGAAAAACTATGGTCATGGCTTGTAATCTCAAGACACTCCAGGTTGCTTAGGCAAATAAACTAGTTTATGAACTACACAACCACTCTCATATGATCATGAAGCTATATGACTGCTTTTATGTAGTAATACATTTGTGGAACTAGAAAAATGTCTCAGTCGTTAAGAAAACTCATTCTTTCTTCAATGGACCAGCATTTCATTGCTAACACCCAAATGGCACAGAATCATTTTCAGGTCTCAGAACCAGTTTCAGGGCATCTGATGCTCTTTAGTGATCTCTGAAGGCATGACATATACTTGTAGTGCACAAACATGCATAAAGTCAAAACACTCTCACATGTAAAATGTAATAAATATATCTTAAATTTATAAATAATAAATTTGAGTACTGCTAGATGGGTCATCATATAAAACTAAACATATTTAGACTTTTACAGGAAGATTTGGGATGCCCTAACTTTTGGAGAATAACTAGCCACTTTAGACACATTCTCATAAAGTATTTTCTGATTGTAATAGTAATTGTTCTGACAATAGTCGCCTATGTTTTGTTAATATGTATACATTGTTTCAAAAAGCATAATCCTGCATGCTTGTGTTCTGCAAACATGGAACTTTGTACATTGTTTTGGGTAAAGGGGCAAAATTAACCCAGAAGGAGAAAGCGTGAGGCCAAATATGCATTATTTTTATATTACACAACTCTACTGAATTTATTAATTTTAGTAACACTTGGTAAGAGTGTGGGACTTTTTAAAAAATATATGAGAGTCTGTCATCATATCTGGTCACAATTGCCATTCTTTCTTTTGATTTGTACTTTTATTCTTGTCTGACCTAACTATGCTTCCTAGAATGTCTACAATTTTATTACATAAAATAGTATTTTTTGTCATCTTATTTTTGTTCATGCTAATGAATGTGGTATAATTCATAGGATTTTCACACATGTCCTTTATCATGTAAAAGAGTGTCCCTTTTATGTTGTACTCTGAAGACCCAGGAAATAAGCTACAGTATGCTAAACTCCATAAGCTTGATTGGCTAGTTTAGAATGTCTGATTATGGAAGCAAGTATGTTTCAGTCCAGTGAAAACTATCTTTGGCTATCTTTAGTATTCTTTATAGGTTTTTGTTGTTCAACTTTTACATTCAATACATTCTCCATTCTTCTAGGAATACTAGCTTTCACCAATCCCCATGTTGAGAATGCCATTAGAATGTATCTACAAAGCCGGGCGTGGTGGCGCACGCCTTTAATCCCAGCACTCGGGAGGCAGAGGCAGGCGGATTTCTGAGTTCGAGGCCAGCCTGGTCTATAAAGTGAGCTCCAGGACAGCCAGAGCTATAAAGAGAAACCCTGTCTCGAAAAACCAAAAAAAAAAAAAAAAAAAAAATGTATCTACAAGTTACAGCATAGTAAAACCTGCATTGTTGTTCCTCAACAACTTCAAGATGAATGCAATTCTATGGCTTTTGTTTTGTTGAATAATTATAAAACTGCCTTGAAGTGATTTGGCCTCTGTGTTGAGGCAAACGAAATCCGTGTTTTCAGGCCAGGGCTACTGACATTTGTCTATGAATGAACTCAATTATCGCCTTCGTAGTGGCAGAATGTTTAATGCTGCCATTTCACACATCTTTTTGAGCATAAGAATACTAAATGTTGACAAATAATTTGATTCACCCCATTTTAAATGTGTCAAATAACGATACCCTTCAGTTTATAAATAACGTACAATTCTATGTTTGCGAAGGGACAAATCTCATTCGAATTATAGCACACTAATTTGAACAATTGAGTTTACATTCTATATAGTCATATAAAATAATTGAGTGATATAAAAATAATTATCAGTTTTCAGACAGAAATATTCATCATCTCTAAAATTAACATTAGTTTACATATTAAGTAAGTATTAGCAATCCACAAACGTATCTTCTTAACCCATTTATGAACTATATACTATCTTGGGTGAACTAGGATCTTAGTATAACTTAGTTAAGTATTCTGTTAAACTCAAATGAAGACACTGATAGGAGTGATTTTTTTTAAGTTGGGATTATTATTTTCTTCCATGCTTACTGCAACTGTTAGCTCCATTTGTTTCCTTCCATCTATGCAACTGTAGGGCCATGACTATTGCTACCAACAGCTACAGACAGTCACAATTCAAGAAACAACCTATGTTTTCTTAACATAGTAATCTCTTTATAATTTCATTCACAACATTGTGCTTTTCAAAGACACAAAGGAAGTCAGGCTCTAAGCCCAATCTTAAAATATCACAATCCAATCAGGGCTCACTCACCCCACTTTAGAAAAGAATTGGGTTGATCAGAAGTTCAGTGTTGTTGCTTATAATAAAGGACTGGATGTAGGATGTTGTAAACTGTAACTACCAGGAAGGGAAAATTGCAGAGGACTAAATAAAATGTCTGTCCATAACAACCATAATAATGACAATTCTGAATGCCAAACTACAGCAGCACTCTCCTATGACCTCTGCATCAGTGCCTGCCTCTAGTTTTCTGCCTTGAGTTTCTGCACTGATGCTTTTCTATGGTGGGCTCTGATCTGGAACTATAAGCGGAAATAAATGTTTTCCTTCCTAACATGTCTTTTCTTTTGGTTGTGGTGATTTATCAAAGCAAATGGAACCCTACCTGATACATGTAGAGAATTAATATTTACGTACATGTTATGTACACTGAATATTTCTTTGTAAGAGTTTTTATTTAGCATTTTTTGTTTTGTTTTATTAGAATAATTTGAAGTAGTAATGTTTTGATACCACTGTTTTATAGACTGAAATCTGAGATTTAGGGACGATATTTAGCCTGCTCCAGGAAGGAAATCAGAGGATATCAAAAAAACAGAATGAACATTCAAGTCATTTCTTATCTTCAGAAATAATTTTCTCAAACATTTTCAAATTAATATCCTTCATTCTGCCATTGGCTGTAGATTAAGAGTCAATTATTCGTATTCTCTTGATTTTAGCACTTATAATTTTGATTTATATGTTCATGATATATATTTTAAATATTTCAATATTTTGGGCTGTTTGCAATGAGACTGTTTTAGAAGGCTTATTGTAGTATTCAAAGTGATAGAGAATATATTTATGCTGTGACAATTTTAAGATAGTAGCACCTATTATCCAAGATACTTATTTGAAGGAATACTCAAACCCTCATGGTCAAAGCATGAAGGAAAAAAGACCGTGGCACAGGCTTTGTGGGCTCTACATGAAAGTTAGGGGATTTTCTGGTATTTATGAGACCTGTGGCATCTGGCAATAGCCATGAGGAGAATCAGGATATTAAGGTAGCATGCATGAGAGGAGAACTTTTTAAATAATATATTGAATTATAAAGGATATGACAATTTTTTCCCTAGAATTTTCAGTTAAGAACACATCCTCTATTGTGTACATACACAATATAAACAGGGCATCAAGAATGCCCTGTGGAGCCACAAAGATAGTTAAGTCTCCTTTGTTTTAATCTTTTAAAGATAATTTCATTTCCAAACTTTTTCTTTCTATACACCAACAGTTGTTTGCCAAGAGGGTTCAAGTTTGTCAACTTTGAAAGCTCATTAATTGGTGAGGAACTCATCATATTAGCTCTGTATAGATCAATCTAAAAGCTTTATTTTGTTCATTTAATTAAGATTGGACCTCGGTAATTCTAATGTTCTTCAATCTCTCTATTCTTTATATTCTCAAGCTGTGTGTGTGTGTGTGTGTGTGTGTGTGTGTGTGTGTGTGTGTGTGTGTGTGTGTGCGTGTGCGTGTGTGTGTGCGTGTGCGTGTGCGTGTGTGTGTGAGTGTGAGTGTTTGAGTATAATAGGATATAGTTTTGATTCTTCAGTATTTTATTTGTTTATATTTAAAATGTTGCTCTTAAAGATATAATATTAATGACAAAGCTATTAACTTTATTTTTCTAAAGTTAGGATCCACACCTTTAGCTCTATCAATGATCTCAGCTATTCTTACTTACAATTATATGGCTTTCATGAATTTTAGGATGGTTAGTTGTACTCTATTCTATACTCACTAGAAATTGTAACCCTTTTTCAACTTTTAATATTGGCAACAAAACAGCTCTCTACACATTGATCAACTCTGCTATTCTCAGAGGTTATTCTAGTCAGCATGTATTTTAATCTTCATAAATATATCTGTAAAAAAGAGAAAAGTGTCCACTGCTGACTTGAAAGATTAGTAGTCCTTAGATGCATAAAGTATCAATACTAAAGACAAGAAAATGCATTGTTTAATCTATGTCCATACATTAAGCTGAACAAGGATTAGCCTCTCTAGAATAAAATCTTTTAAGAAACATAAATCTTAGTGTCCCTGTGAAACACAAAATCAAGTCCTGCATTTCAGTCATTATTACTTTTTAAATCTTTTTATTTAAAAATTTCCTTCTGTACATTTATTTGAGTGTTTTTTTGTTTTTTGTCACCTCAACTATGTCCATGTGTTGGATGTTTTGCCAATATCTATGTCTGTTTTTCTGTGTACCAGGGACTGGAGTTATAGGAGTTTGTGAATCACCATATGAATCAGGTCCTCTGAAAGAGCAGCCAGTGTACTTAAACACTGAGGCATCTCATCAACCCCAGAGTTTGCAGTTAATTCTTATCTTCCAGTCTTCTATATATGTCAGTCTGTCAAGCATTTATTTTTTCCACTTTGTCATATTACACTTTAAATATTTGTTATTTATTTATTTTGTGTGTAGAGGGCCATGCAAAGTATGAAGGTCAGCTGTGCATGCACTGAATATTTTAAAGAGTCAGAGGTGCATTTTCCAAGGCAGGTTCTCTCCTTCACATTGCTAAGTCAGGGTCCATCTTGTTTCTACAGTTCTGCAGACTCTAGGCTATATGAAATCCATGAGCTGCTCCTGTCTCCACCTTCTATGAGTGTTCCATTAGCTATACAGCACTTCCATTTTATGTGTGTTCCAGGAATAAGCACAGCTCGACATTCATGCATGGCAAACTGCCTTACCTGGTTATTTATCTGTCCACCCACACTGTGCATTCAGTAGCAAAGAGGACATGTTCTTTCAGATTGCATTGTTTCAGGTGAAACACATTCTTTCTATCCTCATAGAAAATCCTGAACAGAAAACACTAGCTTTTCATAACATGACATCGCAAAGCAGAGTGTGTGGAATCATTCTCAGACTCAGCTTATCAATGACTGTTTAAATTATACTTAATAGAAAGACATTTCTTGGTAGGAGATATTTAATTACTCTTTAATAAATTACATCAGGAAATTAAATTCTTGAAATTTTGTAGGATGGAGAGTTATTGACTTCCCCAAACAAACGAACAAACAAACAAACGACAACGACAACAACAACAACAAAATAAGGCATAAAAGATAGTATAATGAGAGAAATATTGAGTTGTATAACATCATTTTTCCTCTAAGTATAGGCAGTGACTCCGCATGGACTGGAAGAAGTCATGGTTTTCCTCGGCTACTCAGTCTCTGCAGCATCAATTCTTCCCACTCACTGTCTTGAGCTTTAAGCTTCAGTGGCCCCTGGTTCAGATTCAATAATAAACCTCTCTCTAGTATTCCAATATCTGAACTGTACCTGAACTTCTCTGAGACTGAGCCCAGGCAATTTTTCACTTGTGAGCACTCTTCTTCCTTTTCTGCCCACACAGCAGGCAATGGATCTTAGAAATGGGCTGAAATCTCCCCTTCATCGCATTCCAAAAGGGTGTCTGTCACTCCAGTGACACCTGCCTACTGGCCTAGTGCTCATACCACAATCTGCTATAGTCTCTACTTTCTGACGATTTATGGGCCATGAAGTCATCAGAGCGTCCTTTGCTAGCTCACCACTTGCCGCTTTGCATCAAAGGGTCTTGGTAATCCTGCCAATTGAAGGGACTGACTCTTCTCCCTTGGAGGTCCACAACTTTCTTACTCTTCATTTACAAAATATAACTTTCCTTGCTCTGGTGAGAAGGCCCTCAACAATTCCTTTTAGGAATTTATCCCAGCTGTGGTTATAATGTTTTCTTTGCCACGTACCCCTTCTTAAGGAACCTCTTTATCTTCTGTATCTTAATATTATATTGTGATTCAACCATCTCAATGAGGTCCAACTTTATTTGTGTGCATATAAGACAATGAAGAAGAGGTTTTTAAAGAATAGTCTGCATTGAGAACATCCTTTATCATTTCCTATGCCCTATATACTTTTCTAATTAGATTCCTTGGTAACACAATCACACTATGTCTACAACTCATGGTTTTCCATCACATCATATGTGCTTAGTTTTACATGTGTTATTTATATGAGTATATTATATATGGGAATGATTCCAGACTTAGGTTTCTGGTTTTAAATTTTTTTCTGTAATATATTTGGCCATTTTAGGGGTTTATTATGTATTTCCGCCCATCTGTATTTCTTGCATGACATCAGAATAAAACTGCTCTAAATTCCAGCCCATATGAAGCTCAGTCTGAAGGGTCTGCTTTATCTCTTTACCTTAGACAAAAAGAGGAGTGATGGAATAGTCAGAAAATCTTCCCAAGCCTTTTGTAACAACTTTTCACTTTTTCTCTAACAAGACAAACCTTGAAATCATCAAGATGTGGCAGTTTATTTAATTTGAATGATATGGTAGGATTTTCAATTGCAGTAATAATATTTAGACATTTTAACAAGTATTTAAAAACATGATAACACACCTTTTTTCTTTCCATAAAACATTTTAAATGTCAAGGATTCATTGAGAATGATGAACATCCACCTATACATTGATGATAAATAAACACAACGTTAAAAATCTCAGTGCTGGTTCTCAAGAATATCAGGCACCAGTCGTATGTATTGTATAGGTCTTCGGCATGCTTTATATATTGTGAAATCCAGAAATTTTACATTATTTTTCTAAAGACAAACCAATGAAATACAGCAGTGACAATTGCCAGGATTCAATCCTGGTAAGAAGCAAATAAACAATGTAAAGTAAGCTGAATTTTATTGCAGTGCACTAGTATACTCTAATGCAAGTCTGGAAAACCTAAGAACAAATCTGGAAAATTAATGTCAAAGAGGAGCATGCTGAAAGTGCAACACAGACATCAGCATGAAGAAATACATAATTATATAAAATATGATTATAGATTAATATCAAAACTATTAGGATAGGGACTTGTCCCTAGTTATTCAGGTAAGGGTCATTAACATGTAAAGTAGTGTTATCCCAGTATAATAAGTTATCAAGCAGTAAAAATTAAAATCAAGGAAATAAGTCACAGCAAGCATATTGAATAAGAATAGAGAAATATAATTTGACAGCCCTTTCTTCAAATTTCAAGCTGAAATGTAATCCCTATTGTAGTAGTATCAGCAGATTGATTGTTTGGACAAGTGTGTCTTAGTAGGTGAAATGATGCCTTAAAGTAACTCTTAATGAGAATTTGTTTCTTTGTTTGTTTGTTTGTTTGTTTGTTTTTAACTCTAGATTTTATTCCCCTCCAGGTCTACCCTCAAACTGTTCTACATCCCATACCACCTCCCCGCCCCCTGTCTCCTCAAGGATGTCAGCACTCCCTACTCCACCAAATCTCTAAACTCCCTGGGGGCTCCAGTCTCTTGAGGGTTAGGTGCATATTCTCTGACTGTCCCAAGCTATCGTTCTCCCCAGCAAGAACACACTCGGACAATCAGAATCTTCTGCAGCAAAAAGCTTTATTGCTTCTTCAGGAGGGAAGACCCAGACCCCGGAAAATGGCATTGCTTATATAGCCCTCAGCCATGGTGTTTCAGCACCTGATGTGGTGTGTCAGCTCCTGATTCGTTGCTCGCCCATCACCCCATTACTACGCCCCGATATGGGCAGTGACTAGGCATGAGTTCACTCTCGCATCTGCGTACAAGGCTTGTTTACTAGTTAGGCACAACAGAGGCCTGTGCCATCTTATAATGCAGCACGGCTCTCCACATCTGACTAAACACAGATCCATCAGTCTTTTGCTGTATATCTGTTGGGGAGCTCATGTCAGCTGTTTATGCTGCCTGGTTGGTCAGCCAGTGTCTGAGAGATTTCAGGGGGTTCAGATAAATTGAGACTGCTGGTCCTACAGGGTCGCCCCCTCCTCAGCTTCTTTTAGCCTTCCCTAATTCAACAACAGGGGTCAGCTGCTTCTGTCCATTGGTTGGGTACAAATATCTGCATCTGATTCTTTCAGTTGCTTGTTAGGTCTTTTGGAGGGCAGTCATGATAGGTCCCTTTTATGAGAGCTCCATAGCATCAGTAATAGTTTCAGACCTTGGGACATCCCCTTGAGCTGGATCCCATTTTACACTTGTCTCTGGACCTTCTTTTCCTCAAGTAACTCTCTATTTCCATCCCTGTAATTCTTTAAGACTGGAACAATTATGAGTCAGAGTTTTGACTGTGGGATGGCAACCCAATCTCTCACTTGATGTTTGTCTTTCTGCTGGAGGTGGGCTTTACAACTTCCCTCTCCCCAATGTAGGGCATCTAAAGTATGTCCCCCCCACTTTGAGTCTTGAAAGTCTCTCACATCCCACATTTCCATTCTTGCTGCTGGCCCTAGGGAATTTCAGGCCTTTTCTCATGCAATACCTAAATTATTTAGATTCTTTTTTATTAGATGTTTCCTTTATTTACATTGCAAATTTTATCCCCTTTCCTCATTTCCCCTCTGAAAACTCCATCCCTCCTCCCTTTGCTCACTAACCCACCCACTCCTGCTTCCCTGCACTGGCATTCCCCTACCCTGGGGCACTGAGACTTCAGTAGACCAGGGATCTCTCCTTGCACCTTTGGTTGGTAGTTTAGTCCCTGGGAGCTCTGGGGGGTATTGGTTAGTTCCTATGTCCTTCCTCCTATGGGGTTGCAAATCCCTTCAGCCCCTTGGGTACTTTCTCTAGCTCCTCCATTGGGGACCCTGTGCTCAATCCAATGGATGCCTGTGAGAATCCACTTCTGTATTTGTCAGGCACTGGGAGAGCCTCTCATGAGACAGCTATATCAGGCTCCTGTGAGCAAGTACTTGCTGGCATCCACAATAGTGTCTGGGTTTGGTGACTGTATACTGGATGGATCCCCACAAGGGACAGTCACTAGATGTCCTTTCCTTCAGTTTCTGCCCCAAACGTTGTGTCTGTGTTTCCTCCAGTGAGTATTTTGTTGCCACTTCTAAGAAGGACTGAAGTATCCACACTGTCTTGACCCACACATTGTTTTCTTCTACCATGCCAGGATGAAGCAAGGAGGGATCATCTAGAAACACAGATACTCTTAAAGGGCATACCAGGGCTGTCATCCCAATGTTCCCAGTGCATATAACATCAACAATTTTTTATTTGCTTTTTAAAGCATATAGTATTTTCCAATATTTTTTACAATAAGAGAAAATAAAATAAGGAATGAATCAATGCACTTGTATCTCTTACATTTGCTTCATTTTTAAAGATGTGCTATTGTTTTTCTTCCATTTCATAAATCACTATTAAACATAATTACCATGATAATTGCTACAATATATCTCAGTAGGTCAAGATAATTGATATTTCAGCCAGGCATTATGGCCCTAAACTGTAATACAATGACATGCTGAATTGTCTCATAGATTGCCAGCCATTGAAAAAGAAAAGGGATCATCATTCTTTAAAAACAAGTCACTGAAATTAAGATATTATCTACGCTTACCAAGATCTTATGATTTGAGTATGTAAGTTAAGTTTAAGCCTTAAAATATAGTATTATTACTGTGGTTCATATGTATCTCGAGTGAGTAGGACTATTAATAATTTCCCTTCCCTTATAGCTTGCACATTATTGTCTAGTGTTATAAAAGCTAGGCCAATGAAAGTAGAGTTAGATTCAGGTAGAATTATATGAGCCCTGTGTCCTAAATATATGGTATTTTCACCAAAACAACCTCACCTTCAACTTCTGAGGGATAACATAGGTAAAAAGCAATAGCCTACATTGTTTTGAGAGTCACTTAGCCTGCTGTGGCCAGTCATTGGGAAGGAGATTTTTTAATACACAGTACTTATAGAGAATATTGCCAACCGTGTGTGTGTGTATATGCATGTGTTTGTTGTATACAATATTAGGTAAATACAAAATATAAAATAATATTATTCCCTGAGTGTTTCTAATAATAAACTGATAAAGAAAACTTTGTCTTACATATTCTTCCTTCCACCTTTCTTTGGTAGTGACCTATCTTTACTCTTTCCAGAGAACTGTAACTTACTTCTCAGAAATGAAGTCTTTTTGTTTGTTTGTTTTCTATTTTTGCAACAAATGAAGAGCATTACAGATAGCTACAATGGTTAGCATGCAAATAACAACTGATAATGGGTGCACAACCTTAATTGTACCATCTACAATATAACCTCTATATCTAAGCTTCAGAGAAAACGAAGGAACACGGTATAGAAAGACAGAAAAGACCAGAGACCAGCAAGTCTACCACATAATGTTGCATTTATTACATGACAGGAAGCTGTGCTCATGAAACTCAACAATATGTTCATCTAAACAAGCCATGAACAATCACATCAGGTATCATGCCAATGTGGATGAAAGTTGTCAGCACTAGAGAAGGGAAATGGAGGAAGTACTCCATGTCAACTGTTGAGTTCTTTTGCTGAATGAGTTCCTTCTCTACTCTAGTAACTTATTTTCCAAATTAATCTCATCAATAATCCAATGTGTAATATTAT
Organism: Mus caroli; assembly: GCF_978045245.1. NCBI lineage: Eukaryota > Metazoa > Chordata > Mammalia > Rodentia > Muridae > Mus > Mus caroli. The sequence goes on from NW_028227272.1 coordinate 50,353,775, forward strand.
CACTGCAGGCTGGTGTAGGTGAAATCCCTTCATTGACAGAGGTCTTCTTGCCTCTCTATAATGAAAACTAACCTCTACTAGTTGTATAACATTGATAATAAGCTTCTGAAAATGCTTCATATTTAGAAAACCCAGACTTCATTAAATATGACAGACTATCTTTTCTCCACCTTTCAATACTAAGGATAAGGAAACAACAACAGTAAAAATAAGCCAAAACCTAAACAGAAACAAAACAACTGTAACAACAACAACAACAAGTCAAACCATAAGCATTAGTGCAGTTACATAGGCAAAATTTGCATTTCAGAAATCCAAACTGAGTGCTGCCAGAGACCGTAGCACAAGCCCTGTGGTATCTGAGGGCAGGGAGAGAACATCTGGGTTTTAGCTTTGCCAGTGCACTAATCATCTATGGAAGTGTCCAAGGTCCATAATTTGTGAATCCAAGCTGGACTGAAACAATGAATGTAGGTTAATTATGGAAGTATGTTTCAGATTGCTGGGGTGGAAGTTGATTTATGTTAGTGTTGCCTGATACTGAATGTCATTTCACATTTGTTGCCCTCTAAAAAAGTTTAGAAATTTGTGATGGCAACACCCTCCATCACTCGGTCTTACTTAAGAGCATTGAAAAGAGCATCCAGCATATTCAAACCCTGATTTTCCAATTGCCCTCAGAACCTCATTACAGGAAAGCCAATACTTCATGGAGGTTGCATCAGCTGATAACAAGGCTTTGCTATCTCCTGTGAACAGACCTCCAGATCTTTTGCCACAATGTAAGCTTAAGCACTCTTCCAAGGCAAGTCTCTTCCAACGTCACATTTGTTTCAATTTAAAATTCATCCTTGGGGTATTCTGAACAAAACTCTTTATACATATGTTACATGCTTTTTATCATTTTGTTTTCTTTTGGATGATGCAGAAATTTGGAAACATTCCTGTATCCTATATTATATTCAGAGTAGGGGTTTTGTTTTCCAATAATGAGGCATAATTTTCTAATATTTATAGTTCCCTGTTTAAAGATTAATTGTAATTATACAGCTTATAAAAGGATTCATTCAACTCTTACCATTCATGTGCAGTGGAATTTTTATCAAAACCAGATATCATGTTTGTGTGTTTGCATTTTTTTTAAAAAATCCAACGTAAATCACCTTGATCACACTCTCTTCCCAGTCCTTGTATGTCTGTTTCCCTCCTCTTGTGATGCTTCTTTCTAAAAGTTAAAAATATCTATTAATTAAAATTAAAATAGTCCAAACTTGTGTTTTATGTTTACTCACTGGAGCTTGGTCAAACTCTCAATGGCCTGCCTCTTAAATAGATCTGAGAAGTTCCCTTTCACACTCTACTAAAAGGCATTTATTGTGGAGTGCTTCACTTCTGCATTCTTATCTCTTTGTTTAGGTTCTTTTGTTTTTATGAGGTTTGGGGTGGGGCTAGGCATTGTCACATGAGTCTTTCAGTACTACAGGTTACTCAGATCAGTGTGGTCCCAGTGGCAGGACGACTCCTGGAGAGCAACATGGCTTCACGCAGTAGCTCAGGCCAGAAACATTCATGTGTTCTTGGTTGGTAGCATGAGCCATAGATATCAACACAAATGCTGGATAATTTATCATCATGAAAATCAGATATGATTTTTAAACTGACATGTCTACGCCTTCAATAATTTTCTATAACATTCATTATGTTAAAGTTTGAACACCTAGTGACATCTTTGTAATTAGTACCTTTGTATATGCATAAATATTATGCTACTAAAATTTCATTTATCTATTTATTGGAAATACATTTTTATTTACATAGGTAATAATAAAATATGTTATGTTTTCTCAACAAGGAAGCTCTAGACCATCTCTTGTTACCTAAACAATGAAACCATTTATTACTAATGACTCTGTCACAAAATATCTTGTACTTCATTTTTCTATAAAGCTGCCTGTGTTCTTGTAACATTATATAGTACTTAGGAAATCATAAGAGATACATTTAAAAATCCATTTATATTCAAGAATGACTAGGTTAGTTCAAAAGAGTTGAGGATATATACATGATCAAAACACAAAATTTATTATATTTCAATAGAGCAACAATGATCTATCCAAAAATAAAGTTAATATTTTAAGGGATAAATGTTAATCTTTTATATTATCAAAATGATGTAATTAGAGAATTCATCTTGCAAAACTCTGTGCTAAAGATTTATTCATTGAAAATTGCTTTTCTGAGACAGCATTTGCTCTGTAGCACAGACTGGCATAAAACTCATGATCATCCACCCTTCATTTCCATCTGTAGTGCCAGTTACAGGAATGAATTACCACACTTGGCTTATTCTGGAAACACCACTGAAAGATGTCATAAGAATCCAACAGATGATGAATATCTAACATTGATGGATAAAAGACTCAGTACTATAAAATACCTGCAGAAAATTAGCTCTGTAAATAGTAATTTATAGATAATTGTAGGGAGAGGGTTATTGCTATCAGAATCCTCCCTGATGAACTATTTGTTTACTGAAAGGCTCTAAAACCAGGAGCATCATATCTTTAGGTGTACACTCATTCATAAACCCATGGTTATACAGGTGGTCTAGGTTTAATTTTGTGATTCACAAAACAAAAATAAAAATATAAGTATTAATACACACACATATACATGTGGCAAATTTCTTACAGAGCAACAGACTTCAGATCATGAAAAATACAAATAAAGTTAACTTCTAGAAATAAATCGCTATACATATAGTCTAACAAATTATTCCCTGGTATATGCACTCATTATAATTACATAGGTGAAATAGCCTTTTCAACAAATAGTTCTCTAAAAGTCAGATATTTTGGCACAAAATATTTAAATTTATAACCCGTATCATACACTACATAAAATTAAGATTAAAGATGAAAAATAACATGTATATGTATGTATATGTATGCATGTGTTTGTGTATGTGTGTGTGAAAGAACTATAAAATATCGAAACTAAATACAGCCATAAACAATCATAAATTTGTCTTCAACAATATTTCTTATATTTAACCCTAAATGTTTAGTAATAGAAATATATTCAATGACCCTTTTACTTTTTTCTTTATTCCTTATAGGCATATTATATAGAAGTCGAGCATAACTGTATATGCCTATTTTCCAATGTGTCATTATATTGAATATTAAGACAAGAAGTGCATGAATTAGTAGAGAGCCCAAATTATTATTTTTAAGACATTGTCTAAATAAATAAATAAATAATATCATTAAACATAAATAATAACCTAGAATGAGATAAATTTTTTGTATAACATATGTTTGGTAGACATTTGCAATATCTAAATTCTATTATCCTAGGAATTGAAGGAAGAACTATAGAAATAGATGGTTGTTCAACCTTTTCCAAAGACATCCCAAGCAGCCATTGAGCACATGAAAACTGGATCCTGTGAGTCATCAGGAAAATGCAAGTCAGAACAACAACACAAGACCAAGTCTCACACTCAGTGATTGAGTGTATTATTAGCACACATAGATCTCAGGAAGATTATAAAACAAAAGTAGCCTTGGCAACATTTTGGAAACCGAATCTGCATCTGGCTAGAATCAAAATGTTGCAGGTTTTTTGCAAATTAGTTTTGTGTATTGTCTAGTGATTCAATCCAGAATTACTATATTATAGAGAAATTCCATTCTGAAATAATGAAGGATATGATTATGCAAAACTTTGTTCATAATAGGAAAAATGACAAGATAATTCTTCTTCCAATCTACTATTGAATAGATAAATGAGACACATTATGGGACATCATCAGAGAAAATATAAGGAGAGTGACAGACAAGGCAATTTAGAGTTTGCTTAGTGGGTTAAGAGCTGGCTGGGTGGGTAGGGGAACAGGGTAGGGGAGGGTATAGGGGACTTTGGGGATAGCATTTGAAATGTAAATGAAGAAAATATCTAATAAAAATTGAAAAAAGAAAAAGAATGAAAGAAAGAAAGAAAGAAAGAAAGAAAGAAAGAAAGAAAGAAAGAAAGAAAGAAAGAAAGAAAGAAAGAAAGGAAGGAAGGAAGGAAGGAAGGAAGGAAGGAAGGAAGGAAGGAAGAAGTATTTTAAATAAAAAACACCAACAAAACAAAACAAAAAACCAACCAAACAAACAAACAAAAAGGTTGGCTGGGTAATTGTGAGTACTTGTGTTAAGGACCCTAGGATGCTTATCAAATGTCTGATCATAGTGTTTTTAATGCTAGTCCTAAGAAGACAGAGAGAAGTGGGTCCCCATGGCTTGTTAGTTAATCACGCTAAAATCTAGGTCCAGTGAGGGAAGGTGCTGTAAAGCGGAGAGATTGAAAAGGATACTGGCTTCTTTATGAACACTTGATGAAGACAAGTACTAGACAATGAGACACTTTATGATCCCTTTTATTTAAAGATGAGTTACTTCTAACAGTCAGAGGAGGAATTAATTAAGGAAGAAAACTTGTACATATTACAAAATTACTGACATAACCTTATAAGATTTCAACTTAATTTTCATGTTGGTGTTTGTTGTCATGATGCTTAATATAAACATTGTCCTCTTAAGTGTTTCTTAAACTCACTGCCCACATTTATAACTATGATTCAGGCTTACCTTATTTGTCCCTAAAATACTACTTTAATGAAGCTCACTAATATTAAAAATCAGTGTACTTATTGCCTACATGGGACCTCTAATTCTGATAACATCCAAAACCAATTAGAGAAAGAGAAACCATCAATTTGAGAAGGGGTCATAATTAAGTGGTTTATGCATATGTATATGATGTATACTTATTTGTATGAAAGAATAGAAGAGGGCCAAGAGGAAACATTTTACTTAAGCATGAAAAAAAGTTGATGCCAAATTTTGCAGATCAGTCTGGGCAACACAGTGAGACTATGTCTCAAAAAATAAAATAAAAGCAGATAAATCTATGAACTTCTACAAATTATGCAGAGTTATTTAAATATTAAGCATGATGGATTTTGATAATTGTATGTACAGCCACAAGATATTAAAAAAGAAAAGACTACACACATACACACGTACACACACACACACACACACACACACACTGGTGATCAGTGAGTCATGACTAAGAGTTATTTTAACTCTAATTTGTTCATTCTGCCTGAAGTATGTTGGCAGAGCTAGTACTATCCAAGAAGATGTGACTAATGAATTTACAAAAGACTGTTTACTTAGCAGATTTTCTTTCTCATTAGAGAAATTTCATGAGCTTAAAGACTAGATCACTCATAGGAGTATTTGCTAATAAGTGATTATACAACTTCAAATACATACAAGCTTCATCTTCATACAATGAAATGTGAGAGTCACTTAATGAGCCTGTCACATTAAGAATGATGGCACAAGTCAAACTCAGCTTGATTGAGTAATTTTACACAGATACATTTTTATTTTTAAAATAGTACATGATCTCTTATGTTGGCCATTACAATCTAAATACATCTTCTTGCCTAATAATTCTGGAAGCAAAATAAGAAGTCTTCTCTGAGATAGTCATATTTTAGATAGTAAAGAGAAAATAACGCAATTCACATTCTCTTACTTCATGAATTAAAGTAAAACATATAGGCATGTCTTTTGTTTGCTATGTATGGTTTTAAAGTACAAAAGAGCCAGGGATCATCCATGAGTAACAAGAACTAAAGAGGGACACAGAGTTGGAGAAAGATCAAAGACTGGTGATCTTCGTAATTCTCTCTAACTCTTCTGGGAACCAGAAGCTGGTAGCCTCTAGAAACCTAACACTTTGTGGCTGTTTTGTGCCTTTAAACACTGTTTTCTTACTCTTTAACTTGTACTATTTGTGCTTTAATGAGCATAGCCTTCTTATTCTGTAATCTCTTACTGTTTGTGCTTTAATAAGCACTGAGTTCTTACTCTGTCTTTTAATTAAGGACCTCTTGCTGTCCAGGAGAGAGGATTGGATTATTAAAAACTCTTCATGAACCAGGAAGAAAAGAAAGAAAATCATTTACATAGATGATACACACAGACACATGCACTCATATACAAACATATTCTGGTCAGGCCTGACAACTTGTCTGCTCAGCTCTACAAGTGTTCATTCATATTTACATACATATATGTAGACCTGTACACATATGTACAGAAGGATCTTGATAATTAAGTTCACAGCAGTGTTTCAATCTATAAGATCATTATAAGTTCAAAGCAACAGTTTCACATGGCTTCACTTTATTACAGTACACACCTGTGGCTTCATCCTTAGATAAGATTTAAAGTGAATGTTTTACCTTGATAACAAATTTGTCCCAAGCCTCTTTCTCATTTTAGTGTAATTGTGAAAGCTCATTTTATCCCTTATTATGCAGTTTTTATTTACTATTCTATGATATATTGGCACATTTTATTCTCATTTTAACATTATTATATTTTTTATGGCAAACAACTAAAGCCATCTCTTAAACTTTTCTTCCTAAAATTGTCTGAATCAAATAAAGAATTCTATAAAATAATTAATTCATCTAAACATCATTAACTAATGTAAGTTCATCTTTATGTTGATTTGCCCAATAGGGTCGGCTAATGCCCTGGAATCATTAGAATACGTAATAGTGATAGGAGAAGGCATTTCAGCTGCAAAAAGCAATCCTGAAGTCTCTTGGACCTGTAACTCTCAGAGCTCACCCATCACACATCACAGGTCATGCAAAAATGGTGGACTACCTCCAGGAAAGTCACCTGCTAATCTTAGCCCCACTTAGATGACTCCTAACACAAAAGTTTGTGAACCTACATATACCATTCAATAAAATTCAAAATAAGGGTTGGAGAGATGGCTCAAGAATGTAGGCCAAACATTCATATGTGTGTGTGTGCATGTGTGTGTATACACTTCTATAATGTTATATTTAATTAAATATATTTTAATTGTATAAAATTATATATACATATATATATGTGTGTGTGTGTGTGTATTAAACAAAAAATCATGAAACAAAGACTATATAGGAGGATATTGAGTTAAGTATGTGGGAGTACTTGATGGATATAAAATTACTCCCATTTAATGTGGTTATTGTCTTTTTCTGATGGACTTAATAGGAAAAGCAAATGGAAATAGAGGGTCTTAGTGATTGGTCAGCATATGAAATAATGATTTATGAGTTACATTGCTTTTCACAAAGGGAAATAATAGGTTACTACAAATAAATTTGGACTTTTTAAAAGAATTGAGTCAGCACAAGCAGACATTATTAAAAATAGAACAATGTTCCGCAAGCCACTTTTTAAAAAGACATTTATTAAAATGTAGTCAGTAGTAGGCTCTTTTTGAAAATCCTAAGTCATAATTTTGAAGGATATAATGGTTCTGTTATGTACACATGTAATGTAAAAAGCTTTCAGTCTGGAGCAAGAATAAAACAATTCCTCATTCATTTTGTTTAGTAACAACAAGAAAGGGATAACATATTCGGTTAGCTTATTATCACTGACTGGAACCCTGTCTCTGCTTGCCTATTTATAACAGCAAACTCCATTATAAAAAGAAGGATGTGATTATGTGGTACCGATTTGCTGTGGGAAATGATTTCAGAGTTCTATGAAATAAACTCTTCTAAGCAAGAGTTTCATTAAAAGAAAGCTTAAATATGCATCACATTAGAAACACAAAAACTATAAATGTGTTGATGTTTTGTTCATTTATAAAATAAAAATGGTACAGATTATTATTTGATGGATATCAAATTAATTCCCCCAGGGTACTGCTGACTGTGCATTTCAGTAACCCCTATAACTGTGAGTATATTCAAATTAAAAAGTACATAGTTTTTCTTGACTGAGTATTGTATATATATTTGTAAGCATGCCATCCTTATCATTCAAGGGAAATCTTCCTTCCAAAATTAACTAACACCCCTCTACTTTCCTTTTCATTTCTCAAAGATATGCTTTCTTCATTTTCTCTCTGTTAACTCTTAAACTAAACATATTCTGCATTGATTCCTTTGCATTGTAATCTAAGGAAACACTACTAAGTTTAATTCTTTAGGATGCTTCATGACTGATTTTCTTAGATGCTAGTGGATTAATCTAGGATGCCATTGTTTACATTAAAGAAAATATTCAATATACTCTGCTAGTCTAGTAAATGATAAGCATTGCCACTCCATTATTTCATTGCCAAATCTATTGATTGATATTGGTCAGCCTTGCAATCTCTGAAGTTTTATGGTACCACACTCTGTCCTTTATCACCTACTTCAGAAGTTTCTAGATTTCTCAGGGTATCTTGTCTATGGATCTGCAGTTATTGAAAGGCCACATTTGCTGCAGTCTAGTGTCCTTTGTCAAATCTTTCTTCTCCATGTACCATTTAGACTAGATTTTAACTGAAGAAATTTTTTCAACAAGTGCAGTTATCATTCATATAGCTTTAACAAAATGCTAAAGTGATGTTTTTCTACAGCATGAAAATGTACCTCTTTCAGTACCCTTTGATTTTTTTTTCTAGATTACACACTGAGCCTCAGGCATGTCAGACAATTGCCCATCCATTATATACTAAATCTCTGTTTTGATAGTCAATTTCTTGTAAATATATTCTTTGTTCTCATATTCTTAATAATTAAAACATTGGCTAGACCAACGAATAACTTGAGGTCCATCCCATGGCAAAGCACAAATCCATAACATTATTAATGACACTTTGTTATGCTTGTAGTCAGGAAGCTAGCATAAATGTTCTCTGAGAGGCTCTACCCAGCAGCTAACTGAAACAGATGCAGATACCCATAGTCAAGTATTTGGATGGAGGTAGAAGAATCTTATGGAAGAGTTAGGGGGAGAAAATGAAGGGCCTTAAGAGGATAGGAACCCTCAGGAAGACCACAACAGTCAACTAACTTGGACCTCTGGAAGCTTTTAGAACCTGAGCTACCAACCAAAGAACATACACCAGATTGACTGAAGTCCATAGCATATAAGAAGCAGGCTAATAGCTCAGTCTCCATATGAATTCCCCAGCAGCTGTAGCAGGGGGTAGGTGGGTGGGTGGGCTGTCCTCAAAGCAGTAGCCTGATTGTGGAATTCATTCCCCAATAGATGGATGCCTTGTCTGGCCTCAGTGTGAGGTGATGTACCTAATCCTGCAGGAGAAGGGGAGAGTTATGGAGGAGGGACACTCTGAGGTGGGGGCAGGGAAGGGATGGTATTTGGGATGTAAATAAATAAATAAATATAATAGTTGGAACATTGGCTAGAGAACAGAGCACATTCAGTAAAAAATTATGAAGTTACAGTTTATAAAGTACAAGTGTAATAACATTTCTTTTTTAAAGTGTTGATTCTCAATAACTTTTCAAACTCTAATCTTTGTGTTTTCTTTTTACATGGTATCATATATCTAACTTAGAAAAACTAATTCATTGCCCATCAAACTCCTAAGTGATTACTAAAATATATCCAATGGAAGATTTAGAAAAAAAATCAATGAAGATAGAGAAAAACAAAAATCATCACTTCACTTTCTATTTGCAAGCTTAAGGTTCTTATGAAAATGAAAATTTGAGAAAAATAGTTGAAAAAATTAATCGACTTTGAAAGAATTATTCTATTGAGTTTTGAAAACATAGAATGTGAAAGAGGTAAAAACATTTTTCATGATCTGATTTAAAAAGCATGCATTTGGTTTTTTTTTTTTTTTTTTTTTTTTTGGTTTTTCGAGACAGGGTTTCTCTGCTGTATAGCCCTGGCTGTCCTGGAACTCACTCCGTAGACCAGGCTGGCCTCGAACTCAGAAATCCGCTTGCCTCTGCCTCCCGAGTGCTGGGATTAAAGGCGTGCGCCACCACTCCAGCATGCATAGAAAGACAGCATTTTCAACAAATGGTGCTGGCACAACTGGTTGTTTTCATGTAGAAGAATGCGAATCGATCCATTCCTATCTCCTTGTACTAAGGTCAAGTCTAAGTGGATCAAGGAACTTCACATAAAACCAGAGACACTGAAACTTATAGAGGAGAAAGTGGGGAAAAGCCTTGAAGATATGGGCACAGGGGAAAATTTCTTGAATAGAACAGCAATGGCTTGTGCTGTAAGATCGAGAATTGACAAGTGGGACCTCAAAGCTTCTGCAAGGCAAAAGACACCATCAATAAGACAAAAAAACCACCAACAGATTGGGAAAGGATCTTTACCTATCCTAAATCAGATAGGGGACTAATATCCAATATATATAAGGAACTCAAGAAGGTGGACTCCAGAAAGTCAAATAACCCCATTAAAAAATGGGGCTCAGAACTGAACAAAGAATTCTCACCTGAAGAATACCAAATGGCAGAGAAGCACCTGAAAAAATGTTCAACATCCTTAATCATCAGGGAAATGCAAATCAAAACAACCCTGAGATTCCACCTCACACCAGTCAGAATGGCTAAGATCAAAAATTCAGGTGACAGCAGATGCTGGCGAGGATGTGGAGAAAGAGGAACACTCCTCCATTGTTGGTGGGATTGCAAGCTTGTACAACCACTCTGGAAATCAGTCTGGCGGTTCCTCAGAAAATTGGACATAGTACTACCGGAGGATCCAGCAATACCTCTCCTGGGCATATATCCAGAAGATGTCCCAACCGGTAAGAAGGACACATGCTCCACTATGTTCATAGCAGCCCTATTTATAATAGCCAGAAGCTGGAAAGAACCCAGATGTCCCTCAACAGAGGAATGGATATAGAAATTATGGTACATCTACACAATGGAGTACTACTCAGCTATTAAAAAGAATGAATTTATGAAATTCCTAGCCAAATGGATGGACCTGGAGGGCATCATCTTGAGTGAGGTAACACAATCACAAAGGAACTCACACAATATGTATTCACTGATAAGTGGATATTAGCTCAAAACTTAGCATATCCAAGATATAAGATACAATTTGCTAAACGCATGAAACTCAAGAAGAATGAAGACCAAAATGTGGACACTGTGCCCCTTCTTAGAATTGGGAACAAAACACCCATGGAAGGAGTTACAGAGACAAAGCTTGGAGCTGTGATGAAAGGATGGACCATCTAGAGACTGCCATATCCAGAGATCCATCCCATAATCAGCTTCTAAACGCGGACACCATTGCATACACTAGCAAGATTTTGCTGAAAGGACCCAAAGATAGCTGTCTCTTGTGAGACTATGCAGGGGCCTAGCAAACACAGGAGTGGATGCTCACAGTCAGCTATTGGATGTATCACAGGGCTCCCAAACGAGAAGCTAGAGAAAGTACCCAAGGAGCTAAAGGGATCTGCAACCCTATAGTTGGAACAACATGATGAACTAACCAGTACCCCGGAGCTCTTGTCTCTAGCTGCATATGTATCGAAAGATGGCCTATTCGGCCATCACTGGAAAGAGAGGCCCATTGGACTTGCAAACTTTATATGCCCCAATATAGGGGAATGCCAGGGCCAAAGGAATGGGAATGGGTGGGTAGGGAAGTGGGGGGCGCTATGGGGGACTTTTGGGATAGCATTGGAAATGTAATTGAGGAAAATATGTAATAAAAAATATTAAAAATAAAAATAAAAAAAATAAAAATAAAAAGCATGCATGATACTTTAATGTAAAACTTGGGGACTTAATGGACATTTTACCCTTAAGTTGAAAATCTAATGAAAATTTTGGTTAATATCAATATATAAAAATGGAAGGAGGGGGGTAAAGTTATCTCAAAAGTAGTACTTTTTAAAGGGTGCTCCTTAGGAATATGTCTCAAATAATATTTCATCTCTACCATGAGAATTTATTTCAAAGTCATATGTGACTGAAAGCAGAAATGTCAAGTACAGAATTGTATATAGTGAAACCCACAGGTGGGTATATGCAGAGGCATGCTGCTGTCTGGAAATCATACCAGTGGAGCCTAGTGACTTGAAGTAAATGAAGTGACTGTACCCAATGATTATTATAAACTGTGTCCTTATGTGAGCTGGTTAATCAAAGATATCAGGCACACCTGGTACTGATGAGACTAAATTCCATTGAGGAGTTTTATATTTTCATTCTAATGGATCAGTTAAATTGGTGTATGCTGAAATAATATGAGGAAGATGCACACATAATGATTATAACTTAACTTGGCTCTGTTGGCTGAGTTGGCTCAATTATGTGAAGCCTAGTACCTATATTCAACCCTTCTAACTAGCATTTATTATATCATGTTCTGGTTGGGTTTTTTTGTTTGTTTGTTTTTGTTTTTTGTTTGTTTGTTTTATTTGGTTTTTCCATTTTGTGGCTTGGTCCTGCAAAAGTTGAGTCCAATAGAGGTGGCCAGATAGAAGGTAATTTATCTGACTTGTACTTATGATCAACACCACCAATAAAGACACATTGATGAGAATCATTATGCAAACAAATAGCAATAATTGTCTTAACTACACAACAGTAACAGTAGTAAACAACTTAACATATCTCAAAAATATCATATATTATTTAAAAAAGGTGTTCATTTAGCTCTTTATGTGGCACACAATGGAAACACACGGGACAGTTTATCATGATAGCACTGTACTTGAGACAAAGGATCTCCTTTAAAGTTTTTTGATTTCATGAATAAGATAATTTAAAAATAAACTTAGAAGTAGACTCAAGGACAGTGCATTTGAGTAAAAGAGAGAAAATGAAAACCCAAGCATCCTGCAGATATTAGCATCTTCCAAACAGAGAGATAAAATAAAATAGATACAATTTAAATTGGAAAATATTCACTGAAAAGACATACCTTTGAAAAACTGAGCACATCTTGGTCCAGCTTCTTAGAGACTGTTTCTTATAAAATATGACTCCAGAATGGATAATCTGTTATCCTCATAGGATGAAGTGAGTCCTGAACTGGTAAAGAATATTGTATTTTTATGCCAAATAAAGAGAAATTATTTAGCACTAAAATTATTTTGCTTAGCTTCATACTCAGCTACAAGCTTCTCTGGGTGACCTTGAACTCAGGAGTCATCTAAAATAGACAGGCAGAGCTAACAACGTAAATTGATGCCAATTTTACTTCTCACTTTGATACAGTTTAAAGGCCCTGCTCTTGGCTCATGTTCAACATTTCAAATTTGTTACAAGAATCCCATGGGTCATTATCATTTGTTGATAGACCAGTGGTATTTCAATTCTAAAATAATAATGGAAAGTCAGTCCTTGAAATGAGACTTCAAAACAAACAAACAAACAAACAAAAAATCTGGAGATCTTCCTTTATGACTTTTGTGAATTTTCACCCTTTTAATTTTTAAAATACCCTATCTACTGGGAAATTACTGACCCCCAACCATGTTATTTATCAAAGAAACAGCTGAAACATTGATAAGCACATTGCTAAAAAACATGGATGGGAAGTAGATTTTACATAGGAATTATCTCCCTTGTCTTGACTATTATCTTCTATCAACAACAAAACTCTAAAGAATCATCAAAATTAATAAGAGTTTTATGAAAACATGCATATTTAATAGCAAGTACTAAATACAAGTTGCATATTCTGGAAATAATGTCGTCACCACACCTGATAAATTATGAAACAGAAACATCTGGGGCCCTGATGTGGCACTCCATACTAAAACTGGACCTAATAATAAGGTTTTTAAGTTGACCATTTAACAAACGACAAAGTAGAATAGAATGCTAGTGCAAAGGTCATTGCTAGTGTCCTGAATATCCTTAACATATAAATAGGGATGACTGGTCCTATAGAACAACAGAATCCATGGACCAAGTTATGTGTTGAGAGACTCCTTACATATTGCTTTCATGGACTTACCATTTTCAATATGGAAAATGTCAATGAAGAGTCTGTACACAATTTCTGAGAATGTAGCTTCTGGATAGATGCTAGATGGCTTTGAGTGAAAAGCTAGGGCTTTGAGCGAAATCCAACTTCATAAGTTCTCAGAAAGGGAAGTCATATTTCCATGTAGATATTTAACTTTTCTTACTCTGCTTTGTGTTTCTGTCTAGGTTGCCACATATTTTTGCCTAATTCTATCTGTATCTCTTGCTCTAACAAATCAGACTGTCCATCAAATCTGCTGTTGCTCAATTGTCATATAGCAAATAAAAGAAAGTATTATGATAAACCTATATGCTTTTTACCTCACATTAGATAGAATGTTCTATAGAATCTGTACTCTGGTTACCACCAATATGACAAATGCTATCCATTCATCATATTTATCAAAAACTTTTAGTAATATTTCGGTTGGTATTTATGATTGAAAATATTTGGATAAAAACAAAACTACTCCTATTACACTGAACCAAACTCAAGTCCAACAGATATACAACTTCACCATCAAACAGATACTCTGAGTATGGTAGAAGACAAAGTGGGGAATAGACTTGAACACATTGGCATACGAGACAAGTTCCTGAAGAGATCATCAAAAGACTAGTCACTATGATTAACAATTAATAAATAGGATCTTATTAAGCAGAAAAGCTCTGGAAGGCAAGAGGCTTCATCAATAGTACAAAACAGCAGCCTAAAAAATGGGAAAAGCTTTTACCAACTTTACATCTGACAGAGGGCCAATTTCCAAAATATATAGAGAATTCAAGAAACTGACATTAATAAACAAAATAATCTAATTAAAAATGGGCTAGAAATCTAAGCAGAAAACTCTAACAGAGGAATCTCAAATGGCTTAAGAGGCATTTGAAGAGTTGTTCAACATAGTTAGCCACCAGAAAAATGCCAGTCAAAATGACTCTGAGATTCCATCTTACCCCTATCATAATGGCTAGGATAAAAATCATGAGCTGCTACCAGCTTGTGTTGGGTAGGATATAGAGCTAATGAAACACTCATGCATTGCTGGTGGGAGTATAAACTGGTGAAGTCATGTTGGAAATCCATGACTGTTTCTCAGAAAATTAGGAATCAGTCTACCTCAATACCCAGCTATACCATTCCTTGGCATATACCCAAAGGACACTCCATCATACCACACGGACTTGCTTAAATATGTTCATAGCAGGTGTATTCATAGTAGTGAGATACTGGAAATAACCAAAATGTCCCACAACAGAAGAATGAATAAAGAAAATGAATAGTATTCCATTTTGCATTTAGAAAATGGAATACTATTCCACTGTTTAAAAAAATAGCATTCTTCTGGTTTACAACATACCTCACTTACACCCTACCACTTCTATATTTCCTGCAATATTTTTTTTATTTAATAGCTTATTTTCTTTGTGATCACATTTTTCTTGTGTAAATGAAACAAACCCACAGTACTCTCTGTCTCCCAGGAAGTCTGCCAAACCATTGACAGAGGTGGGCTGCTCTAACCACAGACATAGGAGGTCTGCTCTAACCAGAGACAATATTGCCGGCCTCTCAGGAGGTTTCCCCTAACCAAGGTCATACAGTTCCTCATGCCTTCAATGATTCCTGCTCCAATCAGAGAAACCCACACCAGTTAACACCAGGGATAACCATATGGCTAAAGGCAACCACAAGAACATAATCAACAGAAGCCAATGTTATTTGACACAACCAAAACCCATTTTATCTACCCTGGGATTCCACATCATGTAATAGAGCAGGATGAAGGATAATAGGTATTGATATATTTGCATTCTTGTATATGCCTATGTCCAGTTATATTAGCACTGTTTGTTGAAGAATGCTTGTGATTTTCATTTTATCCATTGTATGTACCTTTGTTTGTTTGTTTGTTTGTTTGTTAATCTTGTATCTAACTAATTAAAGGTGTTGGTCAGCTGTGGGAGGACTCAGGTACAATTCGTAGGGTTTAATATATATGTATATGTGTGTGTGTGTGCGTGCATGTGTGTGTATACATACATATATATATGTATATATATAATTATGAGTATATACATATATATTATAAATGCATGGTGGAATGCATTTACAAATTTTCATATGTTGACTCATCCTTGCATCTCTGGGATAAGGCCTACTTGATCATTGTGAATAATTTTTTTAGATTTGTCTTGAAACTGGTTTGGCAGTATTTTATTGAGTATTTTTCTATCAATGTTCAGGAGGGAAAAATTGGCCTATAAATTTTCTTCAAGGTCTGTGTGATCTGGCTGTAATACAGACAGATACGTAGCAGACAACTTTAATCCCTTTAGCTGGAACACATACACTCATTTGGTATAAATTTTGAATCACATCAATGCCTTCTAATTGAGGGGCAGACGAAGAGACAAATCAGAGAAATTTTTCAAAGGATGAGTCAGAGATAAGACATGGCCCACTTCTATAATAACAGTACAACAAAGAGAAGGATACTTAATAAAAAGAAAGAGATGTCACTTAAGAAAGCAGCAGCAGCAACAACAAAGAAGAGAGTTAGGAGACACTTTTACCTGGACCCTTTGACAGAGACAGGTTCCAGGTGAAAATAAACTGAGTCAGAGTATAAGAATGAGACAGACATTCAGAGCAGATTGCTAGAGGCTAAGCAGAGAAATTCAGTGAGAAGTGGAGTGAAGCCAGTTTGGATCAGTTAGGTTGGAGAGGAGTTTGGGTCAGAAGTGCTGAGTTGAACCAGGAAGCCAAAGTTCAGAAAGAACTAGAAATAATGAGTTTACTCAGCAGAAGATACTCTGAGATAACAATTACAATTACCAAATAAAACTTACTTTTACTAATCTTTCTGTGGTTTGGGTATCAGGATGACTTGGCCTCATAAAATGAATGATTTGACAATGATTCTTCTGTTTCTCTTTTATAGAATAATTTGAGGAGTGTTAGCATTAGCTATTCCTCAAAAGTCTGGTAGACTTCTGTTCTAAAAGCCATCTGGCCCTGTTTTGTTTTGTTTTGTTTTGTTTTGTTTTGTTTTGTTTTGTTTTGTTTTGTTTTGTTTAGTTTTGTTTTGCTTTGCTTTGCTTTGCTTTGCTTTGCTTTGCTTTGCTTTGCTTTGCTTTGCTTTGCTTTGCTTTGCTTTGCTTCGCCTTTTTTGTTGTTGTTGAGATGCTTTTAGTGATTGCTGGTATTTTCTTAGGTGTCATAGGACTATTTATATTGTGTATCTGATCTTGATTTCACGTTGATATGTGTTATCTATCAGAAAATTGTTCATTTCTTCTAGTTTGTCCAATTTTGTTGAGTACTGGTTTTGAAGTATGAGCTAATCATTCTTTGGAATTCCTTGCAGTCTGCTGTCATGTTCCCCCATTGCTTAACTATTTTGAGTATTCTTTCTGTGTTATTTAGTTTTAATATGAGTTTTTTATCTTGTGTATCTTCTCAAGGAATAACCTGTTTCTCTGATTCCTTGTATTCATTCTCTTTCTCTCTCTGATTCCTTGTATTCTCTCTCTCTCTCTCTCTCTCTCTCTCTCTCTCTCTCTCTCTCTCTCTCTCTCTCTCTCTCTCTCATTTTGTTGATTTCAGCCTCAATTATGATTATTTTCTTTCATCACCTTCTCTTGAGTGCTCTTGTTTCTTTTTGTTCTAGAATTTTCAGATGTGCTATTAAATTCACTAAATTGCTAACATTAGATCTCCCTAATTTCTTTATGATGGCAATTAGTATTACGGATTTTCCTCTTAGCACCTTTTTCATTATGTCTCCTCATAAATGTGAGCATTATGTGCCTTCATTTTCACTGAAGTTTAGATGAATCTAAAGTCTTTCTTAGTTTCTGCCTAATCCAGTAGTCAGTCAGTAGAGAGTTGGTCAGTTTTCATGAGTTTTAGTCATTCTGTTGTTTCTGTTCTGGATTTATTCTTTTGTGTTTTGGTAAAATGTTTTGTAGATATGTTAGATCCACGTGAGTCATAATGTCTGTTACTCCCACTATTACTCTGTTTAATTTTATTGTTTGATGATCCATCTGTTGGCATGAGTGGGTAGGGTGTTATAT
Source organism: Mus caroli (assembly GCF_978045245.1). Taxonomy (NCBI): domain Eukaryota; kingdom Metazoa; phylum Chordata; class Mammalia; order Rodentia; family Muridae; genus Mus; species Mus caroli. Next base: position 50,371,701 of record NW_028227272.1, read on the forward strand.
TCTCCTGCTATTATTGTATAGGGTTTTATGTATGGGGTTTTATTGGAAATATATCTTTTACATATGAGGGTCCCCTTGCATTTGGTTCATAGATTTTCAGAATTGAGGCATTATCTTGATGAATTTTTCCTTTGGTGATTATGATGTTTCCTTTCCATCTCTTGACTAATTTTGGTTAGAATTTTATTTTCTTAGATATTAGGAAAGCTATACAAGCTTCCTTCCATTCGTTTGGAAATTACTTTTCCTGTCTGTAACTCTAAGCCAATGTTTATCTTTGCTATTGAAATATACTTCCTGACTGATTCATCCTGTTTATGCCTCTATTTGTTTAGTCTGTGTCTTTGTATTAGGGAATTGAATCCATTGATATTGACTGATATCACTGACAAACGATTGTTAATTCTAGTTATTTTGTTGTTGTTGTTCGTGGTAGTGGTGTCTTTGTGTTCGTGTACATGTTTGCATGTGTGTATGTGTGTGTGTGTGTGTGTGTGTGTGTGTGTGTGTGTGTGTCTGTGAGGGAGATTTTCTCTTATTTCTGCTATGAGACTATTTATTGCCTCTATTTCTGTATATGTACTTCATCTACTTGGTTTTCAGTCTTCTTTCTACTACCTTCTATAGAATTGAATTTGTGAATATATATATTTATGTGAATATATATACATATATATACATATATATATTTCATTTTTATTAGATATTTTCTTCATTTACATTTCAAATGCTATCCCAAAAGTCCCCTATACCCTCCTCCTACCCTGCTCCCCAACTCACCCATTCCTGCTTCCTGGCCATGGCATTCCCCTGTACTGGAGCATATGATCTTCGTAAGACCAAGGGCCTCTCCTCCCATTGATGGCCAACTAGGCCATCCTCTGCTACATATGCAACTAGAGACACAGTTCTGGGGAGTACTTCTTAGTTCATATTGTTGATCCTCCTATAGGGTTGCCGACCCCTTTAGCTCCTTGGGTATTTTCTCTAGCTTCTTCTTTAGGGGCCCTGTGTTCCATCCAATAGATGACTGGGAGCATGCACTTCTGTATATGCCAGGCACTGGCATAGTCTCACAAAAGATAGATATGTCAGGGTCCTGTCAGCAAAATCTTGCTGGCATATGCAATGGTGTCTGGATTTGGTGGTTGTATATGGGATGGATTCCCAGGTGGGGCAGTCTCTGGATGGTCCTTTCTTCTGTCTCAGCTCCAAACTTTGTCTCTGTAACTCCTTCCATGGGTATTTTGTTCCCCATTCTAAGAAGGAACAAAGTATCCACACTTTGGTCTTCCTTCTTCTTGAGTTTCATGTGTTTTGCAATTTGTATCATGGGTAGTCTAAGTTTCTGGGTTAATATCCTCTTATCAGTGAGTGCATATCATGTGTGTTCTTTTGTGATTGGTTTAACTCACTCAGGAATCAGAATGGCTAAGATCAAAAATTCAGGTGACAGCAGATGCTGGCGAGGACGTGGAGAAAGAGGAACACTCCTCCACTGTTGATGGCATTGCAAGATGGTACAACCACTCTGGAAATCAGTCTGGCGGTTCCTCAGAAAATTGGACATAGTACTACCAGAAGACCCAGCAATACCTCTCCTGGGCATATACCCAGAAAATGTTCCAACTTGTAATAAGGACACATGCTCCTCTATGTTCATAGCAACTTTTTTTTTATAATAGCCAGAAGCTGAAAAGAACCCAGATATCCCTCAACAGAGGAATAGATACAGAAAATGTGGTACATTTACTCAATGGAATACTACTCAGCCATTAAAAACAATGAATTATTAAATTCTTAGGCAAATACATATATAATGGTTTGTTATGGAATATATTGTTTTCTCATTCTATAGTGACTGAAAATTTTGCTGTGTACAGTATTCAGAGCTGTAATTTGTAGTTTCTTAGAGTCTATAGACCATCTGTCTAGGTACTTCTAGCTTTTAGATTTTCTATTGAAATTTCACATGTAATTCTAGTAAATTTGACATTTTATGATACCCACTCATTTTCTCTTGCAGCATTTAGTGTTCTTTCTCTTCTATGAATGTTTATTGTTTGAATTAGTATGAGGCAAGTAGACTTCCTTTCTTGGTCCTATCTATTGTGTCTTCTATAAGTTTCTTATACATTTGTAAGTATCTCATTCTTTAGGTTAGGACATTTTTCTTCTATTATGCTACATCCACTCCAGTAGTGACTTGCTTTACAGGTTTAGAAACCTGGAAGCAGTCCTGAGGCAGAGTTTCAAGGAAACTTAGCCTCCTGGAACCTTGGCATTCCCATAGCTAGAATGCCCCAGATTTGTCCCTGCAATATTGTAGAGGGTCTTTCATGCTTTCTTACAGTATTTTACTGGGTACAAGTTAGAAATATGAGGACAAGCTTAACAAAGTATACTTAGAATCGTCATTACAGCCAGGTATAGCAGACTACATTGCATAATAGAAGAGAATTGGTGAATTATTCTGACAAATGGAGATTTCCAACTGATGGCCAAGTTACACTCATATGCAAGAGTTTACCAAGGCCTAAGAAATAGGGGGGTTGTGGTATTGCATTATTCATGAGAAGGTCTGCCAGAGTAGAGCCCCCTGGTGCTAGCTTTCACAAGGCTCAAAGGAGTAGCATAAATTGTGACTAGGGTGTGAAATCTTTACCTGTCATTAGCTGACCCTAGGCAGGGCTGTTTTATCTTTACTGTAAACATTACCTGGTTCCTGTAAGTCCTTGAAGTCATTCCTCAGTTGTGTATCAGATAACTTCAATGTACTTTGCCTGCTGTGACATCCTACCCCTTTGTTTTCTGTATTATATAAGACTGGTGTTTACTTTGTTACATTACATTCAGATCCACACTCCCAATCTGTCACCACCACCATCCCATTCTCACCTACTCTATGTCCATCTGTCCGAGGCCCTGGTTCCCACAGACTGAAGGGGGCAACTGGGCCAGGTCTGTGACATATTTTCAGGTTCTCTTAGCTAGGAAACCTTCTAATCCTGTTATTCTTAGATTTTGTGCTTTCATAGGGTCCCACATTTATTGGATGTTTTTGGGAAGAACTTCTTAGATTTAAATGGACTTATTATCCTAGTCTGCTTGGTCTCTGGAAAAATAAGGAGTCCAAGCCCTAGTTGGAGGCTGGCACAGGGCCACTAGGAGTACTTAGACTGCACAATATTGTTTGGTGGCCCAGGAACAATGAGGTAGTTGGGGAGTTTGGTAGATGGGAAGCCTAGCTGGACTTCTTCCCATTTTTGTTAGAGTTGGGAATCCTTTCCCTGCTGGAACCTGTTCTTTTCACTGGAAAAGATACTCTTTGGTAGAACAAAGAGTATGTGCCTAAGGTGGGATTTGGGATATGGAAATAGGAAAGTGGCTGTATAGGGAGATGATGGACAGCAGCTGAGAGTGTATGGCAGGCTGTCAGCCTACCTGGATTTCTCATTCTTCATCTCTGATAGAGCAGAGATCCCCTGCCTTCTTTAGAGGCTGGGATAGCTAGTAGGATGGCATGAGTCTGGTGAGAGAATGAAAGGTGGAGGACTTTAGGGTTGTAAGCAGTCTACAAGAACTTTTCCAAATCTGCAAGGGTCTCTAGTAGAGCTGGTATTCTCTGTCCCTGTATGGTCTCTGGAAGAGCAGGGAGTCTCCACTTGAGTGCTTGGGTTGCTGACTAGGAGGTTGGGGAACTATATGGTGGACAGTGTCCAAAAACATGAGAACAGGAGAAGTCTGCTGGGCTGACAGCCTACCTGAACTTCTCTAAGTCTTGGTCTCTGGTAGAGCTGGAGTATCTTTGCCTGTTGGTGACTGTGGCATTGCAAGGAGGACACTGGACTGGGAATACTGTTGAGAAATAGTGAAGCAATTGTAAGTTTTGAGAGGAGGGAAGACTACAGGGACTATGAACAGGTAGTAGAACAGCTAATCTCTGTGCCAGGCTGATCTCTGGTATAGCTGGGAGATTCTGCCCAGTTTGGGGCTGGGGTATTGCAATTAGGAGGATGGGAAACTGGAGAGAGTGTGGCTAGTAATTGAGAATGGGCAAGATGAGCAGGTGGGCAGTATATCAAGACTTCTACAAGTCTGCTTTTTCTCTGTAGAGGAAGGGGTCTATACTTCCTGTTAGAGGTACAGTGAATAAGAAAGACAGGGACTGGGGATAATGTGTGAGGCATGCTGTGATTGTGAGAAAGTAAGGAAAGTTGTGTGGAGTGCAGCCTCTGTGGACTTCTCCGAGCCTTTGGGATTTCTAGTCGACACCACATTGTTTTACTGTAATATGTTTCCTCAGAGCAGCTTTTCAGAATCGACCACATTATTGTTTTTTTCATATGACCTGTGTGTCTTTCCTCTTTCACATGAACTCAGTACATTACCCAATTGCCAGCACAAATAGCCTATAACTAAGGTCCAGAGTTTTCCTATTATACAAATATCCTTTTCTGTCAGAAACTCTGATTTCTATTTCAAACTTAGGTGGGAGAGCAGAGAGTTGTATTTCCTTTGCTAGACTCATCTGAATTCAGAACATTTTCAAACAAGGTGGCAGTGTTTATTGAATTTAAGATCATAGATACTTGGGTGCCCACACAAGAAATAAGTAGTAGCTACATGGCAAGCAACATGTGATTCAATAAAAAAACTGCAGGAGACATTGCAGTGTTAAATATCCATGCCACTTACTTAGCAGTCAGTGTTACAGCGGTTTGATGCTGCTCAACCAATGTCCATCCCATCCTTATTTCAGAGTCTAATTTATACTGACAGACAATATACTGGTCAGTGACTGGTATTCTTGTCGGCCTTTTGTACTGCCAAAATAACCTTCTTGAAAAGGTGTATCTAGTTCCAAATCCCATTCTGAACCTGTTAGATCATTTTGTTCATTTTAGAGAACTTAACACTTATGCTGGTGATATGAACATGTGTCGAGATATGTGCGTGAATCGTGCTCATATTCTGTGCCTAGATTATCAACTACTTTTCATTTTCAAATGAAGAAAGAGAATTTCTTGCTGAGAATTTCCCAGAGTCCTATGTCTCCATTTCAAAAGAGCTGATGTAGTGCATCTGGCAGGAACAAGATTTCAATCAATTTCATCAGTAACTTAGTAGCCCCTCAAATTTGTACAGTCTTTACTAAATGATAGACATGGATGCATTTTATCTTACTTAATGTTGGAATCAAATGGATTTTATCCAACCAGATTAGTCCTTGAATATTCATAGTCCTGAATCTTCTTAAGGAGCCATTCTCTTATTCAGTGCATGCACAGACTCTCTACTGTGTCTTATAAGAAAATACATTTTTACTAGTTAGTATAAGGTAATCACCATAAAAACAAACAAACAAACGAACAAACCCTTGACAATATTAGTATAGAAGCAAGATAGGGTGGGGTCCTGACTCACTGTTCTAGGAGAGATGGGATGATCACTCTACAATAACTCTGAAGGAGTCTCTGCAAGGCCCATGTGTATTGTCTTCCCTCCCAGCATAAGTGAAACAGCTCTGTGAGTCAATGCTGAGAAAAAGCATTAATAAGCCCTAAAAAAGATGGGCAGAGTAAAGGGAGGTTACATGTATTTCTAGTACCTGGGTAGTATTATTAATCACAGTGTGAATAGAAAGCATTGCTTTATATAGCCCCTTATTGTCAACAACCCTCCAGGCTCCATTCAGCTTTTGTCACCAGAAAAATTAACCTATTGTATCCACAATAAGGAGATTATAAAACTTTAGTGTGCTCTAATGATTTCTCCTATGCTGATGTGTCTGTCCTGAAGCATATACTTTTGAATTTGAGACGCTACAGGGGTGAAGCAGATAAAAATATCCTTAGGTGCTGCTTTAACTACCTAAGCTTTGAATCAATAGTCTTGCACAGAGGTTAGGGATCATGTTTCTTAATAGGATACTCATCCCCAATGTATTCTTAAGACTGGTGATATTAGTGAGAAAAATATAGTATGGAGACTCTCCCAGTTTCTAAGCACAATAATATTTGTTTTATGTGCTGGTCTTACACATTCATCAATAACTTCTTTGGGACTTGAACATATTCCGAATTTCCACAAGTTATTTTACTATTTTTGTCTGCACCTAAGAAATTGATGGTCTCCTATTTGCTCTTAGGGGAACAATAAATGCTAAGTTTTACTGACTTCATTATTTCTCTCTCTGGGAAAAGCTTAACCTTGTCCTTAACATGGGAATCCACTCAGTATACTGAGTAATGTCAGAACACAGAAAAGACCCACTTCAGCATGAAGAGGAATATAAAGGAAACTTAAAATGTAATAGACATTAGTTCCTTCCATAAACAGAATGAAATTATGGTCGGTATCTTATCTCCTTTCAAATTTCTATTTATTTTCCTTTTTGTCAAATTTCTATTTATTTTCCTTTCTATGTTCAACTTCTTTACAAACTGAACATGTAGCAAAGTACAAACTTGCCCAATAATATTCACTTCTTCAGATACCTCACCATATCACAGATTATTCTAAAAAAATGCAGTTTCAGCATGAAGAAATATATAAATTCTCTCAAGTTATTGAATGGCTCTTCCACCACATCCAAGACATCTCAGAAACAATCACTTTAGGGAGCTTACATACCAAAATGTATGTGGTCAGGAGACCAGCCAATAGAGAGTCTTAATTTCATTAGGTTTGAATGCTTAGCAAAAAAGTGCCTTCACCCAGGCCAGCATGAGTCAGGCCTACATTAATGTACTATAAAATATCAGTCCCATCACTGACACTGATGGACTAAAATCCACACATATTCTCTAATTCTCTCAGCACTTGTTTCATAGATGGTATTAAATATTAGCAAATGCATTATGATTGTCCTTGATACTGTCTATTGTGTAGCTTGAAAGGGAAAGCAATATATCTACCAAGGATATTTTCTGCTGCAGAAATTAATTTGCATATTTGTTTGCACCTATGAAACATTTAAAGAACATTAATCAATAGCAAAAGAAATTTTTCAGATGCCCTAGTATTTTGAGATTTGGCAATAGATTAGTAGGTAGAATATAATAAAGTATTTACAATTCACCTTTTCTTTTTTTTTTAACTAGATATTTTCTTCATTTACATTTCAAATGCTATCCTGAAAGTCCCCTGTACACTCCCTCTTGCCCTGCTCCCCAACCCACTCCCTGGCACTGGCATTCCCCTGTACTGAGGCATATGATCTTCCCAATACCAAGGGCCTCTCCTCCCAATGATGGCCGACTAGGCCATCTTTTGCTACACATGCAGCTAGAGACATGAGCTCTGGGGGTACTGTTTAGCTCATATTGTTTTTCCTCCTATAGGGTTGCAAGACCCCTTCAGCTCCTTGGGTACTTTCTGTAGCTCTTCCACTGGGGGCCCTGTGTTCCATCCAATAGATGACTGTGAGCATCCATTTCTGTATTTGGCAGGCACTGGCATAGCCTCACAGGAGACAGCTATATCAGGGTCCTGTCAGCAAAACCTTGCTAGCATGTGCAATAGTGTCTGCACTTGGTGGCTGTTGGAGCTCTTTGCAAGGCATGGTTTACATTGAGTATTGTATCTTGAACTCTAGGATTACAAAAATATTAAAAACTCTGCCAAACAATGCAAGTTACATGTGAAGAAGGATTCAAATAAAGGTTTTAAAATTTTTACACTGCTTATTCTCAAAGAGTGTTCAGTATTCTATAATGAAATAAAATTTATGGAAAGGATATTTTAACTCTAAAACTATAATATTCATAAACATAATTACAAAAAGTATTTGATCTAAAAATAGTAATATACTTCAAATGAACTTATTATCAAATGTAATTTTGAATGATAAAGGAGTACTTTAAAATAATATTACCTATTTTAATAAGACATCCCACATCACACAGCATCATATAATATTTTTTAAAGAGAATGGTGGGAGCTATGCCAGTCTGACTTAAGGTGGATTCAGAAAGAGATTCATCCTGTCAATTTTGGTGAGTCAGTAGAAACAGTTCTAGCACACCAAGACTTCAACTGAGACTTGATGATTTTAAGTTAGCAATTGACTTCAGTTTGTTGTTGATGTTTTTTAAAGAAATACTCTATTTGTTACATATCTTTCAAAATTATTTGAGACTCAAATGTTATTTTCTGGAGATTTTTTTTTTTTGTAAAATAAAAGTAAATATAAAAACATAAGTCAAGCCGGGCTTTAATCCCAGCACTCGGGAGGCAGAGGCAGGCGGATTTCTGAGTTCGAGGCCAGCCTGGTCTACAAAGTGTGCCAGGACAGCCAGGGCTACACAGAGAAACCCTGTCTCGAAAAACCAAAAAAAAAAAAACCAAAAAAAAAAAAAAAACAAAAAACAAAAAACAAAAAACATAAGTCATTGTAAAATTTAGTGGTCAATATCACAGTGATATTTTATTGCTGTTGCCTAAGAGCAACTGTTTTATAGCTGGTGGTGTTTAGTGAGTGACTTTATTTTAGAAAAATGTCTGGACTTTTCTGTGATCACATATATTTTTTTCTAAATAATGTTATACTTTATTACTACTATAGGCAAAAAAAAAGACAAAATGCAGACATATGTGCACACACACACACACACACACGCACACATATGCCTTTTTTTAACTGAAAAAATAGGCATATGAATATTTCCTTTTTTATTTACAATCTAGAAGTTGCTCTGCTCCCACAATTCCTTATCCATTTCTCTTCTCCCCCTCCCCTCTCCCGTTTCTGAGAGGATGTTCCCCCTCCACCAAACTTCCCCACTTACTGCAGCCTCAAGTCTCTAGAGGATTATGCACATCTCCTCCCACTGAGCTCAGACCAGGCAGTCCTCTGCTATATATGTGTTGATGGCCTCAGACCAGCTCCTGTATGCTGCCTGGTTGGTGGATCAGTGTCTGGGAGCTCCCAGGAGTCTTGGTTTATTGAGACTACTGGTCTTCCTATGGGGTCGCTCTCTTCTTTTGCTTCTTCCATCCTTTCCCTAATTCAACCATAGGGGTTCCCAACTTCACTCCAGTGGTTGATTGTAAATATCTGCATCTTTATTAGTCAGCTGCTGGTAGGACCTCAACAGCACAACCATGCTAGGCACTATCTGTAAACATATCATAGCATTAGTAATAGTATCAGGCTTGGTGTTTCTCTATGAGGTGAAACCCAAGTTGGACCAGTCACTGGACCTCCGTTCCCTCAGTCTCTTCTCCATGTTTTTGCCTGCAGTTCTTTTAGACAAGGATAATTCTGGATCCAAAATTTTGACTGTGTGTTGGTAACACCATCCCTCTTCTTGAGGCCCTATCTATCTACTGGAGCTGGAGTCTACAGACTTCCTCTCTCCACTGTTCTGCATTTCACCTAAGGTCACTCCAATTGAGTCCTGGGAGTTTCTCACCTTTCAGGTCTCTGGTACTTTCTAGAGAATCACCCCACATCCCCATCTTCTGAGGCTGCATATAAACAAGCTATGCTATTCTAAAAGTAACATTATTTTTTATTTTACCCAAGTTCCCTGAACTGATAAAATTTTCAAAATAATTTATACAAAGTTTACAAAATTTGGATAAACAATAGGGACATAATCTTTAAATTAATTAATAATGTGTGTAGCAATTTCTGAAATGCTAGTAATACTCATGTAAAATACATGGACATTTATTTTCAGAATAAAGATAAGACGGGTATTTAATAAACTGTACTACTTGGGATTTGTATTTTAAAAAATTAGCTGTCTTGTCTACACTCAATTTTTATTCCACAAAATTATCAAAAATAATAGTCCTTACATAAAATATGATCATGATAATAAACTGAGGTCACAAATAGATATAAACATGAACATATCGAGCAATAACTAACATAATTGTTAAGCATTATTACATTAGGGATAACCTTTGCTCAGGGAATTTAAAATTTTGGATTTGAGAATTTTTAATGTTAATTCATAAATAAAGTGACATACTGTAAGGCAATATTAATTCTTAATGATCAGGAGCTTAGAGCAATGCTTTACCTCCCTTACAATTGCTTTTTAACAAGTAACCCTTTTCAAGTAGCTAATACTACCATTTATTTTCTTAAGTTATTGGTTAAAAAAAATCTGGCTGATGATTAGAGGACATTAATGAATTATGTCTATGAATCTTTTGAGCATCCTTACCTCTCAGAGCCTACTGCCAAGCTATTAACTGTGTGCTTCATTCACATGGTCTTAATAATCAAACTACTCGCTTCAGCTCATGAATAGACTCCTATATGTTATATCAAGGCCACTGTATTAATAATCTTACACTGACATGATTGTATGCTTGTTAAAAATACATGCTGAGAAATTAATTTGATATTAGCAATGACAACATAATGATGCTTCTCTTCATATTTAATCAATGTATTACCCAATCTAGAATTTATAAAATGCTCTTAATTCCACTTCATTTTCTTACCTTTCTCATATTGTATTATTTTGAATCAAATCATCTATTACTCATTTACAGTCACCACAAAAAAATCATCCTTTCCACATGATATCACCTGAAAATTAATCCACCTATAGTTTAATAATGGCAAAATATATTATCCTGTAATTCCATAATCCTGTGTGTTCTCACTCAGTGATATTGCTAACACTTAGAACCTTATCACCAATAACTGAAACATTTCAACAATTAAGAGAACAATGCCTTTAATTAGGTTTATAATAGATTATATGACTTTACTATATTTTACTTACTTTAGTAACATCACAAATTAGCATATGGAATTTACAGTAGTGAATATATTAGACCATTTCTGTAAATATGGAAAATATAAAATACAATGGTTTAAGTTGAGCATCTCAGGGTTTATTAGACATCTATATAAACTTAAGATAACAAATAGACTAGTTAATGGTAATTGTGACATTTCATATTTATGACATCTAGTTTTAAAACTTCTAGTCTATGTCTTTTCTCTCTATAACTTTACATAAATCTAATATTACTGACAACTAAAGATAAAAAATATTTAGTTTAATGAGTGATTTTTTTTTTACTTTTCCTTTTCTGTTGCTGTGATAAAATGTCATGACCACCAAAAACAACTTAGAAGAGAAAAGACTTTATTTTGGCTTGTAATTGTAGAGGGATGGAGTCCATCACAGCAGGGAGACATGACTACAGACAGTCATGACCGCAGGAGGAAGAACCTGTCAGATCACACTTCATTTATACACAAGTAGTACAGAGACAGCATAAAGTGTTGCTAGGTTATATAACCCTATATAAACATAGGTTATATTCCCTCACAGTGAATTATTTCCACAAACAAGCCTTAAACTCCTAAAAATTCAAAACCCTCCCAAACAGCACTACCAATTAATGACTAAGTGTTTGGATAAGTTCACATTTAGGGGCCAATTCTTATTTCAAATATCACAATGAATTTTAATTTCTACAACTCAACATGGAGGTTCAGTATCATACTGTATGTACAATGTACGAAAACTCCATTTACCAAGCTGACCTCGTTAGATACCACTGAATACTGAGTCTCCCATGATGATAAATAAACATAATTAAAAATATTTCTTGGAGTCATAAGATACTTTTTTTTTTTTAGCTTTGGCTGTCCAGGAACTCACTTTGTAGACCAGGATGGCCTCAAACTCAGAAATCCGCCTGCCTCTGACTCCCAAGTGCTGGGATTAAAGGCAAGCGCCACCACTCCTGGCTGAATCATAACATATTTATGAATGCTAGTATGCATGAAAATGTCTGTCTGACATCATAAGATTATTCTAAGTTCCTTAGACTAATTTTCTCTCAATTTTTCTTAACTAGAAATATATGCTGTCATATTTGTGTTTTTACTTTAAAATTCTATGAATTTTTAAAATTAGCATAGTGTGTGTATTATGATATAACAACCATACTGAATAGTTCTATAACTGTTAAAAAAAAAAAAGAGGCAATCTCCATAAGGTCCCTTTGTAGACAACCCTGTATTGATTCTTTATTGAATACAGAAAAGTTTATTTCACTTCTGAGAATCACATGCTCAAAAATGTATTGGAAGAAGTTTCAAAGAATTCCCAAAAGATTATAAAATACATCTCTGAAATTGATCATGAAGAAATATGAGAACACTTGCTAAATGATACCAGAGCTAAGACAGATAAGGAACTGTTAAGAAAGTGTTACTGGCAAAGCATAGACCTCAGAGGAAGGGATGAATGATTTATTTTGCACAGGGGGATTATAGTGAAACAGTATAATGGAGAGGAGAAGTTTGCATTTGAAAGGAGATAGTGGATAATTGATGCATATGCTCATTTAAAATGAATCTAGTGCTGGAACTTTTAACAGGTAAAATAATACTCTATCTGTATATTCTTCTTCATTAATGTCAGATTGTGTTATTTGGATAGAAAATTTCATTTAAAATGGTGAAAGAATGGGGAAATATTTTAAATATCTAGATCTGATATTTTAATGAAAATAGTAGTGTTAAAAAGTTATTGAGAACCCAGATGCCCCTCACCAGAGGAATGGATACAGAAAAAATGTGGTACATTTACACAATGGAATACTACTCAGCTATTAAAAAGAATGAATTTATGAAATTCCTAGGCAAATGGATGGACCTGGAGGGCATCATCCTGAGTGAGGTAACCCAATCACAAAAAAAAAACTCACACAATATGTACTCACTGATAAGTGGATATTAACCCAGAAACTTAGAATACCCAAGATATAAGATACAATTTGCTAAACGCATGAAAATCAAGAAGAACAAAGACCAAAGTGTGGACACTTTGCCCCTTCTTAGAATTGGGAACAAAACACCCATGGAAGGAGTTACAGAGACAAAGTTTGGAGGTGAGACGAAAGGATGGACCATCTAGAGACTACCATATCTGGTAGTCCATCCTATATTCAGCTTCCAAACGCTGACACCATTGCATACACTAGCAAGATTTTGCTAAAAGGACCCAGATATAGCTGTCTCTTGTGAGACTATGCCGGGCCTAGCAAACACAGAAGTGGATGCTCACAGTCAGCTATTGGATGGATCACACGGCCCCCAATGGAGGAGCTAGAGAAAGTACCCAAGGAGCTAAAGGGATCTGCAACCCTATAGATGGAACAATAATATGAACTAACCAGTACACCCCACCCCCACCCCAGAGCTCATGTATCTAGCTGCATATGAATCAGAAGATGGCCTAGTCGGCCATCAGTGGAAAGAGAGGCCCATTGGTCGTGTAAACTTTATATGCTTCAGTACAGGGGAACGCCAGAGCCAAGAAGTGGGAGTGGGTGGCTGGGTGGGGGAGCATGTGGGGGTTTTTTGAAATAGCATTGGAAATGTAAATGAAATAAATACCCAATAAAAAGTGAAAAAAAAGTTATTGAGTGAAGATTTTTGGAAGTAAGGACCCAGAAGATCATTGAAGCCCCTGTATCCAGGATGGGTCTGGAACATTAGCCAATGTAGTGGTGGATTGACTAAGAGACTGAGCGTCTGAGAAACTTTTTATGTATTTGAAAGCTTCATTTTCTTAAAACACCAAGAATTACAATCTAATGTGCAATGAATTACAGATCAATATTTCCAAACCCCTCTTTCTGGATTCAAATATATAAAGTGTATAGAGCAGGGGTAAATATGGCATTGACTCTACAACTGACAATCTAACATAGCAATTTAGTTAAGGATTTATTCATTACCCTTCAATATTCAAATAAGTGTTTTTATGCCATTATTTATTCTTTTATATTGCACCATATTCCAAAGGTAAAGAAACAGTACAATGCGTACGGCATAGCAGGTGTAATGTCCAGGATATGAACATTTTCTTATCATATCACTCATCACAGGAGACTTAAGGGATGAGATGATAATCTAAATATTGTATAAGCAATATATGTCCTTTACAATAGTAAAAGGACTCTTATTTTTAGGAATCTACTTTTAAACATTAAATCTAATTATATGTCCTAGAAAGAGGCCTCCAAATACTTTCAAGTGGCTGACTTCTCCAAATACACCTTTCAGAAATGACAAAACGTTCGCTCTCATGAGGCTGCACATGAGGCAGAGTGAGACCGCTCTTCCTCTCTATCAAAGCCCTCAGCTCCTTCTCTGTACAACAAAAGCAGCAGCAACAGGGAGGGTAACTGTGCATTTTACATTTGCTTACTCATGACGGGTAATAATGTATTTTCTTTTATTAATTCTGATGGAAGTAAAATTAGATCGAAGGGTCAGGATTATTGAACTGTCAGTTCAAGCAATCAGGCAACAATTCTAACTGCTAACCCTCTTAAATGAGCTTTTTAAAATATTAAAACTCTTAATAATGAAGGGATTTTCCAACAAAAATAATTTGAAGAGTGCCATAATCCACTACTTATCAAGAAGAGATATCAGAATAAGATAAACTATGAAAAGGTTTGGAGTCTCCACACCATCCAAACCCAATGATTACTCTGTAACTGAAACTGACCATTTAGAGACATATAAAATGCACAGCACAGGGGTCAAATGTTTAGTTGAGAGTGTCTTTCAGATGAAGTCAAATGTATCATAGAACTTGCCATGTAGACTATGCTGATATTCACAATTGCCTTGCTTCCATTTCACTGCTACTGTAATTTGCAAGCATGTGCTTTCAATGTTCCACCATTTTTATACCTAAATAATAAACTTTTAAATTAGAGAAAAGCACCATAACATACAAAGACAACTCAATGAAATAAATTAATACCACACTAGCCCAAACTAAAACATAAGTTGTAATAAGTAAAATGATAATATAGAAAATTAACATCAAATCTTAGCCATCTCATGACAAAACCCTTTGTTTTGTGTTGGTTTGGTTTGGTTTGGTTTGGTTTTTCGAGACAGGGTTTCTCTGTGTAGCCCTGGCTGTCCTGGAACTCACTCTGTAGACAAGGCTGGCCTCAAACTAAGAAATCCACCTGCCTCTGCATCCCAATGTTGGGATTAAACACATGCACCACCATTGCCTGGCACAAGACCCATTGCTTTAATCTATACATTTTGTTGGCACTTTACTAATAAAATCTACTTAACACCAAACAGTAGAAATTTGAGAAATACTAATTCACTCTATTACATATATACTAACTTTTGTTTCAAAATATCTTAGAACATTTAACATGTTAACATCACTCACATTTTACTTGAAAATATTCTTCAGAATCTGGAAGCTCTAAGCTCTTGGGGAAGTTTATACATTTTCCAAAATTCACATTTCTTTTTATATACTTGAAGATTATCGCTAGGTATAAACCTTACCATTCTTTTGCTTAAAGTACAACATTCCCATTGTTCTTTTGAAGAAAAGAAAAGTGATTGTTTACTAAATGCTAAACTAAAGAAAGACGATTTGTTTCATTCTTTGCTGACACAGTAAACCAAGGTTACTCATTTGCTGGATGTGTATGGGCTTTTGTCTGCATGTGTTTCTGTGCACCGTGTGCACTCTTATTGCCCATAGGAGCCAGAAGATGGAATCAAGTCCTATAAAACTGGAGTTCCTGATGGTTGTTAGGGGCCATGTGTGTGCTGGTTATTGTGCCAGAGTGCTTTGGAAGTATAGCTAGTTTTGTTGTTCTTGTTGCTCTTGTTGTTGTTTGGGTGGTTTGGTTTTTGTTTCATTTTTTTTTTTTTTAGCTGAGCTATCTCTCCAGGCCCATGAACATACTTTTATAACCTGTGTTTATATATATATGCATATTTCTTTCCAATCTAATGAATAAGATGTCTTCCCTTTTTCTGTTTGTGAAGGTGACATTTTATTTTCCTGAAAGCCACTGCAATTACAATACAGTGACATTGCTGTGATTTGTGCCAACACTTTATGCTTGCTTTAGGATGATCACTGCAAGTGTCATAAACATAAAAAGAGATAAAAAATATGCTACTATAGAAAATAATTTTATGTCCAAGACTCCCCAGAACTCTACACACATATGTTTTGTGAATCATATCTGGTATACCAAGGCTTAACAAAAACTTATGTATATATTACTTTGGTTACAGATTATGATTATAGTTTTTCATTTTTAAAATCGTCTGCACTTAAAATGACCCAACCTTGAACCTGTATATTTTCGTATGTAAATAGAACTAACTATTTGTGAAAATTAGAGTCAGAAGGCCATAACACCATTATTAAATATGTTTAATATCTTGATAAACAAGAAGAGAAAGATAAAGGGAAGCAAACTTGAATGCGAAAAGTGATGCTGAACAATTGCTCTCTTTCTGTTACTTCTGAAAACGTGGCTGCCAGTTATTAACCCTTTTCCTGATATTTGCTGACTATCTATATACAGTTTTGAATGCTTGTGTTGCCTGTGTGATGACCCAGCTCCCTAGCAAATAAAGAAAGAGACATGGTGAGAGTAAATGTTAGAATTATTTTTTTTAAATAGAAGTCAAGATCCTACTCAGCTTGAAAAGAGACTTGTTTTGTTAAAGTCGTACTACTGATTCCTTTAAAAATACAACTCTTGAAAATATGAAAAATGTATAAAATCAACTAAAACTGGGGATTGCAAGACAGTATCTATTCGCAGAGTTCACTTTAACTCAAAATGCATAATGGAAGGAATGAAGCACACATATCACTGTCTTAGCATTATGAGAGGACCCGGAGGACAGATGGCTTGAAAAACTCATTTAGTACCACAGCTTTGAGAGTCTGAAGATGAGTGTCATGAAATATATTCAAATCATCAAAGCATTCTTGGTAGTCTACATGAAGAAAGAAATGAGTGAGGTTGAAATTGTAATTCAAACTCTTGAAAAAGAATTAAAATAACCTGTTTTGAGCTTGTCATAAAAGAAAGCATGGTGACTTATAAATGGACCTTGGTTGAATTAACTGTATAATCTGATCTTATCTCCCGTTATTAAAATATTATTATTTCCCAAATTCATTTTGATCAAATTACACCCCCCCCCGCCATTATCCTAATAAAAACTGAATCCTTTTTGATTTGATACACCTGCATTTCCTACAACATTGTGGGTTTTTAAAAAAATACCCTATCAATTCTAAACTGTGCTTTACTGGCTGTGCAGCTTGGTTGACATATCAGGGCCTACACCCTTAATGAAGACTGATCCCTGTATAGATTCCTAGCTAGGGGTATACATTTCCTAGCCCTTCTCCCCTCTACAGCATTATTTTTAATATTCAATCTATAGATTATGTTAAGATTTACTAAAGAAATGTTGGAAAATGATTATGTAATTTTAGATCAAAAGTTTTACTCTAAACCATCACAATATTGTAGCCATGTATTAAGAAAAATATTGAGGAAATCCATTTGAATAATTAACTTTTTATTCTATAGTCATATGTGAACATCTGAAATGCAATTTAATAGGATACTTTTAAGTACAGATTATACTTACAGCTTGAAGGCTATTCTAATTAAAAATAAATTAAGTATTATTATAGAATACAGTTAGACACAGTTAGCATTTATATGACATGAAAACAAAACTATACTGCAAGACTATGTAAACTTTCAATATAAAATTGTATTTCATAATTATTTTCTAATTATGCAAAATATATCCATCAGAGGAATTTCACACTCATGCATATTGTCTTTAGTTTTTAAATTGAAAAACTGTGTTGCTGTTATGTTTCTCATTGTCTTTTTATTTCTGTTAAATGTAACAAAGGTGAATCTATTATCTGAGTAGGGTGCTCTCAATCTGAAATGACTACTACTATGTCCTTCAACATTCTGTAGCATGTGTTTCAAAATAGCAGTTTACAGGTTTATTACTTATGAAGAGGAGAGAATTCATCATCCCCAAATCTACCCTTTGGCACTGCTGCTCTTTTGTTACTTTGTTGAGGTAGAGTTCTGTAGCTCAGTTGGACTAAATCTGAATCATTTAGCTTCTGCCTCCACAAAGAGCTGCAGTTAGAGGAGCACATTTTCATTTCCTGCACAAGACCCTATGTCTTTGTATGTTACATAGAACTATGTTTACCCACTGGAAAAAATGATGAATATGAGTAAACATTCTAATCTTCCACCGTGAGAAAGCTATCATTCATATCAGAACACAGTGCACAGGCATTCCTGGGGAATCACAAGTAAAAATGTCTCTCTATGAGGGCCTGGAGAGATGGGTCAGTGGTTCAGAGTACTGACTGCTCTTCAGAGGACATGGGTTAAATTCTCAGCACACACATGACAGCTTACAACTGTCTGTAACTACAGTTCTGAGAGATACTACAACCTCAGAAATGCACCCATGTAAGCAAAACACCAATGTACATAAAAAAGAGATCCCTTGAAAAAAACAGTCTCTATGAAATATCTTCACTGAGAGCAAATATCTCTTTAACATCTCCCTATACATTGTAAACAATTAGATTTCTAGGTATTTGTACAATCATTCTTCTGAAGACCATCTACTATTGATGGTCTCCAGAAGATGATCACATACAGGTATAATTGAACTGAAATTATATTATCTAGTGACCTCATAAACATCTAACTTCATAGCACAATGTCGTACTGAGCATTTATTCTATTGCTGCTATAAATAATGCCAATTGCATACAAATAAAACATTCATATGCACACAGACTTTATAATACTTGATTAATAGAATAAAAGGATGGGTTACTTACTTAATTCTTTTCTTATTTTATGTTAAGTATTGTTATTTTTGCATATACTTCTTTTTATAAATAGCTTACTATAAAACCATATTGTGGCCGGGCGTGGTGGCAGCGCATGTCTTTAATCCCAGCACTTGGGAGGCAGAGGCAGGCAGATTTCTGAGTTCGTGGCCAGTCTGGTCTACAGAGTGAGTTCCAGGACAGCCAGGGCTATACAGAGAAACCCTGTCTCGAAAAACCAAAACTAAAACAAAACAAACAAACAAACAAAACAATATTGTGAGGCAGCATGCTAATATATCATTTGCATTTCTTGGAAATACAGAGGCAACATCCATAGATTGATATTCATCATCCAAGCTTCTAAAAACCTACTTTATGATACTTGTACTATGTATATGATACCTAGCACTGCATTCTTATAAAGTGTGCTTTCACCAGACAGGGCATGGCTCTATTATATTGAGCTCAACTAGATAATCCTTTCTGTATTTCATTTGCTAAACATCTTTGCTAGTGCTTGAAGATATAATTCCTTAACAATTTATTGCAACATATCCACATGTTCTTGAAGTCACGACATGAAACTGTCTGAGAGCATTACCCTATCTCATCTGGAGATTCCACATCATGCTAACTAGTACATCTACTTGTTCGAAACTTCTGTTTCTGTAAATATCATTTGGGTCTTTTCTGAAGGACTTTTCAGAGAAAAAGCAGTAACCCCAACTTCTATATTTTCTGTAATTGTACTATAACGTCTGTATAACATAAAACCTTTTAATTCCTACAAGGTCAAATCCTACTATTAATCTTCAAACATCTGTTCTTCTGCCAAAATTTACATATTTTTATACATTTTGGGAATAAAGATTTTACATTGTCTATTCTATATTTACATTTTTATATCTTGTGTCTTCTCCTGCTCCTCCTAAACTATTATTATTGTTATTGTTATTATTATTATTATTATTATTATTATTATTATTTTCATGTCTGAATTCCCTATGTGTTATGAAGTAGAAAATATCACATTATGGTCATTTATGTTACTTTTGGTTAAATGTTGTTTACAAACTTTTATTTACTTAATTTTTCTGGTAAGAAGAAGATTTATTTGGATGAAGGGAGGGGAGTGAGTGTGCCTACAAGGGATAGAGGTAGATGAGTAGACAGGTAGACAGGCAGGCATACTGAAACCGGCTTTTGAGGGCAGAGAGGGACCGAAAGAGGCAGAAATACCAGAACGGAGATAGCTGGAGTAACAGCAGTCCTTTTATATGTACCACATACCGAAAGCACCTGGTGGTGGCCAGTGATGGCCCCTGGGAAGAGCCTCATGGAATCTCCTGTAAGCTAACATTCCTCCTGTCTTAGTTAGAATGCCCATTGTTGCAAGAAACACCATGACCTGCAAGAGCACACCTCCTAATAGTGTCACTCCCTGGGTCATGCATATTCCAAACTAACATTTCTCCCCTTTTGTTTAATTAAAATTGAGACACTAAGAAGGGATGGTGGTGGGTCAGGAGTGAGAGAGTTGTGTTCCTTCAACAACTTCCCGCACACTAAGGGCAACTTTGTCTTGGGGACCCTAAACAATTTGGAATGTGGGCCAAGTCCTGGGAGCTCTGGCTGTTTCACTGTTGCTCTGGATCTGTAGGACCATCTGCAACTAGCAAAGCATAGGCCCAATAGAAGCAGTCTGTGAGAATAGATTGGAATACCTGTGGATTTGTCCAGAATACAGGAAAAAACTGGACTTAATAGGATGCTCTAATGTCCATCTAATGATGTCTAATGAAGCTTTACAGAAAATAAAGTTAGAAAGGTTAGGAAAATTTTTTTCCTTAGGTGTATATTTGAAACTTTTAAGCTCATGGTATTGATAGTTGGATAGAAGGGTGTCAAAAAACTGCTGAGCAAGAGAGGGATACAACCTTCTGGAACAGGCAATCACAGTGAAACTTAGGCTATTTACTGACAAGGAATAATTATCTGGAGTCCATTTGACCCATGATCCAAGTGGATTTTCTAAAACTTCTAAGAATCTTTTCAGTTTGCAAAGTAGAGGTAAATTTTAGTTGTGTTAAGAGCATGAACTCTTTAACATGAGCTCATGGAAGACAGAAACCTTCCATATTGCAGAAAGGTAAAAGCTCACTTGGTCTTAACGTTCAGTATCACTACAGAATGTGAAAGAGGGGCTTTTTTTCTGTTAGTTTTACTGTGTCTTTGTTTAGATTCTATTTCCATTATCTGTCCATTGATGAGAGTGGGGTGTTGAAGTCTCCTACTATTATTGTGTGAGGTGCAATGTGTGCTTTGAGTTTTAGTAAAGTTTGTTTAATGAATGTGGGTGTCCCTGCATTTGGAGCATAGATGTTGAGAATTGAGAATTCTTCTTGATGAGCATCAAGTGTCCTTCCTTGTTTATTTACTTTTTGATAACTTTTGGTTGAAAGTCAATTTTACTTGATATTAGAAGGTCTACTACCTCTTGTTTCTTGAGACCATTTGCTTAGAATATTGTTTTCCAGCCATTTACTCGGAGGTAGAGTTTGTCTTTGACACTGAGGTGCATTTTCTTTCTTTTTTCTTTTTTTTTTTTTTTTTTAATTTTGAACTGAATTTCTTTTTTTTTTTAATATTTTTATTACATATTTTCCTCAATTACGTTTCCAATGCTATCCCAAAAGTCCCCCATAGCGCCCCCCCACTTCCCTATCCACCCATTCCCATTCTTTTGGCCCTGGCATTCCCCTATATTGGGGCATATAAAGTTTGCAAGTTCAATGGGCCTCTCTTTTGAGGTGCATTTTCTATATGCAGTAAAGTGCTGAGTCCTGTTGATTTATACAGTCTTTTAGTCTATGCCTTTTTATTGGGGAATTGAGTCCATTGATGTTAAAAGATATTAAGGAATAATGACTTTTGCTTCCTGTTACTTTTGTTGCTAGAAGTGGAATTTTGTCTGTGTGGCTATCTTCTGTTAGGTTTGTTGAAAGAATATTACTTTATTGCTTCTTTGAGGGTGTAGTTTCCCTCTTTTTGTTGGAGTTTTCTGTCTATTATACTTTGTAGGATTGGAATTGTGGAAAGACATTGTGTAAATGTGTTTTTCTCATGGAATAATCTTGTTTTCTCCATCTATGTTAACTTAGAGTTTTATTGGGTATAGTAGCCCAGGCTGGCATTTGTGTTCTCTTAGGTTCCATATGACATCTGCCCATGATCTTCTAGTTTTCATAGTCTTTGGAGAGAAATCTGGTGTAATTCTGATAAGTCTGCATTTATATGTTATTTGACCTTTTTCTCTTACTGCTTTTAATATTCTTTTGTTGTTTTGTGCATTTGGAGTTTTGACTATAATGTGAGAGGGGGAATTTCTCATGGTACTTTCTCCAAAATTAACAATATAATTGGTCACAAAACTGTCCTCAACTGATACAAGTAGATTTACATAATCCCATGTATCCTATCAGATCACCATAGATTAAGGCTGGTCTTTAATAACAACAAAAAACAACAGAAAGCCCATATACACTTGGAAGCTGAACAATGCCGTACTCAATGATAATTTGGTCAATGAAGAAATAAATAAGTCAAAGACTTCTTAGAATTTAATGAAAATGAAGCCACAACAAACAAACTTATAAGACACAATGAAAGCAGCGCTAAGAGGAAAACTCATAGCTCTAAGTGCCTCCGAAAATGAAACTGGATAAGGCATACACTGGTACCATAACAGCACACCTTAAAGCTCTAGAAAAAAAGAAACAAATATACCCAAAAGGCACAGATGACAGGAAATCATCAGACTCAGGGCTGAAATCAACCAAGTGGGAACAAAAAGAACTATACAAAGAATCAACAAAAACAGGAGCTGGTTCTTTGAGAAAATCTTCCCTTCTTTTCTTCCTTCCTTCCTTTTCCTTCCTTTCTTCCTTTCTTCCTTTCTTCCTTCCTTCCTTTCTTTCTTTCTTTCTTTCTTTCTTTCTTTCTTTCTTTCTTTCTTTCTTTCTTTCTTTCTTTCTTTCCTTCTTTCTCTCTCTCTCTCTCTCTCTCTCTCTCTCTCTTTCTTTCTTTCTTTTGTTCTTTAGTGTTTTCTTTTTAATCAAATATAACAAGAGTCAAACTGAGAAAAGAAACTTCAGTTGAGAAAATGTCTCCATCAGATTATCTAGTAGGCAAAACATCATTGAATATTTTCTTTTCTTTAAATTAATTAATTTATTTTTTATTACGTATTTTCCTCAATTACATTTCCAATGCTATCCCAAAAGTCCCCCATACCCTCCCACCACTTCCCTACACACCCATTCCCATTCTTTTGGCCCCGGCATTCCCCTGTATTGGGGCATATAAAGTTTGCAAGACCAATGGGCCTCTTTTTCCAGTGATGGCCAACTAGGGCATCTTTCGATACATATGCAGCTAGAGACAAGAGCTCCGGGTTACTGGTTAGTTCATTATGTTGTTCCAACTAAAGGGTTGCAGATCCCTTTAGCTCCTTGGGTACATTCTCTAGCTTCTCCATTGGGAGCCCTGTGATCCATCCAATAGCTGACAGTGAGCATCCACTTCTGTGTATGTTTGGCACCTGCATAGTTTCACAAGAGAGAGCTATATCTGGGTCCTTTCAGCAAAATCTTGCTAGTGTATGCAATGGTGTCAGCGTTTGGAAGCTGATTATGGGATGGATCCCTGGATATGGCAGTCTCTAGATGGTCCATCCTTTCATCACAGCTCCAAACTTTGTCTCTGTAACTCCTTCCATGGGTGTTTTGTTCCCAATTCTAAGAAGGGGCACAGTGTCCACACTTTGGTCTTCATTCTTCTTGAGTTTCATGCATTTAGCAAATTGTATCTTGTATCTTGGGTATCCTAAGTTTTGGGCTAATATCCACTTATCAGTGAATACATATTGTGTGAGTTCCTTTGTGATTGTGTTACCTCACTCAAGATGATGCCCTCCAGGTCTATCCATTTGGCTAGGAATTTCATAAATTCATTTGTTCATTTCCATCACCTGTTTTCATGTGTTTTCCTGTTTTTCTTTAAGGACTTCTACCTGTTTGGTTGTCTTTTCCTGTTTTTCTTTAAGGATTTCTACCTGTTTGATTGTGTTGTCCTGTTTTTCTTTAAGGACTTGTAACTCTTTAGCAATGTTCTCCTGTAATTCTTTAAGTGAGTTATTAAAGTCCTTCTTGATGTCCTCTACCATCATCATGAGATATGCTTTTAAATCCAGGTCTAGCTTTTTGGGTGTGTTGGGGTGCCCTGGACTGGGTGAAGTGGGAGTGCTGTGTTCTGATGATGGTGAGTGGTCTTGGTTTCTGTTAGTAAGATTCTTACGTTTATCTTTCACCATCTGGTAATCTCTGGAGTTAGTTGTTATAGTTGTCTCTGTTTAGAGATTGTTCTTCTGGTGATTCTGATTACCCTCTATCAGCAGACCTGGGAGACAGGCTCTCTCCTCTGAGTTTCAGTGGTTAGAGCACTCTCTGCTGGCAAGCTCTCCTCTTACAGGGAAGGTGCACAGATATCTGGTGTTTGGACTTCCTCCTGGCCGAAGAAGAAGGCCCAAAACAGGACCTTTCCCAGATGCTGTGTTGCTTTGGCAGGTCACAGAAGCTGTCAGCTTCTGTGGTGCACACTTTCACCTGTGCAGACTAAGTTCCTAAGTTCAGTGGAGTCCCGGAACCAAGATGGCGCTCCCTGCTCCTGAGGCAGAGGGCTCCCATTCTGGGCGGACTCCTGTCCTCCCCAGCTGGGAGGGTGGCCAGATGTCTGCGGCCCTAAAAGGGTGCTGCCTCATTGGCTCTGTGGCTCCCGCCTGTCCCAGAAGCTGTCTGCTTCTGTGGTGCACACTCTCACCCGTGCAGACTAAGTTCCTAAGTTCGGAGGAGTCCTGGAACCAAGATGGAGCTCCCTCCATTGAATATTTTCTTAACCAATGATTTACTATTGCAAGTGCCATCCCTGAACAGCTGGAATAAGAAATCTGTCTGCACAAGAATAATTCTACTCCTCTGTGGCCTCTTCTTCAGTGCCTACCTCCAAGTTCATGTTTGATTTCCTGTAAGGACTACCATTCATAATGCACTGTAAGATATAAGGTAAAATAAGCTCTTTTCTATCACAAAAAAAATAAATAAATAGAGGGTTTTTTTCCTCTATCCAGAAGAGTGGGTGCATATAAATTTAGCATAATGAAAAACACCTTTATCTCTATCTCTAATCACAGGTTTAAACCTTAAACCTGTGAGTATAATAGCAGATCATATAGCTAAACTAATATTCTATCAGTATTTCATTGATCAATTAGAATTTGGAACTTTAAGTTGTAATAAAATAGTAGTATAGAAGGGAGAAGGAATCTAAAGCATTTTGCATCCCTCTTATATAACTTACATCATTTAGTTTACAATTTAGTAAACTAAACTTTTTTTATAATTTAGTCTTCCAGTTGAATTTATCAACCTTAAAACTCCTTCTTAGACCCTAAAACCTTTTGTTAGATACTCATACTTAAAGCATTTGTATCTTCAGGTTTTATGTAAATTTTACATCTTTTTCCCTAATTATTTACCATGAAGGACACAAAGGTGGATGATTTTAGGGAGCAGTCACTGTAAAGTGAGTTCCTTTAGATAAAGGAATAGTGAAAAGTTACATTTGAAGCCTTTGTTGTTGTTGTTGTTTTTCAAGACAAAGTTTATCTGTATAGCCCTGACAGTTCTGGAACTCACTCTGTAGACCAGGCTGGCCTCAAACTCAGAAATCTGCCTGCGTCTTTCTCCTGAGTGCTAGGATTAAAGGTGTGCACCACCACACCTGGCTTATTTGAAACCTTTTTATCTCTTAACATGAAGCCTGTGATCAAGTCAAAACTGTTTGCACTTTTATAAGAAATCAAGTGGTTTTATGTAACTAATGAATTGACTAATGAATTAACATTGTTGTGAAATAAGGACCTAGTTCCCTGTTCTCCAGTTGTCAAGTTACTTAGCCATTACTGTGAAGAGACATGAGAAGGAAAATTTACAATCTAATGCCTTATATATTAATTAAGATAACAGATTCTAGTTCATACACCAGTATCTGGACAGTTATTCCTTGTTTCTGTGGTGCCCATGACACTGCAAAAATAGTTTTAACAATTAGGCCACAAAAAAAAAAAAATGAAGTTGCTTCTTGGGAGTAAGAACATGGGTGAGTTTGACTTCACCCTTGTCTTAGGCAGCATGAGACAACTAACTTTCTGAATGTCCTTTGTCCATATTTCAGGCTGGTACCTGTCAGCAAGTAAGGCATTAGGGCAGTTGTTTCCAGTTGTCATACACAGTCCCAGTGGAGTCCTTCATTGTTCTGCCTGTATCTTTTTTGATAACTTGGGGGTTCACTGTTAAAATTTAGGAGTCTCAGTCTGTCATAGTAAGTTTTAAAATATTAATGGAAATTGAGAAGTATAGAGGATCAGGAAATTGAATAGAAACATATAGCAGTGAGAGATGGTAAACTGGATGTAGCTACTAGAAAGTCTCAGACTCTAGGGAAGCATGGGGCTCCCTGGAGTCAATGGTGATGATTTTAACCAAAATACCCAGCAAAAGGGAGATACAGCCTGTAGAGACCTTATCCATTGAATAGGCACAGACCCCAGATGAGGGATGGGGCTACATATGCATATCAAAATTTTTAACCCAGAAATGTTCCTTTCCAAAGGAAAGACATAGACAAAAAATGGAAAAGAGACTGAAGGAAAGACCATCCAGAAACCACCCCAGCTAGTGATCCATCCCATCTGAACACACCAAACCTCCACACTATTGCTGATGCCAAGAAGTGCTTACTGACAGAAGCCTGATATGGCTCTTCCCTGAGAGGCTCTACTAATACCTGACCAATATGGATGCAGATGCTAGCAGCCAACCATTGGACTGAGCCCAGGAATCCCAGTAGAAGAGTTGGGGAAAGGACTGAAGGAGTTGAAAAGGATTTAAACCCCATAAGAATAACAATGTCAACTAAGTGGGCCACCCAGAGCGCCCAGGGACTAAACCACCAACCAAAGAATATACATGGAGGGATTCAGGACTCCAGCTCCATATGTAGTAGAGAATGGCCTTATCTGACATCAATGGGAGGGGAGGGAGGCTTGATGATAGGGGGATGCTAGAAGTGTAAGGTGGGAGTGAATGAATTGTTGGAGGAGCACCACATAGAGGAAAAGGGGAGGGGGTTGTGGAAGGGTAACCTGGAAAAGGAATGTCAAATGAAATGTAAAAGAATAAAATAATTAATAAAAAATAAATTACCCCCCCCCAAAAAAATATTAAGTGTCATCTTCAGCAGGTCTCTGACAGGTTTGAGGGCTAGTACCTACTAAGTATATCTGAGTTAAACTATGTGCTGCTTGAGAAAGAGGAATATTGAATTTTGGAGTTATGAGTTCAATGTGGAGGTAAAATCATTCTAAGTAGTCATAAGACCAGCTACCTCAAGTTTAAGAGGCTGCAACCAAGCCAGATTGATAGAGGACCTCTACTTTCTATGCATAGGGAAGACCGTGATCCTGTTACCTGCCACATAGTTCAGTTGAGAGGAGAAAAATACTACCAAGTGTCATTTACCTTAAAAACTGATTTTATAGCCGGGCGTGGTGGCGCACGCCTTTAATCCCAGCACTCAGGAGGCAGAGGCAGGCAGATTTCTGAGTTCGAGGCCAGCCTGGTCTACAAAGTGAGTGCCAGGACAGCCAGGGCTACACAGAGAAACCCTGTCTCGAAAAACCAAAAAAAAACCTGATTTTATTAGGTTGTTTATATAACGGACTCATTTTTATTTAAGTGGAAAACTGTCACAAGGAAATAACTATAATTATCTAGAAATTTGATAAAATGACAAACCGAGGGTTTTATATTTGATTCTTATTTTTAGTAATGGGAATACTATCCAATTTTAGGATTATTGAAGTAGAAACTTGAACCTAATATTAGGTAGACCTGTATTATATTCTCTCTCTCTCTCTCTCTCTCTCTCTCTCTCTCTCTCTCTCTCTCTCTCTCTCTCTCTCTCTCACACACACACACACACACACACACACACACACACACTCAACACTAAAATTATTGTTGAAAGAATGGGTAAAATGAAGGTAAAAGGAAGATTACAAATTGTATCTCTTGCTACAACCTACAAAAAAATCGACGTGGTATGTTAAAAATAATTTTTCCTTCTGGATATATGTCAAAGAAATGTTTACGTTACAGATAAATCATCAATCCAAGTTTATTATATTAGTCATAATAAAAAATGTAGCCTCAAAGTATAAAAGAAAAATGAATGAAGGCAATAGAGCACATACCAAGAATAAATAGTTGCTCAATTTTATCATGTAATTGGAAACAATTTTCAAGTTGGGCAGACATTTTTAAGTCCTCTAGAGTCTGAAGGCAGTTTCAGAAAGACAAGTAGCTCACTTTTGTGTGGAATATTCTTTCTTTCATGTAAAAAACAAAGCTTTTGAATAGTGGTTACTGAATGTATGTTAGGAGAATAAATCAAATACAAATTGTAACATAAATTATTGAGAATAATATGAGATATAAATATGCTTGGGGAATCATTAATTTACATATTTCAGAATATATTACAATATAGAATTTCATATTCTTCAAAGATGTTAAGTTGATCTTTACATTTCTTTTCTTTTTTTTCTTTTTTTTAAAATTAGGTATTTTCCTCATTTACATTTCCAATGCTATCCCAAAAGTCCTTGCCTCAGGATCTTTACATTTCTAAGAACAGCATTTAAGTTTGTGTGGTAAAAATAAATCATTGTGTTCTAATGACCAACATATGAAAGAGCTAGACTTCAACAAAACCTGAACAGATATGGCTTCTAGGTCATTTCTTCAAAGAGAAATGAATAATTATGCCCCTTGAACAAAATGAGTAGTTCAGAAGGATTATGGTGTCTTGACTCCTAATTATCCCATATAAAAGTCCTCACTCTCCTTCAAATTTATGTTTTCTATTTTTTCATGAATTATTACACTCACACATGTGTTATTGCATTCACATACACAAATACATATATATATGTATATATATATAAATATTTATGCATGTATGTATGTATTTGTACATGTATTCCTATATATTACCTGATGTATTACTTGGATGTGTATTTCCAGAGAGTTCACTTTGGATTATGTTAGTTGCAGTTTTCTCATGTTCCAGAATATATTAAGATTTTGTTGTTTGTTTTGCCCATTTATTGAATATTCAGAAATCATTCCTTTACTTGAAATACAATTCCATCAGTTTTTCTTTCCTCTTGGGATAATACTTGCATTAATATTGGAGAATTTATAACAAGCAACATCAAGTTCTAAAAATTGCATTTTATAAATAGTCGTTTCCTTTGTTCCAAAGGAAAAAATTCTTGATGAAGTTTGCAAAATGCACTTATCTGTAGATATGAAAAACATTCACAGTTTATTGAGAAATTTGGACGTTTTAGTCTATCTTCCATGTTTAGTGACTTCACTAACTATAGGTCATTCCTAGGTTTCCAGCAGGAGAAGCAAGCAAGTTGTTTATCCAATATAAAATGGTTATCCTTAAAATATAGACATTTAAGTAATATTATCTATATTTATGTACATCTACATTTGATATATATGACATATTTCTATATATATATACATATACATACACATAGGACTATTATAGACACATATACATGTATACACATATACTCATATGCACAACACACACATATACATACATGTACATTAATGGTTTTCTCCTGAATCTATTCAGTGTTGCTCACCTGTGTGCATATTTAGAGCTGATCATGTTTAATTAGCAAATCTCCCTGAGGTTTCATTTCTAGCAAAGACTAAATCCCCTCACTTATTAATTAATTATCTATTATATTTTATTTTCTCATATGTGGGACCTTAAAAGATTTTTTTCTACTGAGGTTTGTATAGCAACTAGTGTTGTCATTGTGCCAGGTCTTCTTTTAAAAAAATATGTTGGTAAGATTACATTGGGTTAGCTTCTCTATCATATAGAGAAGTCTCGTTTTCACATCAGGTATCTTGTTTTCTGGGTCGTAAAATATTTCCTCTTCCTTTTTTTTAATAATATTCTC
Organism: Mus caroli; assembly: GCF_978045245.1. Taxonomy (NCBI): domain Eukaryota; kingdom Metazoa; phylum Chordata; class Mammalia; order Rodentia; family Muridae; genus Mus; species Mus caroli. Next base: position 50,401,566 of record NW_028227272.1, read on the forward strand.
TGAGTCTTAGGTATAGATTTTTGGTATCAATGTATGGTTGTATTGTATATGTATCAATTAGGGTTTGCCATCCAACAGTTTGTATGTATTCCACCAGTTGTGAACTTCTGTATTACTCTCCACCTGTTGTAACAATAAATTTGCTAATGGACCATAAGCATTTTAAGGAACATATTTACAATCCATTTAGAAATTATGCTAATTCAGGAATGTTGCTATTGTTCTTCTCTGGTATTCCTGACCGTAGCAGCTACAGGTAATCGTCTAGGTATAAATTCCCTCCTATTAAGTTAACCTTATACACAATGAGAAAAATATTTGTTCCATTCAAGATATAAATTCCAATATTATACCCATGGAGGTATCTTGCCTTTCTTGTTTCTGTGGTTAACAATTCTTACCTATTTACTTACAATATTATTATGTAAATATTACATATATGTACAGGTAATGTATATGTAAATATTACACTATTTATTGCTTGCCTATTTGCCCACTTGGATAGTACCTTCATAAAGTATGATACATAGTTTTTGTGAAAGAACTTCTAGAACTTTTAGCAGAAGAGCCAAATTTTGCTCCCTTCCCATAGTATTGAATAATATGGTACCAAAATTAGTCTCTATTCTGTAACCACCATAAGCTAATAATACTAAAAATTTTAAAGAGACAAATATTTAGAATTAAGAAGGAAATGATGTATTATATTGTAGAGAGACTTAAAGTCCCATTTATAGAAACATACAAATCAGGAAAAATTTGTTTTAGCATCATATAGACATGATATAAGCTCATGTCAAGCACATGGCAAGTTTTATTAATATCACAAAATGTAGAGACATTTCAAATTTTTACTTAACTTCTAAGCATAAAATAATATCAAAAGAGTCATCCCTGTTAATGTAACACAAAATCTTGTACAATTCTTATAAAACAAAACAAACAAAACAGAACAAACCAAAAATAACCCACAAAAACCAAACATACTAACAAACAAAAACCAGAGAGACAAAAGGTCAAGAACATTTGAAACTACAAATTAAAGTATGCTTTTCCCTTTCTTTATTTTTTTCCTTTTTATTGAAAATGGATTCTTCTGTCATGTAATACATCCTCCCACAATTTCCATACCATGCTTCCTTCCAAGCTTTCCCTTGCTTCTCCTCTCTCTCATATCTACTCCCTATCCATTTCTTCATAAAATATCAGGCCTCCAAGAGATGATACCCAAACAAGACAAAATATTATCGAATAGAAAAAGGCAAAAGCCACAACAAGGCAAACCAATAGACGGAAAGGAGTCTTACAAGCAGGCAAAAGAGAGCACTGACTGCTCTTCAGAGGCCCTGAGTTCAATTCCCCAACACAACATGGTGGCTCACAACCATTTATAAGGTGATCTGATGTACTCTTCTGGTATGTGTCTGAAGACAGCTATATTGTACTCCTATAAATAAAAATAAATATTTTTTGGCCAGGTGGTGGTGGCACACACCTTTAATCTCAGCACTTGGGAGGCAGAGGCAGACAGATTTCTGAGTTCGAGGCCAACCTGGTCTACAGAATGAGTTCCAGGAAATCCGTGGCTATACAGAGAAACCCTGTATCAAAAAAAAAAAAATTAAAAATTAAAAAAAAATATATTTTTTTATAAAAGAATAAGATACATATGTGCTCGCATAGCAGAAATCCCACAAGACCATCAAGCAAACAATATAACCTATACAGAAATGAGCTGGTGTAGACCTATCTAGGCCCTGTTCTTGGTACTTTGGTCTCTGTGAGCCTTGTGAGCCAGTGGACCATATTCCCAGGGTGTTCCCCCATCCTCTCTGACTCCTACCATTTTTTTCTCCTAGTCCTTGATAGGGCTCCCAGATATTTAAGAGAAGGTACCCAAAAATATTTCAATAAATTATAGTACTTTATGGTAAGATCAATACAGAAAACTGCAAACAGGAGGTTGTAATATGTATAAAATCATTGAAAACTTATGGAATACCAAAAAACCCAGAATAGCATAAACAATTCTCAACAATAAAAACACTTCTGGGGGAATCACCACCCCTAACTTCAAGCAGAAGAGTAAGTGTGCCAAAAATTTTATGGTATTGTTACAGAGACAGACTGGGTGATCAATGAAATATAATTGAAGATTCAGAAATAAACCCACACACTTATGGACACTTGATTTTTGACAAAGAAGCCAAAATCATACAGTAGGAGGGAAAAGCATCTTCAATAAATGGTGCTGGTCTACTTGGAGGTCAAAAAAAAAAAAGAAAAAAAAAAAAGAAAAATGAAAATAGATCCATATTTATCACATTGCACAAAACTTAAGTCCAAGCAATTCAAGGAACTCAACATAAAACCAGATACACTGAATCTAATAGAAGAAAATGTGGCAAAGAGCCTAGAATGCCTTGGCATCTTGGAAAATTTCCTGAACAGATCACCAGTAGCTCAGGTCTCACATCAACAATTGACAAATGGACCTCATGAAACTGAAAAGCTTCTGTAAGGCAAAGGACACTGCCAATAAGAAGAACAAACAAACAAACAAACAAACAAAACCCTGCAACCTACAGATTGGGAAAAGATCTTCACTATACCTACATCTGGTAGAGAGCTAACATCCAAAATATACAATGAACTAGAAGCACCTAAACAAATATTAAACATTCTTTTCCATCTGGAAAATGCAAATCAAAATGAAATTGAGAGTCCAAGCATACATCAATCAGAATGGAAAAGTTCAAAACTCAATTCACAGCACGTACTGGCTAGGGTGTGGAAAAATAGTAGCAAGATCTCTTGCTGGTGAGATCACAAAATGGCACAACCACTCCAGAAATCAATCTGGTGCTTACTCTGAAAATTGGAAATATTTCTACTTGAACACCCAGCTATCCCACTCCTAAGCATATACCCAAAAGATGCTCCACCATACCATAAGGAATCATGCTTCACTATGTTCATAGCAGTCTTGTTTGTAGTAGTCAGAACTTGGAAACAACCCAGATGTCTCTCAACTGAAGAATGAATACAGAAAATGTAGTTCATTTTTACAATGAACTACTACTCAACTATCAAACAGGAGGACAGCATGAATTTTGAATGCAAATGGGTGGAACCAGAAAATTACATCCTGAGTGAGGTTACTCAGACCCAAAATGAAATACAAGTTATATACTCAATGATGTGTGGATATTACCAAAAAAGTTCAGAATACCAATGATACAAATCACAGACCATATGAAGCTTAAGAAGAAGGAATGTCCAAGTATGGCTACTTCAGCCTCACTTAGAAGGAGAAACAACTTATTCACTTGAAGCACAGAGAAGGGGGGATCTTGGTGGTAGAGAGGGGAGGGAAGGCAAAATGGAGCAGGATGAGGTATAGGGGGAGACAGGAGAAAAGCCCAGAGGGCCAGGAGAATGAATAGAAAATGCAGCAGTGTAGGTCAGGGGAAACCTCTAGAAAATCCCAGGCACCGGGAATATGAGAGGCTCCCAAGATCCAATAGGTATGACCTAAACTGAAGTACCCAACAGTGAGGAGATGGAACCTAAAGAGTACCTCTAGTAGAGAGACATGATCCCCATTTGAGACATGAGGCCATCCACCCATCTTCAAAATTCTTGACCCAGGAATGTTGTCTAAAAGAAATGCAGAGACAAAAAGGGAGCAGAGACTGAAGGAAAGGCCATCCAGAGACTGGCCCAACTTGGGATCCATCCCATGTGCCAGCAGCAAACTCTGACACTGTTACTGATGCCATGTTGTGTTTGCAGACAGGAGCTTATGATGGCTGTTTTCTGAGGGACTCTCTGAATGAGAGAATATGTGGATACTTACAATGAACTATTGGACTGTGGTCAAGAACCCCTAAGGAAGAGTTAGGGGAAGCAACAAAGGAGCTGTAGGAGATTGCAACCCCATAGCAAGAACAACAGTATCAACTAACTTGGACCACTCAGAACTCCAAAGAGTATACATGGGATGGTCCATGGCCTCCACTACATATTTAACAGAGGACTACTTTGTCTAACATCAGTCGAAAAATGTGTCCTTTATTCTGTAGAAACTTTATGCTCCAGGAAAGGGGATGCTATAGGGATGAGGTGGGAGTTGAGGGGTGAGTGGGGGATCACCCTTTTAGAAGGAAAGTAGAAGGGTAATGGGGTAAAGAACCCGTGGAGGGGCAGGACTAGGAATGGGGACAAATTTTGTAACATAAATAAATAAAGTAATTAATAAAAGTAAAGGGAATTCATACCAGTGCCTTTGTGAGTTATGCCATCAATGTTGTCCTGCTCTGCACAGCTTAGAACTTATGAGATCATGTCACAAAGTGTGATGTGTTGGTATGTGTGACAGAGAGAGAGAGAGAGGGAGAGAGAGGAGAGAGAGAGAGAGAGAGAGAGAGAGAGAGAGAGAGAGAGAGAGAGAGAGAGAGAGAGAGAAATTCTGAGTAGTATTTAAAATGAATTATATGAACTATCAGATTGACCTAATATTAATTTAATTTTTAAAAAGCAGAAACTCTATGATGAATATTGCTTAATCCAAATTTCATCATGAGTCTCCTGTGATATCTATCTATAATAAAAGGAAGTACTTTTACAAAAGACAAGAAGAAAACTAAGCTACACATCACATGGAAAAGAAGGATTTATGCTACTTAAGAGAGGTCTTATATAACATACTGTTGGGATTAGTTAGCAAAATCTCATATCTTTAAAGAAGAAAATTGCATTTAAGAATCCATGTTGAGGAATATAGACAAGAAGTATGTGGATTATTAAGTATATCCAAAACAAACAGTATCATTCAAATGAAACATTTATATACAAACTTCAAATGAATAAATAGGATACCAAAATGGAATTTGGGGAAAAATGTAATAGGAAACTGTATAAAATTAAAGAGAGCATCAGTGAAGTAAAGTCGCCAGAAGCTATGAGAAGCAAATATAGAAAGACAAATATGAAAAAATCAGAGGACCTGAGTGCTATGAGACACACAGAACTGAATTCTAACGTAACTGGAATTCTAACAGGAAATCAAAATAACCCACCACAGTAAAATATTCCAAAAGGTTGTAATATTTCAAGATAAGAACTTTCTGAGTTCAGAATATATATAGAATACAAGCAAAAAGTAAAAAAGTAAAACTGTGAAAAAAATATACAGCAATTCATGAGCTCAGGAAAATGTTAAATGAGATCACAACAAAAATATATGTTAGGTAGAAAGCGAGAAGGACATGGGAGGTAGAGAGGAGGGGGAGGAAATAACGGGACAGTATCAGGAATTGGAGAAGATGTGAGAGTATAGAGGGTCAGGAAATTGAACAAAAATGTGTAGCAGTAGGGATGAGGAACTGGGGATAGCCACTGGAGGGTCCCAGACACCAGAGAGACGTGATGCTCCCAGGACCCAACCTGGATGACTTTAGACGAAATGAGCAGAGAATGGGAAAATAGAACCTGTAGAGACCACCTCCAGTAGATAGGCACGGTCCCTGGTCCAGGGATGGTGCCATCCACCCATCTCAAAGTTTTTAACTTAGAAATGTTCCTGTACAAAGGGAGAACAGGGACAAAAATGGAATAGAGAATGAAAGAAGGGACAACCGAGGACTAACCCACCTAGGGATCCATCATGTATGCAGACACCAAACCCAAACTCTTGCCTTGGTCAATGAGGGGCTTGCTGTCAGGAACCTGGTGTGGCGGTTCCTTTGGAGGTTAGGACAGCAACTGTCCAATGCAGATGTAGATGCCTGAAGCCAAACATCAGACTGAGCTCAGGGAACCTGGTGGTGGAGCTGGCAGAAGGACAGAGGAGCAGAGGGGTATTGCAACCCCACTGGAAGAACATTGCAGTCTCATCTGACCACCCAGTTCTCCCAGAGTCTAGACAGCCAACCAAGGAGTATACCTGGAGAGATGCATGGCTCCAGATACATACATGGCAAAGGAAGGCCTTGCCTGACAGCAATTCGAGGGGAGGCCCTTGGTCCCAAAGAGGTTTGATGCTCCAGTGTAGGGGAATGCTGGAGCAGTCAGGCAGGAGAGTGTGGGTGGGTGGGTGAGTACCCTCATACAAGCAAAGTGGAGAGCAGATATAGGATGTGGGGTTGATGGAGGAGTTACCGCATAGTGAAATATCATGGAATGGGGTGTTGGTGTAGGTGATAACCAGGAAGTGGGATATCATTTGAGATGTAAACCAATCGAACAATTAATAAAAAAAAATGATGAAAGAATGTGGAAAACCTATAGTCAACTATTGATGAATTGCCTTATATTGAATGGGATACCCACAGATGGAAGCAAGATTTGTAGGAAGGAAGGGTCAATGAAGGTTATAAAAGAAAATAAATTCTTAACTTCTTAAAACAATTTAAAATCATGTAGATCATTAGGAGTTGATTTTAGCACAATATAACCACATTTGTATATATGTGCACCATGCTGTTAAGTGATTATTGCAAATAAGTCGACTTAAACAATTTTACATGATCATATATTTTAAAATCAGGTTTATTGATTGTAAATGCAGTCATTTGTCATCTCTAAACTAACTACTACAAAATATATTCAGAGGTAGAGGTGAAAGAAATGACAGGACAAGGAATCTAAACTATCCATTTACTTACATAAAGTAAGGAGAGGAAAGGGAGAAGACAGCCAGTGAGACAAATCAAAAAAGTATTTCTAGATCTGCTCCTATTCCCCTTAAATTTTTTAGCACATAGGAAGTACTACTATTTTTATATTTTTACAGTTAACTTTCTAAAAGAATTCTGTGTACTACATTTTAAATATAATGCTCTGTTGGCAGTGACTTGAGTGTTTGAGAATTTAGGTCTTGTATGTTAGTCAGCACTTATGCAGTAGTTACACATTCCAGGCATCCCACCTTTTAGTAGAAATGCATGAGGTCCTTAAAAATAATATCTTACTGTTAAAATGGGCACTTGCATTTTTAAGGCAGTTGAAGAGAGGCAAAATCATTCTAAATTAGATGAACTTCTGGTTAAGTCAACTTTCATGTTTGCTTTTTCATTCTTAGAGTTATTTTATGATTCACATATGCGTGATTATATAATAAAGTGACTTCAAAACTTAAAGCACACAAAGATGGCAGGCTACTAGACTTAGTGAATACATAATAGAAAATATAAAAACTGAAGGCATTGCAGTGCAGTTTTCTGGTACCAAACTCAATTTTCTCCTGAGATGTATGAGGGCTCATGGTGGAGACATATAAAATGCTTCCAAACTTATGTATTGAATTTTATTCTTTTCAGCACAGTAGAGAGGCTTTCTAGTGAGAAAATGTGAAAGTTAATAATCTCAGTTTCAATACATCCTGTGGGTTTCCAATTCTCTGTTACTTTAGCCAACTTGATTTCTAAACAAGAAGAAAATTGACTCTACATTGTTTCTACGGGGAGAAAAGCAAATGCATATGAGATATGATGGAAGTCTGGCCACAGACTGAGCTCCCAGTCTATTTGTATTATTTTCTTAGAAATAAGTAAATGAAAATTTCTCAAAGTACATCCAGGGATTAGTGGACTTTATTCTTTTTGTTGTTCTTAATTAGTATTCTACTTCTTACATATAGTCAATGTGTATTTCTGAAATTTTATAGGGACTTTTGTGTATGGATCTTGGCTTAAGTTAAGTAACCAGTTGCATGTAAAATGTTTGTACACTTACAAAATTTTACTTGGCATTGATTTTTTTTTTTTCAGAGTGAGGGTATGGTACACACCTCTTTGCTTATTTTTTCCAAGTACATTATTTCGAACCCTTCCCCAATAAGGATTTGCACGAGTGCTGTCATTACTACCTCTAGACCTGCACAAAACTTTGCTCAGCTATAGAATATAGCATACATGAGGCACACACTTTTTAAATCCCTGAGTTTTGTGGCAAGTCCTAGATGCCAAAACTGATTTTACGATTCCTTACCTTGTGATGTAATAGCAGACTCATGTGGATCTAAAAATTACTAACTCCGCAATTTGCTAAGCATCTGGAATTATTACCTATGACGCAGCTACAAAGAGAACAAAGCATCATTCTTTTTTTTTTTTAATTTTTTTTTTTAACCATGTTCCCAACAGGTAGTAGCATATGAAAAACCTCATGGGAATTTTTCTTTATGGTCATGTCCACAGCAAATGAGAAACTGCATTCTAAAAGCCTTGGTAATGACCACTATAAAAATAAGTAACATGGCTTAAAATGACCCTTACTTGCCTTTCTCATCTGTCTTTGATTTAAAGACACAGTCATTGACCACTTCTAAGGTTTTTTTGTTTTTTTTTTTGTTGTTGTTTTGTTTGTTTGTTTTGTTTTTGTTTTTTGATTTTGAGACAGGGTTTCTCTGTGCAGTCCTGGCTTTCCTGGAACTCACTCTGTAGACCAGGCTGGCCTTGAACTCAGAAATCCCCCTGCCTCTGCCTCCCAAGTGCTGGGATTATAGGCATGCGCCACCACTGCCAGGCAACTTCTAAGTTCTTAACCTATGGGAGGAAATTTGTTTCAAAGAATTATGAATTTCTACAAAAGGTTGATTTTTAGTGCTAAAACTAGGGGGAAATGAATGTTGCACATGATATCCTAATAACTACAGTACTGTCACTTCATACCCAGATGGGCTATGTGAAGCTAGACTATCTTGCTCACCTATGAGTCAACAGGTCTGCACACATGGACCTAAAGCATCATTATGGATCTTTAATGGTCTAAGGGTTACTAAAAGTATGGATTAATACAAACTATTGTCTAAAACAGAAAAGATAGAGCAGTAAATTTAAAAATTCTCAGAGAATATCAGAGATAAGAGTACACTCCTGATATGGTAACATTGTGAGATGATACATTTTTTTAGTGATATTATTAATTTCCTTTGTATTGTTTTGTATTGTCTATCAATAGAAGTATTGCCAGAAGTAACATCCATTCTTTGCAAACTTTTATAAATATTTAAACACCCTATACTTAGTGACAATATATTTACATTTTCATATAAAGCAGTCACATGTAAAAGCATAAAATCCATCACTGGACATGTTCAAGAGGAATTTTATGTATTAAAATAAAATAAATTGAAGTTTTGATTAAATAAAAAAAGGTAGGTATGGTCTTTATTTTACAGCAATTTAAAATGATATACTTAAATTTAATTCATTAGGATAAAATAAAATGAAATTTTAATAAAATAAAAAAGAAGGCACATATACTTCTATTCAAAATACTACCTGTGCATTTGCAGCAGAGGGCTACCTTATCTGGTCTCAGAGGGAGGGCATGGGCTTTACTCTGCAGATACTTGATGTGCCAGGGTGCCAGATACCCAGGTGGGGATCCTAGGGTTTCCACATTCTTAGAGCTGAAGGGGATGGGGAAGGGAAAAGGTACTATGGGGCGTGCTCGGAGGGGGCAGCTATCAGATATAAAGTGAATAAATAAAAAAATTTGTGAAAAAAGAAATGCAAATATTGAGAGACGTGCATTTTAAAAATTAATAAATGAATGTGAAGCCTAGTAGTCTCATTATTTAATAATTAGTGGCTCAACATTTTCTTATCAAGAGGCACATCTTTGGAATAACATAAAGCATGTCTAATAAATTGCCATAATAAATAGTTGAAAAGTGTAGAGTGAAATTCAAAGAGTGAACCCTGGACCTTGGCAGGCACTCTGTCTAAGACACAGGAAATCATCTGGAACACGTGCTGCATGGCGGCACAATAACTCTGTTGTGAGAATGAACTGTCCATGCCCTGAGACTGGGTTTGGAGTTCTAAATCGCGTCAGGACCTTTTAAATGTTCCCTCTGTCTTTTCTACAACAGCCATTGTTGAGGAGTTCAGTGAATGAACAGCTTTTTCTCAAACATGAATTGCCTGAATTCTCCCATGGGATCAGAGATGGCAATCTTCAACTGAAAAAAAAAGTAAGAAAATATGGTGGGGAAAGAAATTAGAAAGTGTGCAACAGTTGGAAGTTTGGCCTTATGAATCTCACAGCAGATATATGGGATAATTGAAACTGTTCCCAAATAAATATAATTAAAACACTGAAAAGCATCCTCATGTGACACAAACTTTGTGATTTACTGTAGGCCTCTTAAAAGACAATCCTTCCAAATACACTATAAAGAAAGATATTCATTTGGTAGGGTGAATTGTTGTTTGTCTTCTAAGTGTTCCTTCATATGAAATCATTTTTTGTTTTGGACATTCTGAAATTTTAATATTTTCTTGGTGTCTCTGTATATCTGCCCCTCTGTGTGTGTGTCTCTCTCTCTGTGTTTCTGTCTTCTGTCTGTCTGTCTGTCTCTTTGTTTCTCTTAAACAAATAATAGCTATTGGATGACTACAAGGAACAGCAGAGTCTTGGTAGCAAACAGACAAATGCTGTCCTAACCTCTATATCAAAATCAACCATTTAACTTTTTCTAAATGTCTGAACTATTTACCATTGGAAACGTTTCCTTTGAGTCCTGAATCTTTTAATTGGATATATGCCTGTGAGTTTAGAATATTTTCTACTAGAATATTTCCCTTAAAATTTTTATTCAATTTATCAGATTTATCAAGCTTAGGTGATCTCATTTTTCCCATATTGAGTAACAGGATATTTAAATAATTATGTGTATTTTAATCAATTTTTCATTTATCTTTAAGCTGTTGCTCCATTTTCATGGTTATTCAAATATAATCACAATATAAATTATTTACAATTGAGAATATCCTTCTTTACAGTGGAATATTTTTTATCTGGTTTGACCACTCTATATGTACTGATTATTGGTGTAAAATCTATATACATATATTTTGTTCAAGATATATATATTCCTCAACTGGAGGTCAGCTTGTAGAATAATGCAAATCCATTCTATCCTTATTCCTGTACAAAGATCAAGTCCAAACGGATCAAGGAACTCGACATAAAACCAGATACACTGAATCAAACAGGAGAAAAAGTGGGGAAGAGCTTCAAACACATGGGCACAGAGGAAACTTTCCTGAACAGAACACCAATGGCTTATGCTCTAAAATCAACAAGAGATAAATGGGACTTCAGAAAATTGCAAAGTTTGTATAAGGCAAAGAACACTCTCAATAAGACAAAATGGCAACCAACATATTGAGAAAAGATTTTTGCAATCCTACATCTGATAGAGGGATAACATCCAATATATTCAAAGAACTCAAGAAGTTAGACACCAGAGAATCAAATAACCCTATTAAACAATGAGGTTTAATACGTAAAAAACGTATTTTCAACTGAGGAATATTGAACGGCCGAGAAGCACATTAAAAAAAAAAATTCCAACATCCTTAATCATCAGGGAAACGCAAATCAAGAATTTTCATTTAGAAATCTATTATTACATCTTGTAAATTTTCAATTTTTCATACCTTAGTTCTCTACATTCATTAGTGTTTCATTGATTGTTTCTTTGAGATCTTTACTGCACAGCAGTTAGGGTGCTCATTTTTTTTATTAGATATTTACTCTATTTATATTTCAAATGTTATCCCCTTTCCTAGTTTCCCCTCTGAAAATCTCCTATGCCCTCCCCCTTCCACTGCTCCCCAACCCACCTACTCCTGCTTGCTGGCCCTGGTATTCCCCTATACTAGGGCATAGACACTTCTCATATCCACGGGCCTCTCTTCCCATTGATGATCAACTATGCCACCCTCTGCTATATATGCATATATATGCTATATATGTCTCTAGACATGAGTCCCTCCATGTGTATTCTTTGATTAATGGTTTAGTTCCAGGGAGCTCTGCGGGTACTGGTTAGTTCATATTGTTGTTCCTCCTATGGGACTGTACCCTTCAGCTCCTTGGGTATTTTCTCTAGCTCCTTCATTGGGGACCCTGTGCTCTGTCCAATGGATGACTGTGAGCATCCACTTCTGTATTAGTCAGACAATGGCAGAGCTTCTCAGGAGACAGCTATATCAGGCTCCTGCCAGCAAGCTCTTGTTGGCATCTGCCATAGTGTCCAACTTTGATGGTTGTTTATGGCATGGATCCCCAGGTGGGGCAATATAGATTCTGTAAGGCAAAGGACACTCTCAATAAGACAAAATGGTAACTAACTGATTGGGAAAAGATCTTTACCAATCCTAAATCTGATAATGGGCTAATATCCAATATATATAAAGAATGCAAGAAGTTGAACTCCAGAAAACCAAATAACCCTTTTAAAAATGGAGTGGGTGGGTTGGGGAGCAGGGTGAGGGTAGGGTATGGGGGCTTTGGGGATAACATTTGAAATGTAAATGAAGAAAATAACTAATTAAAAAAAATTTTAAAATGAGGTACAGAGCTAAACAAAGAATTCTCAACTGAGGAATACCGAATAGCTGAGAAGCACTTAAAAATGTTCAATATCCTTAATAATCAAGTAAATGAAAATCAAAACAACCCTGAGATTCCACCTCACACCAGTTAGAATGGCTAAAATAAAAAACTCAGGTGACAGCAGATGTTGGCGAGGATATGGAGGAAAAGGAACACTCCTCCATTGCTGGTGGGTTTGCAAGCTGGTAAAACCACTCTAGAAATCAGTTTGGTGGTTCCTCAGAAAATTGGACATAGTAATTTCAGAAGATCCAGCAGTACCACTCCTGGATATATACCCAGAAGATGTTCCTAGTTGTAATAAGGACACATGCTTCACTATGTTCATAGCAGCCTTATTTATAATAGCAAGAATCTGGAAAGAACCCAGATGTCCCTCAATAGAGGAATGGATACAGAAAATGTGGTACATTTACACAATGGAGTACTACTCAGCTATTCAAAACAATGAATTCATGAAATTCTTAGACAAATGGATGGGTCTGGAGGATATTATCCTGAGTGAGGTAACCCAATAAGAAAAGAACACACATGATATGCACTCACTGATAAGTGGATATTAGCCCAGAAGCTCAGAATACCCAAGATACAATTTGCAAAACATGAAACTCAAGAAGAAGGAAGGCCAAAGTGTGGATGTTTTGATCCTTCTTAAAAGGGGGAACAAAATACACAAAGAAGGAGTTACAGAGACAAATTTCAGAGTAGAGACTGAAGAAATGTCCATCCAGAACTGCCCCACCTGGAGATCCATCGCATAAACAACCACCAAACCCAGACACTATTTTAGTGTGCCCATTTCTAATGATTCATTCTAATTATCTGTTACCTTTCTTCCACTTTGGTTTTAACTCCATAATTCCTTTGACATGTTTCTGATATTGACTGCTTGCTTCCTCTGCTCTTCGTTTACACTGGCTTACACATTCATCTGTGTACTAACTTTATCCATATGCAGAATTTTTTCTTTCTGCTTTCTTACATGTCTAGATTTCTTTTAATAATCTAATATTTTTCTCTATTTCACTGTATTGCATTGTATTTGAATACATTGATGAGACTTTTGCTTGATAATTTTCATTGTTTTCCTATGCATTATCTCCTTCACAAATTCCTAAATAATGAATTCTAGTAATAATTTAGAAAAATATACTAGAGGACAATTTCAACATTGGAGGTGGATCATACCTTTCCTAATTACAAACTTTTGGGGCATGTGCATGTGTGTTTCTGTGTATGTGTACATGTGTGCATGCCTCTGTGTGTGTGTGTGTGTGTGTGTGTTCTGTGTATGGTTTGTAAATGTGTCTCTGCCCTGTGCTTTGAGTGGTCGTAATTCTACTTTATCTCCATGTTTATTATATCATTCCTCACCAAAACCAGTTTACTTATAAGTAATGCTATGTAATCTTTGCTTTAAATCTTTAGGACTTTGCTAGATCATGTAGTCTTCACATGAAATTTATGTTCTGAAGTGGAGGAAGTAAATCACTGGAAGAAGACTTTCAATGTTTTCATGATTGTCATACATGTTAAAATATTCTTCTGTATTTTCATTGGATGTGATCAGCTAGGAACCTGTTCCTACTTAGGCATGCTACGCCTCTTTTTGCTAGCATGGACTCTATCTCTCTGGTATTATAAGCCAAAACAAACTCTCTATTCTGTAAATCGCTTTGGATTATGGTATTTTTATCAGCCAAAAGAAAAGCAAGCAGTATACCAACTTAACTGGGAAGGTTCATAATTCTTGTTTTTATTTGAATCAGGAAAAAAAAATGTACATAGTGTGTTCAAAACACAGGTATATTCTCAAGGTCCTCTAAGAAGAAGGTATTGAATATCAAAAAAAAATTGGTAAAAATTACAAAGCAGATTAGAATTGCTCAAATTAACCAGAAGGATAGCGGGACTCTTCTATGCTTAGGTTGTTTTATGTCAACTGTTATATATTCCAGGAGCACTGTATTTGTCTCTGAAACTTAGTTTCTTATGTCAGAGTTTGTTCTCTCAGATGGGCTATGTGGTCAGTGAAGCTGTGTTTAGGAGACAGTTCTGAAGTGTGCCCCTAGATTCACATCCCATGTATGAACAAGCAAAGTAATATAATAAAGAAAGTCTTTACCTCTGAAAACCAAATCAGTGTTTTTCTTACAGAGATCTAAGTCAAAGCCCAGCAAATGTTTCTGTGTGGTTTTCTGACATTTTCCCAATCATTCATCTGTTAGTAAGTATGATCCCTGGTTAAGTTCCAGGAAATATTCCTGTGATATTGTGGATTATTTCAATTTGGCCTTCAATAACTTTGCCAATTCTTGACACATCACGTTGCCAATTTGTTGAATTTTCATACTGTGAAATAGAGAGAGCATGTTGTACTGATGGGGAAGTCTGAGGATGATTAATGTTTAAGGAAGGCCATGAGGAAAAGTGCCAAACCAAGTTCAATGCATTATTAATTTGCTAAATCATGATGTTCCTATTAGCAAGGTACTCTTTATGCAGCTATAACTGATTCAGACTTCATTTAGAAGAAGAAAATAAAGAATGCCAATAAGAGCACTTATAGTACAACAAAGGGAAATTATTGCTATGGACTCTCACGATGAAGTATTCTTCATGGTCTGGTACATCTTTAGTCATAGATGGGGAGATGGATGGAACAAACACACCCTACTCTACAGGAAGCAAGGGGAGTGAAGTTACTCGGAGTGATAAAATTTTGGAAAGGGAATAGATAGAGCCCTTAGGCAAGGCCAGTGAGCTTTGGATGCTGGTTCAGAAATCAGCCCTTGTTTTCAGACACATTTGAAATTTTGAAATTTTTTGTTCTACATCCGTAATCTTGATGTTGTCTTTAAAATCAGCTATAGTGACTGCTTTTCATTTTGCTTGTTCTGAAAGCATGAAAATGTGCGCATGCACACACACACAAACAAACACACACACACACAGAGGAATAGGAAAAAAACAGGTATTTGGAGCAGCTCTTTTCTTCTCATAATTAACATGATGGAGTTTTTCAAGTGAAGTTTTGTTTGTTTTCATAGGGACTATGATTGAAGCCTGGCAAGAATAGTCAATTCCCATTTGTAAAATCATCAAAGGTAAATGGTACACCATTTAATCCTTGCAAACACACCCTTCTTAAACCTAGGCTAACTTTTAATTAAATTGTTACACAGCTATGCCAATTCTAAACCAAGCTTCATCAGAATGTATAGTACTTTTCCTTTCTTTAAAACTTTGAACTAACAGGTAACATACATTTTTTGTGTAAGAAAGAGATTCCCAACCTAACTAATGCTGCACCCTTTAGTTAGTTCCTTGTGTTGTAGTGACAATCCCCTGATGATGAAATTAATTTTCATTGCTTCTTCATAGTTGTAATTTGTTACTGTTTTGATGGTAATAGTAATATCTGATATGCATGATATATGACATGCTTCCCCTGTAAAAAGGTCTGTTGATCCTCAAAGTGGTTGTAAGTCAGAGGTTGAAAACCACTTCTCTAAGGCCATTCCACTCTAGGAAAGACTAAGCTACTCTTACGGATGAGCCTTGCAAAGAGTAAATACCAATGAAAACTGTAGATAATCTAGCATTTTAACTAGATCATTTTTTATTCCAACTCCTTTTAAATGATTATACAGAAAACAGAGAAACAACAACACACTTGTAAAGAAATATCTATGTAGCCTACCCACAGTCACTGGAATATGCAGTTTGCGATGCAATCATTCACATGCTAGTAAACCTATGAAATACTTATAAAGCAGATAAAAAGGAGAACAGTGAGAAATGAAGATTTTTATAATGCTTCAAATAATTATGTAATCACCCAAATTAAAATATCAATTATATGACTTGATACATTTTATTTTTAAATTGAAATTACTAGTTTTCATAAGCAGAATTCAAAACAAAAGAAGTTATGATAATGTCATATATATTGATTTTTTTGCAATGAATTATTTTTAAGACTTATTTATTTTATACAAGTACACTGTAGCTGCCTTCAGACACACTAGAAGTCATCAGATCGTATTATAAATAGTTGTGAGCCACTATGTGGTTGCTTGAGTTGAACTTAGAACCTCTAAAGAGCAATCAGTGCTCTTAACCACTGAGCCATCTCTCCAGTCCTACAAATTGAATTTATAAAAGTATTAAGCACAATTGATTTTCTCTATAATAGCAGAAGTTTAATAGTTTGAATACTTATAGAAAAGATATTATTTTGGTTAATAGTCATGGAAGGTCTTTGATGTATCCTTTTATGCTTGAGATATTACAACATTAACTACACAGTTTATTAATTATGTAAAAATCTTGAATCCTTTAAATAATATGTACTCAAAAATCCTTGACCCTCTGGCTGGGAAAAAGCTATGAACACTTTGAAAATGGAATATGCTTCATAGTTTACAAGTTTGGTAAAAGCAGAATGTGTTGTTGGCTAGAAGGGATTTGAGTTGTTCAGAAACATGGCCCAGAAATTGAAGCATTCCAATCTTCCAATGCAGCAGCCATCTTTGCACTTTCACAGCATAGAATTTGAAAACCTCAGTAGTATTTATTTCCTTAAAAATATCATTTAGGCAACCCTTTGTACATAGTAATATCTCTTCAAAGATATCTGTCAACTCAGTTTTGAAATACTAAATTTTACTTACCAGGGAATATGACAAGTGCAAATAGGGCTTACAGAGACATTGGGAGGTGAGTGTTGTCTTAGGGTGACCCTGCAGGTCTCATGTAGGGAATCGAAAGATATGAATGAAAAACTGGTGCAGGTTGACTTTGTCAAAATGGATCAGACTTTGCAGGGTCTAATGCCCCGCAGTTCATGGTCAGCATATTTAAAACAATACAATTTAGGAAAAGGTTTCCAGGCAGCTATCAGTGCAATCAGCCTAATCCAAGAAGAACAATAAAGCTTAAGGTTCAACTAAGTAGAAATGCTTTTACAAAGTGCATGTGACCAGGATGGTGAGTTCTACAGCTAAAAAGTCTAGAAGCTAGTGTGGTCTCTAATCAATAGCCTTGAGGTCAGTAGGCTATTAATAACAATTAGACATATTTCCTAAGGATGGGTAAAGATCTGGGAATGAAAGAGTCTGGATAATCATTCTGGGGTATGGGTAAGGTCTACCTCTTTTGCAAAAGTGAGTGGGGTATGCTTCCACATATAACAAAATGTTATCAGGTCTCAACAAAATCTACTCTCAACTTTTTGGATGGAATGCAGGTATTTGATTTTATCTCATTCATTGAGGTGCCAGTCCTGATTGATAAACATTCTTTGATTTCTTAGTCCTCCTTTGTGAGTTCAAGAACCTCTGTGACCACAACAAGTGGGAAGGAGAATCTACCGAAACAACTTGATTCCAAAGAATCTGTGATTTTATCCATATCTAATATATTGTCTGAAATTTTAATATTTTAATTAATAAAAGAAAATAAACGCCAGTAGATTTTGCTCCTTTTCTAATGGAAATGGTAAAATTTTTATGAAACTATCATGGAATAGTTTAACTGTATGAATGGATTATAAGCATAAGATATATTAAATAAATATTGAATTTATATTGCATTTATTTTTAATAGAAATTGTAAAACATTTATGATTTATTAATGATATTGACTTTTATTAGGTTTTGATTAAAGTGAAGGCAGAAACTCTGATTACAAGACAGAGGTTTGGTTAAAAGAAAGAAAACAGGTGAAAACTTAACTGTTATCAATATCTATAAAAGTTCATGATCTAAGGTAGAATATGGCAATTCTTGCTTTTTAAAACTGAAAAGTTAATGTTGGTAAAGGAGAAGTAGCTTTGTGTTTTCAGACTTAAAAATTATACAAGTAGAATTTCAGCTTAGGTTTATTTGATTCCAAAGCCTGTGCTGTATTACACTATATTGATTAATAAGAAAATTGGGACCTTATCTTGAAGGAACCAATATTCTACCAGAGAAGTAATAAAAACACAGGAAATGTGAATGATGATTGTTTTGAAAAAGCTGGAGATAAACGGGTAATGGAATAAAGTTACCAAGGCGGAAGGAATCACACACTTCTGCCTATTTCGTACAGAGATGTTTTGAAAAATGAGGGATAAAGACAAGTATAATTTTTGGAGTAGATATAATGTCACCAAAAGGACAACAATTTCCAATAATAAAGAAACTGTTATTGATTTGGTCTAGGATATTGGAAGTCAATTGATGTAACTTAATATTTTTTAACGTAAGATTTGTCAGTAGACATTATAATTTCAAGTCAACTGAAATTAGGACATTAAATATAACATTACAAGAATTATGTAGGATAAAAGGAATGATAAGTTGCTATGAATTATTTTAAACAAGCAAACACAAATGTACAGTAAAATATTACAAAGAGTATTTATACACTCTGTAGTATCGTCATGAAATTAACTTTGTCTGAACTGTGATAATCATTGTACTTCATAGAGATTTGGTATTTATTTATTTAAAATTTTATTTACTTATTTAGTTTATGGGTAGAAAGCCTATCTAAGGATATGATCAGATTATATTATATTAAACACTCAAATAATCAATGAAAATGCTATTTTAAAAATATGTATGTTATTCTATGATGCTCTAAATTCAAATTATTTTAAAGGAAAGCTCCTTAGTTTGGAACTCAACATTGAGACATTATTTTTGTCTCATAGGAGATTGTTGAAGAGGGACCCTCTATTGGGGCATACTGATGTTGGTAAGACAGCATGCAATAAGATAAAGTTTCATTTTTATGATTAAGTTAATGATTAAATAAAGCTAGACAGAGTAGCTAGGTCCTGTATAATCAGGTGTACTTAAGCCCTTCTTGAAAAATAAGTGGAACATTTAATATATTAAACATATAGTGTTCACATAACAGTGTGTTTTGCAACACTATTATTAGGAGACATGAATACTTGTCTTCTTAGCTTAGATGGGGAATGGATAACAGAACAAGGTAAGAATTTCACAAAAGTCCACCTTGGTGAAGCAATATGATAGAGGTTATTTAGAGGCTATGCCTGAGTGGTGACTTACAGGAGCAGACATGACACTCAATTAATTGTATTACAGAATGATTGCTTCAGCATAGTTGAAGCTCATGACATTTGTAAACCTAGTACGACTGCACAACTTGAGATAGCTCAACGGGAAAACAGTGTTCTATGCAGTTTAGTAACTCTAAGATTCTTTGATATTTCTCTGCCTCATCCAGGCAACCTGGCTACTCTGACAGCATCTCTTGATTGTTGGCTGGTTGCCCTTGCTGCATATATAAGCTTGGTGACATAGGTTAGGGAGAAAGTCCATGTATCTTGCCAATTCAAGGAATCCAGAAAAAATTTGAGTTGTTAACATCCTGGGATTTTTACTTTTAATCAGTTCTCAGATTTTGTACAATGTGTTTCAAATATATATTCACAACTCTGTCTACTCTCAGATATATTCAGCACCTTCCTACTGTTAATTACACTAATTTACTAATTTGTGTCTTCTCTCTGTCTCTCTGTCTCTCTGTCTCTCTGTCTCTGTCTCTGTCTCTGTCTCTCTCTCTCTCTCTCTCTCACACACACACACACACACACATTCATTCACTTTTCTATTCATCTCTCTCTCCCTCGCTTCTATTTTAGAAACTGGGTCCAATTTGTGTGCGAATATATTTGTGGATGTCTTACCTTCCTTGGAACATGGCTGACTTACTAGAGTCTGTACTGTTATCAAAAGCAAAATCTCTCTACCAGCAGCAATCACTTTCCAATAGTTTTTTGACTATGACGGGAACATTGTGTGTACCTCCTTGATCCATATTTGAATTTGGTCTTTCTTGAATTAGCACAGGTCTTGATCATGTTATACATCAATTATGAGTTTATGCATACCCACCTTCTGATTGGAAGAACCCCTGCTCTTCCCCAATTAGCTCTATCCCTATGAAGTAGGGAATATCTTACAGATGTTCTATTTAAGTTTGAGCAGTCTTATTCCCTGTACCCCCTAAGTTTTAACATGCCTCTATTTAGATCATTTATTGTCCTAAGTAATTTCTTTGCAGGAAGGAATGTATCAACTCAAAGGGAATAGTTGTTTCTTTTTTTCTTTGAAATGACTTTATTTTAATAGCACAACATATCTCTGAACCACAAAATCACTATACTTAGTATGCAAGATATTTAAGAGCTACAATTTAATTAATATATGTCATTCAATTTTTATTTTAACTACATCTAATAAAATTCTTTTTTTAATTTTTTATTAGATATTTTCTTCATTTACATTTCAAATGCTATCCCAAAAGTCCCCTATACTCTGCCCTCACCCTGTTCCCCTACCCACCCACTCTCACTTCTTGGCCCTGGCATTCCCCTGTACTGGGGGATATAAAATTTGCAAGACAATGGGGCTTCTCTTCCCAATGATGGCTGACTAGGCCATCTTCTGCTACATATGCAGCTAGAGACAGGAGCTCTAGGGGCACAGATTAGTTCATATTTTTGTTCCACCTATAGGGCTACAGAACCCTTCATCACCTTGAGTACTTTCTCTAGCTCCTCCATTGGGGGCCCTGTGTTCCATCCTATAGATAACTGTGAGCATCCATTTCTGTATTTGCCAGGCACTGGCATAGCCTCACAAGAAACAGCTATATCAGGGTCCTTTCAGCAAAATCTTGCTGGCATATGCAATAGTGTCTGGGTTTGGTGGCTGATTATGGGATGGACACCTGAGTGGGGGCAGTCTCTGGGTGGTCCATCCTTTCATCTTAGCTCCAAACTTTATCTCTGTAAATCCTTCCATGGGTAATTTGTTCCCTATTCTAAGGAAGAATGAAGTATCTACGCGTTGGTCTTCCTTCTTCTTGATTTTCATGTGTTTGGCAAATTGCATCTTGGGTATTCTAGGTTTCTGGGCTAATATCCACTTATCAGTGAGTGCATATCAAGTGAGTTCTTTTGTGATTGAATTACCTCACTCAGGATGATATCCTCCAGATTTGCCTAAGGATTTCATAAATTCATTGTTTCTAATGGCCGAGTAGTATTCTATTGTGTAAATGTATTACATTTTCTGTATCCATTCCTCTGTTGAGGGACATCTACCAATCCTAAATCTGATAGTGGACTAATATCCAATATATACAAAGAGCTCAAGAAGCTGAACTCCAGAAATTCAAATAAACCCATTGAAAATGGGATACAGAGCTAACCAAAGAATTCTCATCTCAGGAATACCGAAGGGCTTAGAATCACTTGAAAAAATGTTCAACATCCTTAATGATCAGGGAAATGTGAATTAAAAAAACCACCTGAGATTCCACCTCACACCAGTCAGAATGGCTAAGATCAAAAATTCAGGTGACAGCAGATTCTGGCGAGGATGTGGAGAAAAAGGAACACTCCTCCATTGCTTTTGGGATTGCAAGCTTGTACAACCACTCTGGAAATCAGCCTAGCAGTTCCTCAGAAAATTGGGCATAGTACTACCAGAAGATCCAATAATTCCTCTCCTGGGAATATACCCAGAAGATGTTCCAACTGGTAATAAGGACACATGCTCCACTATGTTCAAAAGGAATTGTAAATGGTTTCTTAGAAGTCATGAGTATAACAACAGGCTAGTATAAGGCATATATCATAATGAAAAAAAAAAAAGATACTCTTTCTAATCTTGCTGATTTAAAAATGAATAATATATTTTGCTATATATCTTTAAATTAAATGTGTTTTTACAAAATAATGAGCTAAGTTAAAAACCTATTTTACATACAATTGTTAATAGAAATAATAACAGTGAACATGACATCAAAAGAGCCCCATAGGAGGAACAATATGATACAACTAGTACCCCAAGAGCTCCCAGGGACTAAACCACCAACTAAAGAGTATGCAAGGAGGGACTCAAGGCTTCAATCGCAAATGTAGGAGAGGATGGCCTTGTGGGACATTATGAGAGGTCCTTGGTCTGGTGAAGGCTCGATGCCCCAGTGTAGAGGACATGGGAACAGGAGCGGGTGGGTTGGTCAGCATAGGGAAGAGGATAGGATTGGGGATGTTCAGAGAGTAAATGAGG
The DNA here is from genome assembly GCF_978045245.1 of Mus caroli. Taxonomy (NCBI): domain Eukaryota; kingdom Metazoa; phylum Chordata; class Mammalia; order Rodentia; family Muridae; genus Mus; species Mus caroli. Next base: position 50,424,086 of record NW_028227272.1, read on the forward strand.
GAAGGGGATAAAATTTGAAATGTAAATAAAGAAAATATCTAATAAAAAAAGAGTTTGAAGTGTCACATATAAGTTGAAAATAATTGTACTCCAATCTTACCTGATAAAAAATTATAAAATTCAAATGGACTACTGTAATAGACATACCCATTGTACTAAAACCCACCTATTATTGTTGATGACAAACTACACCAAATGTGTATGTTATACTTGAAATATTAACTAATCACTCTATGAAGATATCTAAAATCTAAGTATCTTATAAAAATATGTGACCAAAGTATTTTTTAGTAACCAACCCTTATTTCAACAGCCCATCAAATATTATAGTATTTCTCAGGAAATAATATAAAAATAGATTTTGTGGAAGCTTGTTTATATCTTATTAAAACATATGTCAGTTCATGATATTTGCGTGAATAAAAAGGAAAAAAAATAAATTTTCCTCTTAATAAAGGGAAAGATGAATAAAATTGATATGAACTTACAGTAAATATTTTAAATAAAGATTACATTTATGTAAAATATATCTAACTTTAACAACTGTAACATATATGTATATGTGATTACTTTGATTAAAATAAGAAGATGAAAATATTAAAATTTATTGCTCAGGAATTTCCTCACACACAACTGTTATTGAAAATCAGCAGCTGAAAGAGTCAGATTCAGATATTAGCACCCAACCAATGGACAGATGCCTGGGGTACCTGTGGTTGAATTGGGAAAAAGCTAGAAGAACCTGAAGAGGAGGGCAGCCCTATGGGAAAACCAGCAGTCTCTACTGACCTGGGCCCCTGAGATTTCTCAGACACTGAGCCACCAACCAGGCAGCATACACCAGCTGATATTAGGCCCCCAACACATATATAGCAGAAGACAGCCAGGTCTGGACTCAGTGAGGGAAGGTGCTCCTAACTCTGGAAAGAGACCTAAGGACCCAGAGAGTAGGGAGGTCTGGGGGGGGGGGAGATCCTCTTGGTGATGAGGGGCATGGGGAGGGCAAGAATGGGATGCATTGGTCTAGGTGCCAGCCGGAAGGGGAATGAAGACTGGACTGTAAAAAAAGAATTAAAGAGTTAAAAAAATGTAAAAAAGAAAAAAAAGGAGATGATTTAGGCATAAATTTACAGAAAAATATAAGAAATTGAAACCTATTTTCTCATGGTGAAGAGGATAAATTGCATCGAAGTCACTTCATCTAACACCTTAAATTATCTCAGGTGTTCTCTTTTCGAGCTTGGAAGTCAGAAAGCAAATATAGTTTAAAGTCTAGTAAAAGGCTATACCAATGAGTAACTTTGAATTATTACATTCACATATCCCAAGACATACTTCCAGTCTTCCATGCAATAAGAGCAGTATTGGTTAAATTTGACCTAGTGATTGATTTCAGACCAAGAAAAAAATCAAAATAAAATATAAGTGATTTTAGTTGAAGTGGTTAATGATAAAGAGTCAAGGTGTCTCTGGCAAATTCTCCTGTATTATGAAAAAAATTCCCAATTTGTCCATTGCCAAAAAATTAGACCTGAAAACATGTATACGGGTAACATTATATGCCCTTAACATGTTTTACTTAGGAATATATATTCATGGAATAAGGATAAGCACAAAAAAAGTTATTTAATTTTCAAAATGATTGGGGAGGGAAATAAGAGAAGAGTCAGAAAAAGGAAATGGAATGTAAATGTTATAATTAAATTATAATATCAAAAATATGCAAAATATGCTAGGACAAGGTGGGAGCAACCACTCAATGTCTGATTTGACTTAAGACCTACTTTATGAGATGAAACCCATAGCCAATTCTGCTTGGGTGATCAAGAACTAGATAGAAAATAGATATCTTAGAGACTTAGTGTAAAACCAAATGCTACTGGTCTAAAAAAAAAGTAGTAAATAAAATGACTCCTGATGCTATTCTGCTCTATTCATAGACCAGTGCCTTATTTTGCTCTCAGAAAAAAAAAAAAGTCATCCTGTAGCAAATGGGAATAAATACAGAGACCCACATGCATGAGGGACATGACACACAGAGACTTTGGAAAACACAGCTCTAAATGATTTATGCCTCCATCAAATTCCTTCCCTCAAGGATCAGGGAACAGCAAAGATGTGGAAAGAGTGTAATTGCCAAAGGAGATAGAGGACTCCAGAACAAGCCTCTCTGAATCAACTAAGAAAGACCCATATGAACTCACAGCAGGTCTTCCAAGGTCCTCTGCATATTATTATGGCTTCTAGCTTAGTATTGCTATGTGACTCCTGAGTGTGTAAAGGAGTGTGTCTCTGTCTGCTGTGCTTCCTCTTTGGCTAATTTCCTTCTGTTAGTTTGTCTTGTCCAACTTTGATGTGATGGCTTCTGTTTTATCTCAAATTTAATTTTGTTATGTTTTGTTGTTATCTCTAGAAGCCAGTTCTTTTCTGGAAATGGATCTATACGGGAGGTAGCTCAGGAGATAGTTGGCAGAGTAGAGGTAGGGGACCCTGGTATCAGGATACAGTGTGTGAGAAAAATAATTATCTTTAATGAAAGGCAAAAAATAAAATAAAAAAATACTCCAGAAACAATAGTCTGAAAGAATAATTTTTTTCACATCATAAAACCTATAAACTGAAAAAGTGCACAAAATGTGAGGATTAGTTTAAGTTCCATTTTAAGTATATGGGTACTTAGCAGTGCTTGACTATTGCATTGTGAGGGCTAAAGCTATGAGCTATTCACACTGTGACTCCTTCACTCAGTGTCTGTATAATACTGGCTGTGACATAAGTACTCAACTGGAATAAAAGCCCAATACTTTCTCTCTATGAGTCTGTGTCCTCTTCATAGCATAGGTAAGAGAGCATCCTAAGAAAAACAGCTCTAACTGGTAAGTTCTTGCAATGTCACCACATCCTTAATCAAACATATTCACAAATTTAAGGCAAAAAAGACTTAGATTCACCTCTTCATTGGAGACAGGCCAGAATCACATGATAAGAAGATTGTAGAATGGGAAAATTAAATTATCAGAACCTTACTCAAAAACAGTTGGCCATGCTTTTCTGTTTTTAGGTGGATTCTTGTAACAAACTGAAAAAATTTGCCACCACTTACACTTATTGCTCATCACACTGTCTAAAAGCCAAAGCAAATAAAAGATTAGTCTCAGACGTAGATTAAGCAGAATAACAGAATTCTTGAATAATATATACTGAGAAGTCAAACCAATAACAACTCTTCTGTGAGTGAGGCAACCCCATTAGAGGGAAGAGGAGGATGTGGTCTGAGCTAGAGAAAGTACCCAAGGAGCTAAAGGGATCTGCAACCCTATAGTTGGAACAACATGATGAACTAACCAGTACCCCGGAGCTCTTGTCTCTAGCTGCATATGTATCGAAAGATGGCCTAGTCGGCCATCAATGGAAAGAGAGGCCCATTGGACTTGCAAACTTTATATGCCCCAATATAGGGGAATGCCAGGGCCAAAAGAATGGGAATGGGTGGGTAGGGAAGTGGGGGGCGCTATGGGGGACTTTTGGGATAGCATTGGAAATGTAATTGAGGAAAATATGTAATAAAAATATTAAAAATTAATAATAAAAAAAAGACTGTCACTTCAGCTATGGTCAGAAAAGACAGCTATCTACAACGCACAAAAACATAGCACTGAAAGACTTTATTATTCAGAGTTATGGAAGAAAAATGTGCAACCGAATATACTAGGGATCTAGATATGGTATAAAAGGATGAAAAACCTGGAAGGAAATAGTAATCAACATGAATTATTTACATGTGTAAAATGTTCAAAGAACACTAAAAATAATGATATGAATGGGACCCATCAAGGGTTGCTGAAATTACAATGGGTATATTTTGCAAGGTCATATATCACAGTAAAAGAAAGCAGTCAAAATGTACTGACAGGATGAAAAATCTAATTAAAATCAGCGCCAAACTTAAAAGAAAACTTGGGAACACCGAATATCAAAAATCTAAGAGAGCCGGGCAGTGGTGGCGCATACCTTTAATCCCAGCACTTGGGAGGCAGAGGCAGGCAGATTTTTGAGTTTGAGGTTAGCCTGGTCTATAAAGTGAGTTCCAGGATAGCTAGGGCTATACAGAGAAACCCTGACTCAAAAAAAAAAAATCTAAGAGAGTTATTTTTTTCAAAAGAAGGAAAGACAAATAAATAGGATGATATTTATACTGATAGTGCATCAGGTATCAGATATGCACAAGACCATATGGCAGTACAGAACACTTTATTAAGAGTGAATTGAAATAAGTTACATATCAGAATATTTGAGGTTAAACAAGGGTCACAATACCAGTGGTCTCTGCATTGTTTAGTGGCAGTTGGTGATTCTGTGTGAAGTTTTAAAAAGAGTTATTTAGTCTGTGATGAATTATGCATTTCTAAATTTGCTGACCTTTTCTTTGATGACAATAACTGTCAGTAATTTGCTACATGGCAGTACTTTAAGAAAATAAACACAATGTGTCCCTTCAGGGTAAGGGTGACATTTTAAGAATAAATGAAAAAGTGTCTGCTTCCTGAAATTCATTTTTAGAAGGATAATTTCTCTCCAAGGATAGAGGATACAGCCATTTCCAAATTGACATGACACACATGGAGAAGAACCATTAATAGTCAAATGCAATCTGTGCAACTATACTAATAAAATGCAGTGCAAGATAATTACAAGTGCCCAATGTGACCTGGACATGATCCAAGAGCTCAGTCTTTGACATATTGGTTCCAAGATGTCCTAAACCACAGACTACCCTCCTCAACCTATTTAGTCTCCATTAAAACACTTTTGGTCATTCTAAATCTGGAAATCCTCTGGGAAAAGGTTATCATTTAGGGAAGAAGGGAGAAAAGTTTCCCTCGAGTGACCTTCAGAAAATCAGACACTATATACTTCAGTAATAGCATAGGAAATGACCTGAATACCTCCCTCCTTAGGATTAACTTTCATGGACCTAGAAGGCACCATGAAAGCTTCCAAAATACAGAAACAACCAACAATCTTACCTCACTATGTTGCCTATTAATCACATCCATTCTAAAGATGGCAAAATAAACCTAAAGATCAATAGTGACATGCATACCTAGTTGGTAACTGGCAACTTCCTCACTGGACAGAAGATTCCATCAGTAAAAGTGGAAACCATGGCTGGTACTAGATACCTAGCCAACTATTCAGTGACAGTGAAGTCATGGATATTGGAAGATAACCTATAACTACTAATTTCTAAATCAACCCATTTCCTACATACATTATTTTTCCTTTTACCTACAGATATATGATCATCACTCCTTATCCAGGAAACTTCACTTTGCAACATACAGAAAAGATTACATAAAAAGCATAGGCAATCAAAGTTCAAGATGGTAGAGCCTAAAATGATACATTTACAAACTAACTCTAGCACCTGAGGCTCAAGAAATGCTGTGGAAGCAGAGGCAGAATGACTTTAAGAACTAGAAAATCAGAATGTTAGCTGGGTGACTGTGTCTTGTAGCAATGTCAGAGTTATATCCTGAATCTCTCACCATCATGACATCCCAAATGGGAACTGAGGAAGACTGATACTGATGGATATTAGAAAGTAGACTAGAAAAGTCCCCAGGACTCAATCCTACACAAATAAGTACAGACAACATAAGGACTCTTGGAACAGGAGATAGTCTTCCATAGGCAGAGCATACCAACTGGTTACCTAATACCAAAAGGTCAGTTTTGAAAACTCACATACAAATAATATTATCCAGAGTGAAAAGGTCATATTTAGGAATACATATGTTTATACATGTATATGCATGCATGTATAAACAATTAATGAAAAATGGGTAAGAGTTTACAAGAGCACAAAGGAGATTATATTGGAGGGTTTGGAAGAAGTAAAGGGAAGACAGAAAAGTTATATCATAATCTGTAAAACATGATAGTAATAAAGAACAACACTAATAAAGGAAAATATTTCCTAAATGAGACTAAAGAAAATAAAAAAATAAGCAATTATTCCATTTGTATACAGAGACTATGGAAAGAGCCAATTCTTTCATTACAAAGCTGTGGTATACACATGGTACATAGACATGAAAAGTCCTAAATGGTTTACCTCTTGTACATATTTCTTCAAAATATTATTAAATAAACACAAAAGATGTAGGCCTATCTATTGAGTGAGCTCTGTCAGAAGAGCTGAATGAATTGTTACTTGGAACAGACTTAATAAATACTCCATGTCCATCCTAAAGTGTCTACAATTTGTAAACAGGAATACTGGGGATGGTTGGCTGTGAGTATCTGCATATGAATTGGTCAGGTGCTGGTAGAACCTCTCAGGTAACAGCCATATAACAGGAACAGGCTCCTGTCAGCAAGTGCTTCTGGCATCAGCAATAGTGTCAGGCTAGAGTGTCTATGGATGAGATGGATCCCAAGGTGGGGCAGTCCCTGGTTGGTCTTTTCTTCAGTCTTTGCTCCATTTTTTGTCCCTGCATTTCCATTAGAGAGAAATTCTGGGATAAAAATTTTGAGATGGGTGAGTGGCCTCTTTCCTCAACTGAGGGCCATGCCTATCTACTGGAGGTGATCTCTTCAGGATCTATCTCCCCTCTTGGGAATTTTAGCAAATGTCATCCCATTGGGTTCTGGGAGCCTTTCTCACCATGGTGTCTGGAATATTCTAGTGGTTTCCCAATGCCAACACCCCCCTACATTTTTCTATTTATTCTCCTTGCCCTCTGGACTTTTCTCCTGTCTCTTCCCATACTTGTTTGTCCCCTCTTTTTCCTACCCCCTTCCCTCTCCCATCCAGGACCCTCCCTCCTCTTTATTTTGTTTCCCCTTCTAAGTGGGACTGAAGCATCCACACTTTGGCCTTCCCTCTTGTTAAGCTTCAAATGGTTTCAGTTGTGTCATGAGTATTCAGAGATTTTGGGCTAATATCCAATTATCAGTGAGTATATACCATATATATCCTAACTAAGACACAACAATAAACCCACACACTTATGGACACTTGATCTTCAACAAAAAAGTCAAAAACATAAAATGGAAAAATGAATGAAAGTCTTTTTAATAAATGATGCTGGTCCAACTGGCAATCGGTATGCAGAAAAATGAAAATAGATCTATGTTTATCAACTTGCACAAAGCTAGAGTCCAAGGAGATCAAGGACAACATCAACATAAAAACAGTCGAGTGAGGTAATCCAGTCACAAAACAACACACATGATATGCACATATGCACTCACTGATAAGTGGATATTAACCCAGAAGCACAGAATACCCAAGATACAATTTGCAAAACACATGAAACTCAAGAAGAAGAATGACCAAAGTGTGGATACTTTGATCCTTCTTAGAAGCAGGAACAAAATACCTATGGAAGGCATTACAGAGACAAAGTTCAGAGCAGAGACTGAAGGAATGACCATCCAGAGACTGCCCCACTAGGAAACCATCCCATAAACAAACACCAAAACCAGACACTATTGAAGATGCCAACAAGATTTTGCTGACAAGAACAACAATATGAACTAATCAGTACCCCAGGAGTTCTCTGGACTAAACCACCAATCAAAGAAAACACATGGAGGGGCTCATGGCTCTAGGTGCATAGAGGATGTAGCAGAGGATGGCCTAGTTGTTCATCAATGGGAGGAGAAACCCTTGGTCTTGTGACGTTTCTATGCCCAAGTATAGGGGAATGCCAAGGCCAAGAATGGGAGTGGGTGTGTTGGGGAGCAGTGAGATGGGGGGAGGGAATAGGGAATTTTCAGAAAGGAAAATAGAAAAGGGGATAACATTTGAACTGTAAATAAAGAAAGTATCTAATAAAAATTTTAATTAAAAAAAAAAAAAAACAGGTACACTGAACTGAATAAAAGAGAAAGTGGGAAAGAGCTTCAAATTCATTGGCACTAGGGAAAATTTCCTAAACAGAACTCCAATGTCTCAGGCTATCAGATCAACTATTGATAAAAGGTACATCATGAAAATAGAAAGCTTCTATAAGGCAAAAGACACAGTCAAAAGGACAAATCAGCAACCTACAAACTGGGAGAAAAATTCTTCACTAACCCTACATCCAATAAAGGGATAATTCCAAAATATATAAAGAAATCAAGAAAGTAATCTTCAAAAATTCCCAATAACCGAATGAAAATGGAATACAGTGCTAAAAAAAAAATCTCAACTGAGGAATCTTCAATGACCAAAAAGCACCTAAAGAAATGTTCAACATCCTTAGTCATGAGGGAAATGGAAATCAAAACAACCCTGAAATTCCACCTTATATCAATCAGAATGGCTAAGTTCAGGAGACAGCAGATGCTGGCAAGGATGTGGAGAAAGAGGAACACTCCTCCATTGCTGGTGGTGAGATTGAAAGCTGGTACAACCACTCCAGAAATCAACCTAGTGTTTCCTCAAAGTTTAGAAATAGTTATACCTGAATGCCCAGTTATACCACTACTGGACATTTATCTAAAGATGCTCCAGTATACAATAGTGATACTTGCTCCATTGTGTTCATAGCTGCCTTATGTATAATCAGGCAAAAATGACTGGAAGATGGAAATAACCCAAATGTCCCTCAACAGAATAATGGACACAGAAAATGTGGTATATTTACACAATGGAATACTACTCAGCTATTAAAAATGACAACTTCCTGAATTTTGAAGGCAAATAAATGGAATTAGAAAATCCCATCCTGAGTGAGGTAGTCAATCTCTGCTTTTAAGTCCCAGAGAAGACTCAGGATTCTAAGAACTAGGCAATCAGTGTGTGACTCAGTGTTGAGTTGTGTTTATAAATGTCTTTAGCAGGGTTGCTTCACTCAGTCAAGGAATGGAGTGCTAGAAGACTGCAGAGTAGGAGAGACCTCAAATTGATGCTTTTGTGATTGTGTTTATCTATCCCTTCTGTTTGTAGGATTATCTCTGCAGGATTTTGGAATCAATGTTCTTGGGAAGCATGACACTTGAGATGCAAAGCCAGATTTCTTAGCATCATCTAGAGAGAAGAATGAAAACAGTTCTGAAAGCCCCAACACTGGACCAAGATATCCTGAATCTGCAGGGAAGCAAAGTATTAGGCCAGAGGAATAGATAGAGTTCAGAAACTGAGGCATATATTTTATAGTACAGATAATACACAATGACCACAGGGCTCTTTCACTACAGTTTATTCAAAGATGGTATCTTTGTAGAGTTGTAGAGTTAATGTGTGCATTGATATAAATAATATCCTGTTTGTCAAATATCAATGTGGAATACAAACCAAAAATGACTGATTATGAGAGTAAGAAGAGAAAGATGTAGTCGTGTTTGTAATAACTGCTCTAATTCCCTCTTTCCTAGGCATTGCAGTAGTAAAGTTAAAAACAGATTTTCTTATCAGCATCTCAGCCTACTAATTAGCAGCATAATTTGGCCCTGATGCTCAATGCCCCGTTAATGACTTTTCTACATTAACTCTCAATACAGGCAAGCAAGCATGAGGTATGAAAACATCCCAGGCATTTTCAAATGTTTTAGAACATTGCCTGAAAGTGTAATGATTGATAAATTTTAAAAAGAAAACAAGAGGGACCTGTAGCTTACCAGCAGTGAATTATACACAAAAGTATAAGAGGTAATAAGAGAGTGAATGATATTGTTTGCAGACATGACTGGTTGACTAGCATGCAATTGCAAGAAATGTTTTCAGTTTGTCCTTTGTGAAAGTAATCATGGAGTGTCACACAAGTATTGCTCTAATGAGCGAATACCTTCACAGTGCAGAAGAATGATTGTGTGGACTGGCTGCATGCTGCAATGTCATGAGTGCTAGATGCTATCACCATTAGCTACAGCACTTCTGACACACTAGACGGAGAGAACAACTGTTCATTCTTGATAAGCAGCACTAAAGGTAAATGGAGTGGCATCTTGGAAGATCACAGGTCCCACTGTGCTAATTAATTAGTCGGCAGCAGTTATGTTTTGGCAGAGTCCTGTGGAGCCAGGAAGATAGAAAACATGTCTTGGAGGAAACCACAGTAGACGACATGCAGTACATAACTGACTAAGAAAAGATAATTTGAGCATCCTCAAAAATAAGAATAACCAAAGAAGACCCACTCCACTTCATACTTAACAACTACTTTGCCAAGTGTCAAAGTTTGTTTTGAAGCAAATCACATCATTTATTTTGAAATCTTCATATCGCAGTAGGTAAATTAATGAAGTCTCAGTGATCTCTTGTGCAAACATAGAGACACATTGAAACCACCAGGAAAAAATGAAAACTGCAGATGGCTGCTGGTTCTAAGCATAAGGATTCTGACTTAATTGCTGTGGGATAAAGTCTGCCCATGGGAAGTTTTAAGAGCTCCCAAGGTAGTCTCATTGTGCAGCCATGAATGAGAGTAGTTGCTCTGTTTTGTTCTGCCCTCTAACCAAAGAAATGGCATCTAACTCTGATTGTGTCTTAAGGTCCCTTGGGAAGCTTCAAAAAGAAATCTGATTTTGATCAAAGTCAGGACAGAGTAATAAAAGTATTCAGCATTACAATTAAGGTATTTAAAAGGCACATAATTTGCTGATCTGTATCAAGAATCCTGCTTAGCAGTAAGAATTGAAAAAGAAGATGACTCCCTGTCATGAAGATATGCAAAAATATTTAGAGTAGTCTAAAGTAGGATTAAATTACTATCTGCCTCCTAGGCTGAATATTGCTGCAGTCTGAACTCTGCTTTGCCCTTGTACTGTTCTCTTGTAATTAATGATTTGCATAATGGTGAAAACTATTAGAGAAACAACAGTTTATAATCTATCTCTTCTTTGACAAATTAAAAACCAGAGGCAGGATGATAGTAGCCAGTAAATACAAGATCAGGAAAGAGATCTGTGCTTCAGGTACTGGTAAGTTGTCCTTATTCCAGTAACATGCCACTTTTCCATGCTCATACAACCACAATTAAATGCATTGGGTCACACGCAGATAAAGAAATAAATGCAAATGGCATAGACACTTGAGACAAAGAAGAAACTATCTGTAGGAATGGGGAAAGCTGGGAAGAGAGGGCAATGGAGGAAATGAAGTTCCGAAAACATTGTATGTGTGGGTGAGGTAGTCAAAAGAGAAACATTTTAAAAGCAGAGGTCTAACTCTACCTCTAATTCTTAAACTTTGGGAAAATTATTTGACCTTAAGATGAAGAATTGAATAATAACATTATTTTTTAAATTGCCACACATTATTGTGGTAACTATCAAATAATTAAATCAGATAAGACAGTAGAAATTTAAAGGTTTAAATTATTTTGTGTTTTTAAATATCTATGAATAATGTGAAAATAGTAATAAATTTCATAGATATCCTTGGCTCACTAACTGCAATAATATGTCAAGCAGATCAAAATACTTATACTGCTTAATTTTGACACCTGTTCTTTTAGAATACAGGACAAGTACCATGATTTATATAGTTTTAATTTTGATTATGCAATTTATAATGGATTCTTGTTATTATAATCTAACTTTATTCAGGAAATTCAAATTACACTCAACTTATTGTAATTTAATAATGAGTAATTTTATTTAAGTTAAGTACTTTTTACATGTGAAGTATGGATATGCAAGTTAGTAAGACACCATTTACATTCTCCCAAGAACACAATGTTGTTTTTTACAATAGATATGAGCATAAGGCCACCTCACATTATATGTTTGTCATCTACCTAATTTCAAACTATGGGATCTAAGAATTTGTTATGAATTAAAGACTTGCACTAGAAGATAAAACACCTTCATTCAAGATAAAAATTATTACATAAAAATATTTTGAAAGATAAGAGGAAATTTATTATATGGGGAAAATCTTTCTAAGACACAACAAGGGCATGTGCAAACGATAATATAAGAGTGAAAACTTAGTTCCTCAGAAAATTCCTAGATCAGCTGGATTTATCTGAAAAATGTTCAGTTGAGTTCAACTGACTGGCTGCTTCATTGCGATGCAAGGCATATCCTCTTCCAAAGATTACCAACCAAATATTTACAACAATTGAATGTATTGTTTGAATCTTAAGTTCTTGTCTTAGATGTTAAAATCTCCAGTGTATTTTGGATGAGAAATATTGTGATAGCATCTCTCTAATTTGACGTTAAGCACAACTTTGACCCCTGGCAGAGATCATTACATACTTCGGGTTTGGAGTTCCTGAGGGCAGAAAGTAGTGGAAGAGCAGATTGGAGGAGATGTGGGCTAATCACTAGATCTTGTTTGGAAAATAAAAATAGGAGAATGCTACAGTCAATGGCAGCATCTGAATATGCTTTTATAGAGACATGCATCAATTTATTGGCTCCATAAAGAAATAGTTACCACTTTTCCCTGATATGGCTGGATGATTTCATGTCTTTGAACTTTTTCTCAGACTTTTGCAGGGTGTCTGAACAATATGAACAAATTCAAGCATCATTCTATTTCACATGGAAGCACTATTTTGGTTAGAATGGAATTGTTGCCTGGAGAAGAGTCAAGATTTAAAATAACTATGAGGGTAGATTTTAGAACTTGGAGTAGGAATATAACTTTTAAAAAGACAAACAAAAATACTGTGAAGTATTATGTTAAAATGCAACTCAAAATAACCCTGTAAGTTATAAAAAATGAAAAATACCTTAAAATTGATAAATGTGCCAATACTACTAATACAGTTACTATCTAATAAAATAGTATAAATTTTATTTTTTATTTACAGCTGAATAAAATTTCATCAGTAAGATGTCAAATTGCATTGAATAATTCTTAGTTGTGCTCATAAACGAAATCAAATTTAATGCAGCAGATTATAGTTTTTTTATTAAAGACATGAATTGTGGAGGAGGGTGTTAGAGATATGATAGATAGATAGATAGATAGATAGATAGATAGATAGATAGATAGATAGATATTTACATATATACACACATGCATATATAGATACATAGAGTGTATACAGGCACATATATACATATATGTAATATGTATACATACACAATAATAGAGAGATAGATGTAGATAGACTGACAGACAGACAGACAGACAGACAGACAGATAAATGGTAAATATAACAAATGAACCGAATTAGTATTGCTTGCATATACTTGTGGATTGAGCTGACCACTAGGTCATGAGAAGCCACATCTTTGAAGAAAACTGACTCTCCTTCAACCAAGCATCTGTTGACTGCCTATAGATACTCAATAGGGGATAAGGCCTTGTGAGTCTTTTTTCCCAATCCATGCTGCAATGTTGATTCATGTGATCTAATATGAGGCAATCATACTTGCTGAAAGGTCCTGGGTATAAAGAATACCTCTACATGATCAGAAGACACTGCCATTCAACAGTCTTCCTAGTTTCTTTTACTCTTTCCCACTCTCTTCTAAGATGTTCCTTGAGGCTAGGTATAGTGGTAGTATCATAAATGTCCTACTAGAGGATGGGACTCTGCAAATGGATCAGTTGTGATCTTTCTGTAATAACCTTCGTGTGATAAAAACTATTCTTTGGTGAGGTATGAAATTAAATTAATTTAACTGTGGGCATAGGAATAAATATTTAGAAGAGAGATGGGTAATATATCTCATTAGCAAAATGGCAGTAGTTGGTTATTGTCCTTGGTGTATGATCTCTTGCCATGACTTCTTAGCTCAGCTTACAGGATAAGCCATGAGTTCTTCCTACTGAGTTGCTCTTATCAAACAGCTTTTGGTTGCTATTCTACTGCTGGGTATATATTTTGCTAAGCGTGTCATATAGCAGTTGAAAGCCTTTACATCTGAGTATAAATTTTGATAAATTTTCTACAGTTGAAGCCTTAATAGCAATTTCAAATATCAAAAGAGGTAGATCTAATATAGCAGGTATCGCAATCAGGATTATTTTGCTTTCTTTATGTTCTGTAACCAATGTGGGGCTTTTCAGCAATAGGGTCTTACCTTAAAATTCTGCCATGTATTTCAGAGAAAGAGTAGTAACAAATATTGCATTCAAAGGCCTCCTATACCCTCAGCCCAGAAATATTTGGTACTGTGCTTTTGTTTATTGGTCTGTTGTTTCTGCAGGAGTATTATCCACCTCAATAAAATAGTAGATTTTCTTCTGACATTTTCAAAATCCTTAGTGCTGTCTATCTCCCATAATTTATTGTTCTCTTACCTTATAAACTCACTCCACTCCCAGTTGAGTTTCACCATGTGTTTTTCTAAAGATTCAGGGAATGATTCTCACAAAAAAAGATAAAATATATGACATTCTTCTTTTGGGCTCTGGGTTATTTCACTTGGTATGTTTCCTAATTCCACCCATTTAACTTCACATTTAATAATTTCATTTTTCTATATAGCTCAGTAGAGTCTCACTGCTTATATCTAATGTATTCTTATAGCCATACATGTGCTGATGAATATATAGATTGCTATACAGCTCCAGGATATATATCTGAATAATTCTATATCCTACGACATACATAAATACATGCCCATCCATGTTCATGTGTACTGTTTGTGTGATCACTGTTATCATATATATCAATAGGATCTTAAGACCAATGTCATGACAAATGGTGGATGAAACTATGGTTTGTAGTTCAGTGATTGCTACTGATTCCCTTCAGTGTTCAACTATTTTGCTGCCTAGGTTAAAATCCTTGACAGCTGGTGCTTTTTGCATGTGTCCCAAACTCATATTCTGAGTAAGCAGATTCTCACTTCTGACTTCAACAGTGAGTTTTCCTTGGAAAATACTATTGTTTGTTAAAGTTGTTAGCATAGATGCAATTTTAAATAAAAAATATATAATTTTATGATTGTTTCAAAATATTTTAAAATAATTTTATTGTTTATTTGCAACTTCTCAGTTCTAGATGATTAAGAGGAACTTATTCTATAGATAAATTTAGTCTTAACCCTTGAAGTTATCAGTTACTTAGTCCACATAATAGCTCAGTTGCAATATTTTACTATAAGTTCAAAAGACATCACAGAACAGCCATGGAATAACAGGACTTTGAAGATAAGAATAAAAGTTTAAAATCCATCAAGGAACAAAGGCCATTAATAAAGAATGCAAAGGAATGTGGATTATGAGCAGGGAGATAGAGAATTTTATAAAAGGGAATGTGATCATAAACAATAATTCCCAGTCATATAAGAACATATGCAGTTAAGAGAAACCAGCATTTAGTTACATTATATTTTTCATTGTTTTTAAGTTAGAATGTAAAGAGATGGGATATGAGTTACAATTCAACACTTGTGATAAATGTCTATGAAGATGCTTTGGAAAAAATTCTGATATAAAATAATAAAAAATAAAGGTAGTATGTTATAGACTGAAATAGCAATCAGAAATACTTGTCTGATGATTTATTTGTGATAGTAGACATATCAATTTATACTTACTCCTTGAATATCAAGAAATCAGAAATAATTTGTAATACCAAATGTAAAGAGTTTTCAATAGATACCAATGACATACATTTCAAAGATAGTGTTGGGTATTATGTTTTCAGGAATTAGCATACAACTGTAAATTATATGCAAATATATTGAATATAGTATTATTACAATTACTGTGTGTGTGTGTGTCTGTGTGTGTGTGTCTGTGTGTGTGTTTGCTAGCTAGGACAAGTTATAGTCAGAATGGAAAAATAAATATACAAACTGAAAGTAAGAGAATAGAAACATTAAACAGAAAAGAAATAACATAAAAGAGGAGACAGGTAGATGAATGAAATTGGATCAAATATCCGAAATTACCGCCCAAACCTGTGAACACTTGATACTTGATAAACTTATGGTACATTTTAAAAACATTTTAAGAAGAAAATTCATAGCAGTGTGTGCCTTTATGGAGAAATTGGAGAGATCTCATACTAGCAACTTAACAGCATCCTTGAAAACTCAACAATAAAAATCTTCTGGGGGAATCATCATCCCTGACCTCAAGCTGTTCTACAAAGCCATAGTGATAGAGACTTCATTTTATTGGTACAGAAACAGACTGGTAGATCAATGCAATAGAATTGAAGACCTAGAAATAAACCCACACACCTAAGGACACTTGATCTTAACAAAGAAATAAAAAACATACAGTGGAAAAGAAAAGCATTTGATTATATGGTGCTGGTCTAACTTAACTGGTGGTCTGCATGTAGAAAAATGAAAATAGATCCATACTTATCACCCTGCACAAAACTCAATTCCAGGTGGATCAAGGGCCTCAACACAGAATCAGATACAGTGAATCTAATAGAACACAAAGTGGAAAAGAACCTTAAATTATTGGCATAAGTGAACATTTTTTGAACAGAACACCAATGGCTAAGGCTCTAAGATCAACAATTGATAAATGAGACCTCATGAAGCCAAAAAGTTTTAAAAGACAAAGGGCACAGTCAATAGGACAAATAGACAATCTACCGATTGGGATAAAAATCTTCCCTATCCCTACATCTGATAGGGGGTTAATATCATATATATATGTATATATTCTAATTAATATGTATATACATACATATATATTCATATATATATTCAAAATAAACAAACTACTCAATAAAAAAATGGGCACCAAATTAATTTAGGCCATGAATTTCAGGGTGTTTTACATTTGACTTTACTCTGCTTTCTTTATTCCTTTGTGCAGTTCCAAAACCTGCATTGTTTTCCTTATTCATTTCTTAGCCCTGCAATTAAGATTCAAGAAAAATGTCATTTCAACTGTTTTAACAAGTCATTTGGATAGAGAATATATTATAATTTTTTTTAGCTATTTAATTTTGGAAGTTCCATCTTAGTGGAACCTCATTTAGGTGTATATAAATACAAGGGAAGAGATGTGAAATGTTAGGTTAGTTTTCAAATTTTACCTTTTTCCACTTCATTCATGGAGACTTTGCTTTTGTTTTTGTTTTCCTAGGTTTTTTGTTTGTTTGTTTGTTTGTTTGTTTGTTTGTTTGGTTGGTTGGTTGGTTGTTTTGGCTCCATCGAGGGAGAAAGACAGGTTAAAGCAGGTACATGTTCTTTTTTGAACACTTGTGACCTTGAACTTCTTGGAGGCACTCACTAGCCCCTACTCTTTGTGAATGCTTGGTAGCAGTTCTGTACAGGGCACAATGCAACAATCCAATTTTTTTTCTACATGACAAAAGCGTGTTAATTCACGCCACTGTGAATATCATATCTAATATCCTAGATAAGTGGATGCTAGCACGTTATTGGTGGAGAAGATCTGAGGAAGAAATGGTGGAAAATCAGCTAGAGTTTTGGTGAAAATGGATGAAATTAACCTTGCTAAATTTATTGTCTACTGCCACTGCAGTGATGGGGACACAGAAGGCCCTGTCAATCACCATGTTATCTTCTTTTGTGTTTTTGTGTTGAAAATGATCATTTTCATTAATCACAAGACAAACTTATCAAATAAAATAGTTTGTCAGTTAGAGTCCAATTGTTAAATGTCTACTTATCAATGCCATTGATCACATCACATTTCTTATGAGATCAATTTGGTTAACTAGCCTCTTACTTGTTTTTGCTACTGCTTTATTTTTTTTTAAATAATTTTCTTACAAAAGTGTATGAACATTTTATATAGATTAAAATTGCCTAGCGTAAGACAAAAGGATGGACCATCCAGAGACTGCCCCACCCGGGCATCCATCCGATAATCAGCCACCAAACACAGACACTAGTACATATGCCAGCAAGATTTTGAGGAAGGGACCCTGTTATAGCTGTCTCTTGTGAGGCTATGCCAGTGCCTGGCAAATACAGAAGTGGATGCTCACAGTCATCTATAGGATGGAACACAGGGCCCCCAATGGAGGATCTAGAGAAAGTACCCAAGGAGCTGAAGGGGTCTGCAACCTTATAGGTGGAACAACAATATGAACTAATCAGGACCCCCTAAGCTCCTGTCTCTAGCTGCATATGTAGCAGAAGATGGCCTAGTCGGCCATCACTGGGAAGAGAGGCCCATTGGTCTTGCAAACTTGATATGCCCCAGTACAGGGGAATGCCAGGGCCAAGAAGTGGGAGTGGGTGAGTAGGGGAGCAGGGTGGGGGAATGATATAGGGGACTTTTGGGATAGCATTTAAAATGTAAATGAAGAAAATATCTAATAAAAAATTAAAAAAAAAAGATTGCCTAGTGTTTTCTTTTCATTTCTACAATAAGAACACATTCTAGTCATGAAAATTCCAAAACTCTATTACATGATTTTTTCAAAATTTTCCACTTTCTACACTGTGAAATGATTTCAGAAATATTATTTTAAAATAAAATCTAAGATTACTTATTTCTTTAAATCTTGAATTTTGTATTTATGAAAGATTTTTTATTTGTTGTGCAGGATTTATTGGATAGATCTTATTCTTAGCAATTGAGGTAATTTTTCTATTTCTGCAAGTTACATGTGCACCTATCATAAATTTGTTTATTTTTGTAAAATTACCAAACAATTTTCTTGAGTTTTGTACTTTAATTTTATATGTGTAATTTATATACAATATAAATAAGGCAGGGAGGCTAGAAAGATCACTTAGCACTTAAGAAGTCTTCCTGATGTTGCAGAGGACCAATGTGTTCAGCTCCCTTATCTGATCATTCACAACCACTTACAATTCCACCTCCAGGGAAATCCAATGCCTCTGCTTTCTGAGAAAACTAATACATATGTGTGAACACATATGTACCCATGCACATGAGCATGCACAAACACACACATACACATGGACACACACAAACACATAATTAGTTACTACCATGACTCTGACTTTACCTGATGATGGAGAATTAGATGGAAAACACAAGCCCAGAAACAGAGAGACAAACATAAGACATTTGCTTATGCTAAAAGGATAACTGAACTTTACCATGTGACTCTTGCCTTTGTCAAACACAGTAATTCTGCACGACCTATTCTTCAAATTATTTTAAATCAAAGGACAAAATTGTATTTCCTTAAGCTTTTACTTTTAATTTCTATGTAAACATATCTGCCTAAAGTTGCTTAGTAATTTCACAGGAGAGTAGTTCCCCAATATCATAAAGTGTACATCACCTTCCCATCACCAATGGAGAATTTTACATAATGTGTTCTTTGTAGTTTTTTCTTCTGTCTTCTATTGGTTGCTTTCTCAACAGAAGTCACACATCTCAACAACTTGTAATAATTTTCCTTTAGAAAAACGTTCCTATGTTATGTGTTCTCTTAAGTTAGAACTACTGGAAGTTGGACAGGTCACATCTGGTATAGCTGACTCTAATTACTTTAATATGTGTGGTTGAATTGAAAGGAAATTAAAACAATATGCCAAATATCTACACAGTTCTTTAAGAATGCTATTTAGCAAATTGTATCTTATATCTTGGGTATTCTAAGTTTTGGGCTAATATCCACTTATCAGTGAGTACATATTGTGTGAGTTCCTTTGTGATTGTGTTACCTCACTCAGAATGATGCCTTCCAGCTCCATCCATTTGACTAGGAATTTCATAAATTCATTCTTTTTAATAGCTGAGTAGTACTCCATTGTGTAAATGTACCACATTTTCTGTATCCATTCCTCTGTTGAGGGGCATCTGGGTTCTTTCCAGCTTCTGGCTATTATAAATAAGGCTGCTATGAACATAGTTGAGCATGTGTCCTTTTTACCCGATGGGACATCTTCTGGATATATGCCCAGGAGAGGTATTGCTGGATCCTCCGGTAGTACTATGTCCAATTTTCTGAGGAACCACCAGACTGATTTCCAGAGTGGTTGTACAAGTTTGCAATCCCACCAACAATGGAGGAGTGTTCCTCTTTCTCCACATCCTCGCCAGCATCTGCTGTCACCTGAATTTTTCATCTTAGCCATTCTGACTGGTGTGAGGTGGAATCTCAGGGTTGTTTTGAGTTGCATTTCCCTGATGATTAAGGATGTTGAACATTTTTTCAGGTGCTTCTCAGCCATTCGGTATTCCTCAGGCGAGAATTTTTTGTTTAGGTCTGAGCCTGCTTTTTTAATGGGGTTATTTGATTTTCTGGAGTCCACCTTCTTGAGTTCTTTATATATATTGGATATTAGTCCCCTATCTGATTTAGGATAGGTAAAGATCCTTTCCCAATCTGTTGGTGGCCTTTTTGTCTTATTGACAGTGTCTTTTGCCTTGCAGAAGCTTTCGAGTTTCATGAGGTCCCATTTGTCAATTCTCGATCTTACAGCACAAGCCATTGCTGTTCTCTTCAGGAATTTTTCCCCTGTGCCCATATCTTCAAGGCTTTTCCCCACTGTCTCCTGTATAAGTTTCAGTGTCTCTAGTTTTATCTGAAGTTCCTTGATCCACTTAGATTTGACCTTAGTACAAGGAGAAGGGAATGGATCAATTCGCATTCTTCTACATGATAATCGCCAGTTGTGTCAGCACCATTTGTTGAAAATGCTGACTTTCTTCCACTGGATGGTTTTAGCTCCCTTGTCAAAGATCAAGTGACCATAGGTGTGTGGGTTCATTTCTGGGTCTTCAATTCTATTACATTGATCTACTTGTCTGTCACTATACCAGTACCATGCAGTTTTTATCCCAATTGCTCTGTAGTAAAGCTTTAGGTCAGGCATGGTGATTCGACCAGAGGTTCTTTTATCCTTGAGAAGAGTTTTTGCTATCCTAGGTTTTTTGTTATTCCAGATGAATTTGTAGATTGCTCTTTCTAATTCATTGAAGAATTAAGTTGGAATTTTGATGGGGATTGCATTGAATCTATAGATTGCTTTTGGCAAGATAGCCATTTTTACAATGTTGATCCTGCCAATCCATGAGCATGGGAGATCTTTCCATCTTCTGAGATCTTCTTTAATTTCTTTCTTCAGAGACTTGAAGTTTTTATTATACAGATCTTTCACTTCCTTAGTTAGAGTCATGCCAACATATTTTATATTATTTGCAAGATACAATTTGCTAAACGCTTGAAACTCAAGAAGAATGAAGACCAAAGTGTGGACACTGTGCTCCTTCTTAGAATTGGGAACAAAACACCCATGGAAGGAGTTACAGAGACAAAGTTTGGAGCTGTGACGAAAGGATGGACCATCTAGAGTCTGCCATATCCAGGGATCCACCCCATAATCAGCTTCCAAACGCTGACACCATTGCATATACTAGCAAGATTTTGCTGCAAGGACCCAGATAGAGCTGTCTCTTGTGAAACTATGCCGGGGCCTAGCAAACACAGAAGTGGATGCTCACAGTCAGCTATTGATTGGATCACAGGGCCCCCAATGGAGGAGCTAGAGAAAGTACCCAAGGAGCTGAAGGGATCTGCAACCCTATAGGTGGAACAACATTATGAACTAACCAGTACCCTGGTGCTCTTGACTCTAGCTACATATGTATCAAAAGATGGCCTAGTTGGCCATCACTGGAAAGAGAGGCCCATTGGACTTGCAAACTTTATATGTCCCAGTACAGGGGAATGCCAGGGCCAAAAAAATGGGAAGGGGTGGGTAGGGAAGTGGGGGGGGGGGCTATGGGGGACTTTTGGGTTAGCATTGGAAATGTAATTGAGGAAAATATGTAATAAAACGCCTTTAATCCCAGCACTCGGGAGGCAGAGGCAGGCAGATTTCTGAGTTCGAGGCCAGCCTGGTCTACAAAGTGAGTGCCAGGACAGCCAGGGCTACACAGAGAAACCCTGTCTTGAAAAACCAAAAAAAAAAAAAAAAAAAAATTAAAAAAATAATGCTGTTTAAAGTATGTTTAAGTATAAAGAGCAAGTAGAAACAAAATAAAACAAACAACAACACAACAACAAAAACAAAGCAGGTAGTTACCACACCATTAAAAGACCAATTTAATGTGTGTATCTCCAGATAGAATTATTTTTGAATGATTCATGTAATATATTAAATATATAAATATGTGGTGTTAATTTATTTCCTTATTAAACATCCAATCTGTTTTAAATTCCAGGGTCTCAAAACTCTACCTTCAGGCTGTCACAGGTTCCCAAAATTCATTCAAATCATAATTATAAATTTCATCTTCTGAAATACCTTAGGTCTCTGAGACATTTGTCACATTTAAATGTATCTGAACTAGTTAACACTCAAAGTCACACTATGACAGATAAAAAATGCCATAGTATTCTAAATAGCTCCTTCCAATATATTTAAATAGTTTTCATTTTCTCATTGAGTCTGGGTAAATGGGGAAGGTTATAAAAATCAGATGTTTAATATGGAGACATGAAAATTAGTGTGTGTGTGTGTGTGTGTTTATCTATGACTCCTAAGAACATCTCAATTGTCTAGCATGTATTTCAGTTCTACAAGAAGTTCTGACCCAGTGGCAGTATTGTGCTTGGAATTTGAGAATACATTTCTAGCCAGTAACACATAATTGTACACATTCCAAGAGGCACATTTGTTTGTTATTTCATCCTGTCCATTTAGATTTTTCTTGGTCAACTTGAAAGAGCCTAAATGTGTCTTGAAGCTATAAAACAATTGAAACTTCTAACCTGTGATTGAACTCCACGGGTTAGAGAGGAAAACATACAGTCGATAATGTGTTTGTGGCAGAAGGAAAGCACAGAGTAAGTGAAGTAATGTGATGAGTATTCAGCATGCAGGAAAACATCACTCCACCTTAAAACCAGTTATTACTGTATTCCTTATACTTATGCTAAACACAAAACAATAAAACAACAACAGCAACAGGAATAACAAAACACTTCCTTTTGTTACTTTACCTGAGTGTTTTCATGGAACCCTCCTTAAAATGAAAGATATTTATGCTTAGATTAGTGGTAAAAATGTATCTCTCCATAGTTTTCTTCCAGCAAAGCTGTACTTCAGTCCCCTTTATAACCTTCACAATACAAAACAAAAACTAATGTATCTTGAGACCAAACACGAGCTGGTAAAATTTATCCTCATATTATCTTCCACTAGGAAGTGTATTGCCTTCCAATTGCTACTGATAAAAATACCTCTGAGTCCTGAGGTTTGCAAATTTATTGTCTTACAGTTCTTAAGTTCATAAGAACAAAATTTGTCTTATGGGCTAAAATTAAAATGTTGTAAGGATTAAATTTCTTTTTGAATCTTATGGAACCAATGGATTTTCTGCCTCTTTCATATATTAGAGGTCACCCACATTTCTCATACTATTTTTTTCTCCATCTCCAAAGTTAGCTAGGGAGTTTAAATCACTCTACATTATGTTCTTAGTGTCATATAGTCTATTCTATCTCTTTAATTCTTGCCTCCAATTTTACCTGAAAGGAATGCTGTGGGTCCATTGTCCTCAACAAATAATTCAAGATACTTTTTTCTCTTTGTAGAATCTGTAGCAATCTCACAAGGTAATGATTATATATATCTGTTCTTGTTATATGGATAATATTGGATAATTATTATAATAATGGATAACTATTCATATAATTGAACAAATTCAAATGGAAACGATGAATGTTAGCATTGGAGAAGATGAATATTAATACTTATTGCTTATTACTTCCTGACTGAATACTCAATATAATCTATGATATCTTTGCAATTTACCCTTGAACTGTGAGTCTAGATAATCATTTTCTACTTAAATTCTTATTGTCAAGTTGATTTGGTTTTTGTGTGCTTTTCAAATATTTATTTGTTTTGTTTAAAATACTTGTATTGTTTTGTTTTATTTGTTGTTGTTCTTCAGATATGGGTCTTTCTAGGTTGCCTTATCTGTTTTGAGACTCATATGAACTAGGTTCTGCCTGTCTTAGCCTTCCAAGTGCCAAGATTAATGTGTGGGAGACCATTTCTGGTTTTGTCAACAGTTATATCACAGATTTATGGCAAGGCCAAATATAAGGCCTGATCACCTCTTAGGCTATGTAATTTTTTCTTGTAATTTGCAGTTTCTATATTATACATGAAATGACTTTAGTGAGCTGGGAAGTTTGTCACTAACATTGTGTATTTCAAGGCTAGCATCACTCTATCATCTACATTGCTGCCATTTGGAATTTATCATACACATGGTGCTCTGGGCCATGGCAGTCTACAGACTTTAGGAATTGTCTAGAAACCTTCTCCAAATTATTTAAGTTGCAATGCACTCAGAAGTTCATTACAAGACAGAGGACAAAAATTGCAGTTTTGACATCTACAGTTATGGGGTCAGAAGAATTATCTAAGAATCTATCCAAGTGTTCTAATTATTTGAATGTATTATCAGAACATCTTTTTCAATGTGTTACACTCATCATTGGCAAGAGAAAAAAGTGTACATGTATTGTAAGTTAGAATAAAGTATTCACTCTCTACTTTTTTTTTTAAATACCTAGGGATAAATAGTTAAACTGACTGTGGAAGGTATCTGGTTACTTAAACACAGATTAACAATGGAACCTTTTTGCTTTCTTTGAGTTTTACCTAATAAGATTAAAATTCCAACTGAACAAATGAACTGTTCTCATTCTATCAATTTGGGGATCACAACATTCCCCATTTGGCTTGTGTAGAAGATACAATGATAATATTATAAAGTGTATTTTTGAGATATATGCATTATCATGATTAAAATAGCCACAAGATGAAGAACTGTGAGTTTTCATGGTACTTAAACCATCACAAATGTAGTCAACACTTCAATTCTTAACCTGGATTTTCCATATTTTGAAATTTTAAAAAAAATGAATAAAAATCTTATGGGCAAATAACTTCTTGTGGAAGTGCTGTGTAGAAAACAAACTTTAAGAAATTAGAAGAGGTAAAGGAATCTAATAAAATCAAAGTAATAACTAGAACATTCATTTGCCCTTCACTAAAATATATTTTTCATTAATTATCAGGGTCTGAAAATGATGTTTCAAAGAGATTTTTTTTAGCACATTGTCTAAAAATTCTTTATTGCAAAGGCGTTAGAGGTAACATCTAAATTCAAGAGGAATGTACATATATGGTGGTTAAAATGAATAATGTGTTCACATTAAAAACTTTGATTGCTAGAGTTTAACAGGTGATGAAGTTTTAGAATGGTGTCAGAGAATCTAATTAAAGGAAACCTGACTGTACCTAATCAACAGGAACTACCTTTATCTCATTCAACTGTGGATGTAACTTATGTTGATGATTCATCTCAAAAGTAGATGTGGCACAGTAGAAGATTCTGGCTGTATGTTAGTGTGAGCTGTACTCGTCTCCTCAAGAATTAACAGTCACATCATTTCTCTCTGCAAACTAAGTGTGCTTATTGAAGACACTTTTCTCTACTATAGGATATTAAAGACGAACTACTAAAATAGGTACATGTTCTACACAAGATATTTTAAAGTTGACCAAGGAAGTGATAAATGAAAGGATTAAAGACAACTTTATGCTATCTATTACTGTAATTTCACTGAAATTTCTCCTTTTTGAGAGTACTTTTTTTTTAATTCACCAAATAAGTGTAGTAGGTTTTTATTTTTTTCAATTAATTTTATGTCTTTATATCCCAAATGTTGTCCTACTTCTGGTCCTTTTCCCAGCGTTCTTAATCCATGAACCCTTCACTTCAAGCCCAGAGTGGGTACCCCTCTGCATCCCACTTCCCTGTAATATTAAGTATCCACAGAATTAGGCATATCCTCTCCCCCTGAAGCCAGACAAGGCACTCCTTCCATATATATGTGCCTGGGGCCTTAGGCCAGCCTGTGTATGCTCTTTGGTTGGTGGCTGAATCTATGGGAATTCCCAAGGGTCACATGTTAATTGACACTGTTGGTAATCCCTATGTGGTTTCCATCTCTTCTTAATTCCTTTCCCTAACTCTTCCATAGGATTTCCTGACCTCAGCCCACTGATTGGCTGTAAGTATCTACATTTGTCTTAGTCAGCTGCTTGTAGAGCTTCTCAGAGTACATCTATCTTAGGCTTCTTCTCCAAGCACAATATAGCACCAGTAATAGTTGTCTGGTTTTGGTGCCTGCCCATGGGATGGACCCTAAGTTGGTCTGGTCATTGGTTCGCCATTTGTTCAGGCTCTGCACCATTTTTGTCCTTGCATTTCTTTTATACAAGAACAGTTTTAGGTCAGAAATTTTGAAGATGTGTTGGTGTACCCATGCCTCCATTGGGAACCTTGTTTAACCACAGGAGGTGGTCTTTTCAGTGTCTATGTCCCTACTGTTGGGCATGTTGGCTAAGGTCACCCACATTGACTCCTGAGAGCCTCCCTCTTAGTGGGGATCTGGGAATTTCTAGAGGTCTCAGCCTGCCCCAGCAGCTGCATAATTAAATTCATTCTTCTTGTCCTCTGGGCTTCTTTCCTGTTTCCCCTGATATCTGATCCTGCTACCCCTCCATTTCTACCTCCCCTTTACCATCCATGTCTTTTCTTCTCTATGCCTCCCATGATTACTTTATTCCCACTTCTAAGTGGGCTTGAAGTACCCTCACTTGGACCTTCATTCTTGTTAACTTTCTTATGCTCTATGGGTTACGTCCTGGGTTTTGACTAATACCCACTTATCAGTGAGGACATACCATGCATGCCCTTTGAGGTCTGTGTTCTCACTCAGGATGATGTGTTCTAGTTTCATCCATTTTCCTGAAAATTCATGATGTCATTGTTTTTAATAGCTTAATATTCTATTGTGTAAATGAACCACATTCTCTACATTCATTCTTCAGTTTATCAACATATGGGCTGCTTCTAGTTTCTGGCTATTACAAATAAGTCTTCTATGACCATTGTGGAGGACATGACCTTCAAAACTGTCAAGATATTAAATGAAGAATAATTTAAACTTCTTTCTACTAATCCAGTCCTACAGAGGACACTAGAAGGAAAACTACAACACAAGGAAGGTAACTAACTATACCCAAGAAAACACAAGAAACTAATCATCTCACAATAAACCCAAAAGAAGATAATCATACACGCATGTTACTAAATACAAGAAAAATACACTAGCAAGATTTTGCTGAAAGGACCCAGATATAGCTGTCTCTTGTGAGACTCTGCCGGGGCCTAGCAATCACAGAAGTGGATGATCACAGTCAGCTATTGGATGGATCACAGGGCCCCCAATGGAGGAGCTAGAGAAAGTACCTAAGGAGCTGAAGGGGTCTGCAACTCTATAGGTGGAACAACAATATGAACTAACCAGTACCCGGGAGCTCTTGTCTCTAGCTGCATATGTATCAAAAGATGGCCTAGTCGGCCATCACTGGAAAGAGAGGCCCATTGGACTTGCAAACTTTATATACCCCAGTACAGGGGAACGCCAGGGCCAAAAAGGGGGAATGGGTGGGTAGGGGAGTGGGGGGTTGGGTATGGGGGACTTTTGGGATAGCATTGGAAATGTAAATGAGGAAAATACCTAAAAAAAAAAAGAAAAAAGAAAAATAACAGGAACTAAAAGTGATTGGTTATTAAAATCTCTCAATAGACTCAATTCCACACTAAAAAGAAACAGGCTAATAGACTGGATACATAAACAGTTTTAATTATTCTTCTGCATACAAGAAACATACCTCAGCAACAACAATTGACACTCTATAAGAGTAAAAGCATGGAAAAAAAGTTTTCCAAGTGTACAATACTAAGACATAAGCTGGAATAGCCATTCCTATATTCAGTAAATTAGACTTTCTACCAAAATTAATCAAGAGAGATGTAGTAAAACACTTTATACTCATCAAAGAATAAAATCAACCATGAGGAATGATGAACTGTGGGACAGAGGACTAGGAAGGGGCCAAGGTCTGAATATAATTAAATAAAGTAATTTAAAACACACACACACACACACACACACACACACACACACACACACACACATTGAACCTTACACAGTAAAACTGGGAGACTTCAATACGTCACTCTCATCAAAGGACAGGTCATTATTAGTGTTTTTAAAGAACAGAACTTATAGTAACAGAGATAATTTATTTGTAATAGAACAACCTCATTAAAAGCCACCATTATTGTTTCTAATTTCCTATATCATCCAAATTGATGTCTATTGCACTGATAACAACCTAGGAAAGTAGACATCCCTGCAAGAGGCTTTAGCCATTCACCTCTAGCTATCAGAGAATAAAAGCTTTCATTTTGCAATGGAATCTTATAAGTCTCTCGGCTCTCCATGCTAGAATGTTGACTGACCTTATATTGTTCAGGTCTTGTTCAGATTTCCAGATCCATGCTGAGTTCTTAAACACAACTATCCTCTAATATCTAAAATTCACTATTTGCAGCATCCCACTTTGCTCACTGGCTATTCCAATATTTCTGCTCCCTCTTCTTCAGTATTTCCTAAGCCTGTGAGTAGCAGGTGCCATTGTGAGTAGCATTTTGGAACTGAGTAATTCACAATAACTTATTATCTGCACTTTAAATGGTTTAGTGTCTCTGTGTTGACTTTCCAGCTTGAAATTTCTTCCATGAGGGATGAAACTTGTACTAATCTACTGGTTTAATGTTAAGCATTTAGAATATAATTTGATGCTATATGAATTTAGAAAAAAAAATATCCAAAGTAGGTTCTCCATTAAGGTGCATGACCTCCTTGCGATGGAATTATGGATAGGTTTATAATAGCAGGTTCAAGTTTTCTCTTGTGGATGTGACCTTATATCCTATCAGAAGGTTATTACTTATTTCTGCAACATTTATGATAACACTACAATGATAGGGTAATCTTGCCAGACTGTTAAGTATGGTGGATGAGAGTGATCACAACTGGGTTTGACAATTGATATGTGCTTATATTGTACTTACCTGTAAACTACCACATCTGATCTACTGCTTAGCACATTTTTTTTATCTTAATGATATATTTGAATTAATTAATGCTAAACCACATATGATAGCCTTTGAAAGTGAGACCTTTTGGATACAATTAGCTTTATTTGAGATCCTGAAGTTGTGTTCCCATATGATACTAGTGCCATTATTAGATTAGGAGAAATTGAAAAATTTAAAACCTACCATTAAAAGCTGAAATGTGTTAGTTAATTTAGCTATTTTAGTTTATATATGTATAAGTTTATATATATATATATAATATATGTGTGTATATATATAATATATATATTATATATATATATCCCATAAAAGTTACACATTAAGTATGTATATTCCTGTGGCTGACTTCTTTTACTAAATATAAAGGTTTACTTTTCTATCAATTTTCTAGCAGGTATTTCACACATGTCTAACCTGTTTTCTGAATCACTTTTAAGTGCTTTTGGTGACTGGATGATCAATTTGTCTCATTTCCACTTTTGATTCTCTCTCTCTCTCTCTCTCTCTCTCTCTCTCTCTCTCTCTCTCTCTCTCATTTTCTTCCACACCAAATATGAAATTAAATCAACATCAAGGCAATAACTTTCAATAACTTACAATATAACCACAGTATCCACTGAAACAAGTGCAGAGGTTCTTGAATTTGGAAATATTCTATAAGTTGTTCTTCTAGTATCGCCAAACCTGCACTTCCCCAATCATAATGAAGCTTTACACGCCTCTTCATTTGTGCATTCGTTTATCACCTAGAAGAAAATACCATCACGATTTCCAATCATTTACTTATTTTATTTTAAGCCCAAGACACTAAACAATCTTTTAAATGTTCTAAGACATAATATAACTTATTACATTTGCACTAGTACTCAGATTTTGGAATTTCCCATCAAAAATATTCCCTGTCATTATCTAAATAATTTCATATTGTATATTTCTTCAAATGCTCTCATAATCTTAGGGGGGCTTCAGTCACAAAATTTGACAAATGTATAATTTTTAATAAACATTTCCTCTTTTATAGAGCTAAGTGGGACACAAAGAAACAACACAGTTCTGTTAACATAATAACTTACATAATAGAAATGCATTTAATATTAGTAATTAAATTCACTGGTGATAATCTATAGGTGGTGACTTAGGCTGTGTACTGGCTGGTTTTATGTGTCAACTTGACACAGGCTGGGATTATCACAGAGTAAGGAGCTTCAGTAGGGGAAGTGCCTCCATGAGATCCAGCTGTAAGGCATTTTCTCAATTAGTGATCAACGGGGAAAGACCCCTTGTGGGTGGGGCCATCTCTGGGCTGGTGGTCTTGGGTTATATAAGAGAGCAGGCTGAGCAAGCCAGGGGAAGCAAGCCAGTAAGGAACATTCCTCCATGGCCTCTGCATCAGCTCCTGCTTCCTGATCTGCTTGAGTTCCAGTCATGACTTCTTTCAGTGATGAACAGCAATGTGGAAATGTAAGCTGAATAAACCCATTCCTCCCCAACTGCTTCTTGGTCATGATGTTTGTGCAGGAATAGAAACCCTGACTAAGGCTGTAAACATCAAAAAGTATGTTTGTTAGGTAAATGAATCTGTAATGCTATCTTGCTTTCTAATTAGCATAAAATTATACAAAATCATATAAACTAAGTTTCTAGTCGAGAGCATAGTCGTTATCCTCTTAACTTGGAAATTACTAAGACATAACACTGAAATAACTCGCTATTGGTAATCCTGTTTAAATAAGGATTTTAGTGTATGTAGTACTATTTTAAAAATTATGCATGAAATTGGGTCCTTTGTAAAGAACAGAGGTATTGACTAAGTAAATATCAAAATGGCAGCTAGAACTTGAATGCAAGTTCTCTAATGCCTGTGCCCCTGACCTCTATATGAATGTATCTACAGGTTGCAGGGAAAGGAGAATGGACTTCAGAGTAATGTCAAGATGCAGAAGGAAAAGGAACATTCTCTTTTTGGAAACAATTGTAAAAAATAATTGGAATTCCTACTGTTGCCTGATGTCCAGTGTCGAGCAGTGTTCAAGCACTGCAAATGTCAAAGTTGCTCACTAGGCTTGGAGTCAAGCTGCTGTGTTTTTCACAGTATGAAATGTCTGGAGATTTTTCAAGAAAAGCGTCATGTGTACTACCTATCCAACTGGGAATTAACAAAGACCAACATACCATGGGGAAACTCTATCTAGGACAAAACTGCACACAACTGAGTATTAAATAAAAGAAATCACAAGGACTTCTGCCAACCTCTCAAACACAGGAGCAACAGGACCCCAGTAGGAAGCAAACATTAAAGCAAAACTGGAACCTGACCTTGTGGATTCCAATGTATTCCCTTGCTTATTGATTTTGTAACTTTTACTTTTGTAAAACTAATATAGCCTGTTGATTAATTTCTATATTCTTCATTGAAAGGGACTTTAATTGAAGTACTTGTTTGTAAAACTTGCTGAATTTGTACTTTGGCACAGTTTGAGAAATTCTTATCTCCTAAAATAAAAATTGATAAAGATTTTTTAGATGCCTTATAGATAGCCGTTTTCTCACACATATGCTATTGAATATATTTCTCATAATACCTATGAAAAGTAGTCTATGAATAAAGTATGGTACTAAAGATCCATGATCTTTTAATTAATTGAGAAGCTAGAATTTCAGTTTTTGGTGTTAAATATTTTCCAAAAATGCATTTGGTTTTTCAAGGGAATAATATTTCACTTCAGTGATTTTATTGAATTTGACATTGTTTTTTATCTTAGCGTTTTTACACGTAGCATGTGACCATCTCTTTGTGAATTAGTTATGATATAGAGGATAATAGCCTTTATTCTAAAATTTAATGCAGTTTCACAATTTAACATATGGGAAAGATTTACAACTGTGGTGCTAGAAAAGTTAATAGGAGGTGCACACTGAGACTTAAATCCCCAGATATCTACTTCAGAACCTTCCTACTTGGTTAAAAACTAATGATTTTTCAGTGATTCATGTGGCTTAAGGCTTACAGTGACTGGGATAATCAGAGGAATGCACGGATTCATACTAGTGTGAGCTTGGGTTTTTCTCTTAAGACACTAAATTTTTGTGTGAACTTCTTTTTTTTTCAAATTAAATTTTCTTTAAACTTTAACTTAACATAAAAGATTTTTACTTTATTGTTTATTAATTTTTCCAAAATATATTATGAATGGTATATAATAAAGAAAATACAATAATAATTAATGAGGCTTCTATAGAGGTTGTTTGTTTGTTTGTTTGTAGAAAATATTGGTTGCAGTTTTCCAAATCATAATCATTGTACAGATACTTACTTTTTATCTTCTGGAAACACTTGAAGTTAAAACTCAGCAAAAAAAATATTTCTAGAGCTTAACAGTCAGTGTTTTCTAAGAAACTCCTAGAAACAATGATTTCTTAGTCATAAGTGTTAGAGTAAATGTAATTTTTTCAAAGGCAATTTAAATGAGCTATCAAGATAGCATAGAAGTGATAATTTAAAACTTGCTTCAATAAAAATTTTCCTTTACCTAAATATCTGTGAAAAATTACACAGTTAAAATGACAAAACAATGGGAATAATTTTGATCTCAAATTTCTCAAACAGAACCTGTGTGTGTGTGTGTGTGTGTGTGTGTGTGTGTGTGTGTGTGTGTGTGTGTATGCCAGAACAATATGACGGATTTGTATGTCTTGACCTTCAGATAAATTCACTGCATCTCAGGGACTATCTCATGATAAATGATGCTCAGATCATAAGATATCCAATAAGAAGTCTAAACCTTTTTTTGATAAGGTATCACTTATGAACAAACAGTAGAAGATAAGGCTAATATGATTAGAGAAAATTTAGGAAGGTGGTAATAATTCTTGAAATAATGTATAAGAGAAAATAGCATGGAGAGTCCTCTAGGGACCTTGGGGGTGTCCGCTGACTCCGCGCCCAAGATGACCCGGTGCTGGCGCTGACTGGATGGGACTTGTGACCCTGGTCAGGCGAAAGAGAGGCCCATTGGTCTTGCAAATTTTAGAAGCTTCAGTACAGGGGAATGCCAGGGCCAAGAAGTGGGAGTGGGTGGGTAGGGGTGTGGTGAGGAGGGTATGGGCACTTTTGGGATAGCATTGAAAATGTAAATGAGGAAAATACCTAATTTAAAAAAATAAAAAAAGAAAAGAAAAGAAATGTAAAAAAAAGAAATGTAAATGAAGAAAATATCTAAAAAAAACAAAAAAGAATATATTTATTATGAACTACAATGTAAATCATGCTGAAAGCATTTGAGTTATTGAAACATCTAAAGTTGCAAATGCTATATAACTCATTTCAACACTATTTACAAATGAAAAATTTAAATAAATGTCTTCTTAAAATAAAGAAATAGAGAAAATAGCTAAAAAGAAATATTTCTGTCTAATCTCCTTGTGTTGTTTTCTGCAGCTTGCAAATTCAGATTATAGCTAGGTCAGTCTTAATGAGTGGAAGTATATTTTGTGGAGCCCATATATAACCTACATGACAGCCATAATGGCTCCTTTGGTGGTGGACCCATAGGGAAATGACAGGAATAGCTAGGAAGGAAGTCAGATTATCAATAGAACAGAAATGGTCATTCTATCAACTTTATTATTTCTCCATACATTTTTCTCACATTTTAATTTTTCCCCAAATCCCTGTCCATTCATGCAAACCACTAACTAAAGCACATGAACCAATAAACAATAGTACTTCTGGCCATTTCTCCTTACAAACATAATGTATGAGCATGTTTCTCCTTACAAACATAATGTATGAGCATGTACAAGCATAATGTATGAGATCTACCTATTGTAAAGAGTACCCTTCATAGTGTCTTTCAGGGTTTCTCAGAAAAGGATTAGGATACTACAGCTGTCAACTTCTGGTAGTTTATTGAGCAGAACCAGGAGTAAGATAGTCCTTCATCTTATTTTCTGCAGGCAGTTATTCCTAGGGCACACCCAATGAAACCATATGTGCAAGCTTGGGAACAGAACATATTGTAGCAGTCTCAGGATCCATAGGCAATGTCAAGTAACTTCTTTATGTCCTCAAGACTTTCATGGGTCAGATCACATATATACCAGCCTCATTTGATAATGCATTGTTGCTGTGCATGTCCTATGTTATGATATGATGGGTCAGATAATACACAGCTCATGATAGGCAACTCAGGTCACATAGTAACTTGGCGGTCCACTGTCAAATGTTCAGCTCCCACTAACTTCCAATAGCAGGCCAAGAGGTATCTCCTAAAGAATAGTTGTCTGCTGATCATGGTTGGTGCATTGATCCCAAACCCAAGGATGTGTGCTGTGATTCACCAAAATGCCTGCCAAAGGCTTCAAGTAGAATTCCTAACTGTCACTGATACCTCAAGTACAATAAATTCTTCTGCAAGGTATCATCTGGGTGGTAGTGCAGCCTACACATCCTTGTGAACTGGTCCAGGTGATTTCTCTTTCAGGTCCCATTCTAAGGTAGCACTTTTTTCAAGTCACCAAACATATGGGCTTGAGTAACACATATGAATGATGAGTGTACTGCTTCCAGAATCTAAATAGGCCCAGTAACCATTATACTTCTTTTCTGGGTGTGGGATGGTCAATTGGGAATGCCACAGCTTAACCAGTAACTTTAACGGAAAGTTTCTGCATGCCAGTAATACTGAAAAAAATTACTCAGATAACAAACTTTGAAATTTTGGGTATATTTATTTTCCATCCTTTGATGCACATGGGTTTTACCAACAAGTCCCATGTGGTTGCTACTTCTTGTTCAATTGGTTCAGTCAGCTTAGTATATTCATTGTAATATAATTATGTGATAGTTTGTAGAAAATACAAATGATAAAGGTCCCTTTGAACTAAATTATAAGACATGGACTGGAGCAAAGCTCTCAAACTTCCAAATGCTGTGGCCATTTAATACAGTATGGTGTATTAAACTTGTGGTGATCCTCACCATAAAATTATTTTCATTATTACTTCATAACTATATTAACCTAAATGCCTGCCAATGCTACTTTTATGAATTGCAATGTATTATCTGTGTTTTTAGATGGTGTAAGGTAACCTCTGTGAAAGGGTTAACCACAAAGTCGTTGCTTCTCACAGTTTGTGAACTATTGACCTGAATAGAAGGAGTGGTGGTTAAGACAAACTGACTGGTCTTTCAGAGGACCCAATGAGTCTGATGACTTTAGCACTAAAATTCTGAAAGGTTGATCTCATATATGAAACTACTATTTTAACTCATTGCAGTAGATACATCAACATGCCCCATCTTCTGCAGTAGGACCCTCTCGGCCCTGACTGAGTGAAATAGCCTTACATTGATTCCATAACCTGCAATGACACTCCATGAAGAAGATGCCATTCAAGACAATACTGATGTCTTTCAAATTCAATCAGTTATTGCTTCCAGACCTAAGTCAATGCTTAATGCTAAGCAGGCTACTAGAGGTAAGGTAAAAATTATGTTCTATGAGAAGTTGTACCAAAACACCAAAGAACTTATTGAGTTTACCAATTTACTCAAGCAGAAGCCTGGAAAATGTATGGGAGAGTGTATTTTAAGGGTGGAGAATAAATATGAAATGACCATAATACTAGATTATGCTAAGTGTATGGATATGGGACCACTGAGTAGGTATTCTAGGTTTAATATGGTTTAAAAAGATGCCAAAAGTTGGTTTGAGCCATTGGCTAAAGCATTTGAAAAAGATATCCTACTGAAAAGATGTTGAAGAGATGTCTGATAACACTTAGATTAATATTTATGAAGAGGTTTTTGAGCTCATGGAAATTATAAAGTTAGAGTTGAGTAATCTATGTAAAATGTGTAAAACTTATCCTTTTACGATGAGAAAGCCAGGTAGACATGTCCATCACTGGTGTTAAAATGCACAAAATAGTAAGAGTTACACCAGCACTTTTGTAGTGTTTTCTCAGTGTTTTCTTTTGCTAGCTGTTAGGGATGGAGATGAGGCTGCAC
This sequence comes from Mus caroli, assembly GCF_978045245.1. Taxonomy (NCBI): domain Eukaryota; kingdom Metazoa; phylum Chordata; class Mammalia; order Rodentia; family Muridae; genus Mus; species Mus caroli. The sequence goes on from NW_028227272.1 coordinate 50,459,920, forward strand.
ACCTGAATGAATGAAATGTGAAGGGCTTAATTTGGCACTGGAGAAGCAATGGTCCCAGTGCTATGACTGAATATAGGCATAATTTTTGTAATGCACAGCACAAGCAAAATTATGTTTCTAATAGCATGATTCATATGGATCTATGTCATTGGTGAATCAATCATGATGTATTCAGGAATGAAATGGATAAGATTACTACTAATATATTGTTACATTTGTATGAGAAGAAAATATTCTCAAACAAGGGAAAGAAAGACTACAACTGTTCTTACTAATAAGAATTTTGAACCCTTCAGGAAAGAAAATTATAGAAGAATCAGGAATGTTTAGTCATTGATGTTAAGATATATCTAGAAAACAAAATTTGGCAGAGATGATTCACAATGATGTGAATAAGAGAAAAGGGATTAGTTTTATTGTTTGTTTTTTATTTATTACATGGAAACATGAAATAAAGGTTATTATACTTATAATATGTCCATATAATAAAACTGGAGATGAAATTTTTCACCTTTTGAACAAGGGTATATTTGTTTTTAATTCCATCCTGAAAACAGTGATGCATTTGTAGACAAATTCAACTTTTGAGGTAATCATTATTTATCAGCAACATTATTATTTATCACAGTGTTAAGTTAATTCAAACAAAGAGAACTCTTCTATAACTTGATGGTTTTTGTCAAAACATAACTTATTTACTATTATTGATTAAATTTCTCCTATTATCTGCTGCCTCCTCTTCTCCCTCCTCTTTTCCTCCTTTGAGTTCTCTTTAGTTGTCATTTGACATATCAGTAAGAGTGTCAATTGGAGTGTCTGCTCCATTAGTATGACCTATATTTGCTCTGTGGGGCATTGTGTTGGTAACTAATTGAGGTAGCAGGACTCAGTCCAGTTTAGGCTGTGCCTTCTTTAGGAAGGTCGGCCTGTGGTTTGTAGCAAAGATTGCTGAGGCTGAGGCATGGAGCAAAGCTGTAAACAGTGTTCTCCTCTGATTTCTTCTTAGAGCACCCGCCTAAGCTCCCATGTATGAGTAGATGGACTTTAACATGTAAAGTGAAATAAACTCTTTTCCCCTCATTTGCTTTCAGTCACCCTGTTTATCATACAGGAAGAAAGTATACAAACCTCTAGGCTACAGCCCTAGAACTTCATATTTGTCACCTTGCACGTAGCTCAAGTCAGTTTGATTCTAAATATTATTACACTCTTTATGCAGGAACTAGTGAATTGTATGGATACATTATAAATTGCATTTTTACAGTACCTTAAAAATGTTAAGTACCTTATAAAGAAGGTAGGCTTGTAGAATTTTCATTCATATGTCCTCCTCCTATGTTCTGATCCCTCATCAACCTGTCCCATGTCCTGCATATATACACATCTATCCATAGAAGTCCTTTGCAAGTTTATCTCTAAGATGGCAAAAAATCCATTTGTTGTTTTTGGTATATTGACCTAACACTGAGTATTCATATATATTTTTATTGTATATGCCACTTTCTACTAATTAAAAATACTTATTATAAAGAATGTCCAATAACATATAAACATTAATTTAAAGGAAACATATAATCTAGTTTTAGTTGTATAATGACTCTTGTTTGTGGACTTATATACACATCCCACCTAGTCCATCATTAAGCAGTTAATTTGTTTCTTTGTCTCTGATTATTTTCTAACCTCCAAGGAGATAAAATGTAAAGTAATATACATTATTACAATAAAATAATAGTTTATCAATAACTTAAAAAATGAAGTGGTAGTGTTTGTTTGGTTTTGCGAGACAGTGTTTCTCTGTATAGCCCTGGCTGTCCTGGAACTTACTTTGTAGACCAGGCTGACCTCGAACTCAGAAATCCGCCTGCCTCTGCCTCCTGAGTCCTGGGACTAAAGGCATGTGCCACTAAGCCCAGCAGTGGTAGTCTTTAACCAATCTAACAATGTAACAGTCTTAATGTCATGTTTCCTCCAGTGTAAACACATGAATTTTAGTAGACCATGCTTTCATTTCAGCGTCTTCTAGGTTTTTAGACAGAACAAATATTTACTTTATAACATCAGACATTAATTACCAGTGTCACAGATTATATGGATGAGGTTAGGAAGAAAGAGTTAGTTACAAAGAGTAGTATAACTTCAGGAATTCTGTGAATTAGTTGCTATATTATGTGGATACATTGTAAATGTGAGGCACAATTAGAAATGGGGTGGTGTATTAGAATGTTAGTGACATGTTACAAGTATTGGAAGGGAAAACAAATGTGATGAATTTCATGGAAACATCACTAAGTATGGAGCATTGTAGGAATTGAAAGAAGAAATCTACCAAGAAGCCATGAATAAAGTATATATTTCATAGTAGTGAAGTCATTTTTATATAGTGCTAAACAGAACTTAGCTATTCAAGTTCTAGTTCTTCAATATACACAAATTTTAGAAAGTTTTAGGATTTTTATTAATTAGCCTCTCTCTCTCTCTTTCTCTCTCTCTCTCTCTCTCTCTCTCTCTCTCTCTCTCTCTCTCTCTCTCTCTCTCTCTCTCTCTCTCTCCCTCCCTCCCCAGAAACATTTAAATTTCCAGTAAAGACAAACCTGTCAGATATACTTCATAGAAATTTTATACTTATACAAGAGAGAATGTATTATTTAGATGAAAAAAATATGCTCAAGGGGGCAATAAAATAAAATATTTACCAGTTGCAGGGGCCATGAACAAAAACAATAATTTGTCTCCCAGTGGAACCAAGATAGGTGTTGAATTGGAGAGGAATAAACTCAAGGCACCCACACTTTGAGTCATGAGGACAGATATTAACAGATGTTTGGAAGCACTTACCATCAATTTGTAGGAATCAAAGAATCAGGGAATTTGTGTGAGACTGTGTCTTTTACTAGTATCAAAAGTATATCATAAATTCACAAACATGACTACCAAAACATAAATGGAACCTAGACTACATTAGTGGGCCTACAAAAGTGGATGCAGAAAAATTCATGATATAAACCCTGTGCAAAGAACTCTAGGTAACTATGGAGAGCTGGGGACAGGAGGCACACAACAATTGGTTGTCCAGTGCTAATGTATCAGCCTTGAAAACATACTTCCAAGTGACATTATACAGACTGAACAGGGTTTATTTAGAAATATATACATATATACATAAGAGTGTGGATAACAATAAAAACGGAAGGAATGGTTTGAAGGAGAATATGCAGAGATATATGGAAGGGCTTGGATGGAGGAAAAGGAATGAATCCATCTTGTTATAATATCATAATTCTCAAAAATAAAACAAAAAAGAGTTAAGGGTTCAGACCTTAGCAGCTACTTGTCATTCTCTACTGTTCTTTCATAGATCTCTCTTGTCTAAGTTGAAATGGAACTTATCCAAATTACTTTTTATCAGTAAACTACCACATTATTCTACTTCTTCGAAAACTTCACTTAAAAATCTAAGCATTGGTTATTAATTTGCCTTATTTGCCTTTGAGCTTGTGAGTACCTCTGATTTTAGAAAGATTTCTCATATTTCTTATTTTATATTGTAAATCTGTTATATAAGTGGAAATGAATACTCAGTTTTACTTCAACATTCTGAAATCATCTAAGAAATTATGGATTCAGTCTGTTATATACTCTTACAACTCTGCATGAAGGAATAAGGAGATTTGGATGCATTGTTTTCACATACCGCAAAGGCAGATCCACAAGCAATGGCATTTACAAAATAAAGCCATTAATATTCAGCGCTAAGAATGTACGAAGACAAAAGAACAAACAAGATCAATGGAGAAAACATTAAGAAACTATAAATTATTAAGTTTTCCTGATATTAAAATTTTTGCCTTTGTGACTTTGCTCTTTTGTTGGTTATCAATATACATTTTTCTTTTCTCAGTACACGACTTATGAAAAGGCATACATGATCATCAGAATTTTGGATGCCTGTCATCACAAAGCTATTCATAATAGGTCTGTTTATAATCATAAGAAACCAAGAAAATCAATTTTTAATAGAGAACTGCAATTTTCACCCTGGAGAAACATATGTTCAGAATATAAAGCATCTAAATTTTGGCCTGAAGTTTCTTGTTAAAACATCATACAGATTTTCCATGGATATTATCTTCCTATGATCCCCCAGTCTAATTACTTAGTTACTGTTTGAAAACACATTTACAGAAACAGTCTCCAGTGTGTCTATTCCTAAGCAGCTACATGTGGACACCACATAAATTGCTGAGTTGTTATTTGCATGGATCCTTTGACACATTTGTCCCTGGAAGACACCAATCCTGGTTAGCTTCTTCATCTGCTCTACAGCTCTTACTCAAATGAATCCAGAGGAAAGAACCTATCCTTATCTTGAAATCTAAAGTAGTCATCTAAAAACAAACTTAAGAAAAAGAGAACTACACATAGGAACTGTCATGGAAATATTTTTAATGATTTTAATTCATTAATTAGTTTTCTATTGAGCATAAATCTTTCTCTTGTTAAATACATTCTACCCACCGTTTCCCCTCCCTCCACTACTTCCAGCTCTACCCCCTTGTCTCCTCTCCTGACAATCTGCCCCCTGAGGAAAAGATAATTATAAAAATAACTATGATTTAAATATTAATGAAGGCTAATACTTATAATATATCTTTAAAAGTGAGTTCCTCTTATTCTATGGTGATATAAGGATGGATAATTTTCTAGAAATTTTGATGTATCTAATATTTCTAACTTAACTTGTCCTATAATTTACAAGATGCTGTCAATGTTTTGTAATATCCCTTACCACTCTGTGAACACATGACAGTAAAAGTATAAATATATATCCTTCGGGTACTTATGCAGACTTTGGAGATAACTTCATATACTTTTTTGTCCCTCATTCTAACTTGACATGTTTCTGCATTTAGCTTTTGTTCTTTATGTTAATTAAGTAGTAAATGGACAACAGACGATCAAAAGAACTATAAGCCAAAAACCTCACATATGCACAAAATGAATATTGAACATAGTAATTATTCACAAAAATCTTATCTCTTTGAATTTTCCTTGACATTCTAAAATTGTAGGTTAGTTGTTTGTAACTGTTTTTAAAGATTAGTTTTACTTAGCTGTATGTGTCTGTGCTTGAACATATCCGTAAATGTGAGTATGATGCAGGGGTCTAAAGAGGTTGTCATCCCCCTTTGGAGTTACAGTTACAGCATTAGTGTAACAATAGCTTATTATATGAGTTCTAAGATCCCAACTCGTAACTGCATAGCTAAGTCATCCTTCTACACTTTGTTATTTGTGTTGTGTTCTTTGACCTTGGACACAACCATAAGACAAACATGACCTGATTTGTTCTTTACATACTAGCCTACATTTTATTTATTGTTTACTATTCCCTCATTCATAGCTTAGAAGGAAATGGTTTATCATTCTGAACTGTTTATTTTTAAATATATGGATTAATGTTTCTATAATCTACTTTCCAATCATACCTAAATATTATCCATGTGATAAAAAAAGAAACTCAAGGAAGTCATAAGATTTAGAAAGATGGTTGATGTAGGAAATAAAGGCATTTTTGTACCTGAATTTGAATATTGGCTCCAAGGATTCCATCACCTTGGACTTGCTTCATACAGGCAAATAAATGTAGCTAAAGTCTAAACATCATATTTCCTTAACAGAGAAAAAATATCAAGACTTAATTTCTCCTCGTTTAAAAATGAAAGTACAGTGTTTAATAAATATCTTTGCCTAGAATACTTAATCCAATTTAAAGTAAAGTAAAGGGAGTGGGCAATAACCAAAGGCAACAAGATCAGGAAGAAGGTGGAATAGGAAGCAGGCGTATGTGTGGATGAAGTATGATAGCAGAAACAATAATTTAGTATGAATGCCTTCCTCATTCCTACAGATAACTGAATCTCTCACCCCTCAGCAAAGATTGTTTTGAAGCTGACAGACCATTAATGAATGAACCACTTAGTCAAAATTTAGAGAATAACTAATCATAGGATGTCCAGTTCCAATTAAGACACATATAACACAGGCCCTGTACCTTAGCTTCAGATTGCATTTTAGAAAATGAGTTCAGAAGACTGTAAGAGTAAGAGGACCAGCACTGGACTTCAGCTGTATAACATTTTAATTCCATAAATGATAGGGTAGCTGAATCCAGTAATATCCAAAACATGGTTGTCTACATAATACCTAAAGAAGTAGAACATCTTGTGTCATGAAAAACCAAAAAAGATGGCAAAATTCTGGATGGGCTTCAACACAAACAAAAGTACCAGAGGCAAATGATGATTTTTTTGGTGAGTATGGTAAAATCTTTATCTTTCAGGGGTATGACATCTGAAAGGTAAGTTAATCATAAGGTTAACTTACCAGAAGATTAATCATAAACACATATAAGGAATATTAAATAATGTCATACATTACCTGTTCATAATTTATGTTATATATAAAATAATTATTGTAATGTTTGTCACTTTTAATTAAAGAATAAATAGCTATAAAAGGCTGTTAACTCTTAAAATATTATTATCTATTAAGTGTGACAAAGAATATACAAGATGCAGAGATACAGAACATGCAACAGAGATATTACCTAAAGTTTTAAGTGGCATTGAATAAGAAATACTGGAATTTATAATATGTGATTGTGATGGATTGGATGAGAATGGATCCTATATGCCCATATATTTGAATAGTTGGTCCATGGTTGATGGGAACTGTTTTGGAAACTCTAGGAGTTATAGTCTTATCGGAGGAGGCATGTCACTTGGGCTTGGTCTTCAGTGTTTCAAAAGCCCACATCATTCATTGTTGTTGTTTTTTGTTTTTTGTTTTTGTTTTTTTTTTTTTTTTTTTTTGTCAAGTGCTTCTTGTCTTAAGCTGCCAACTACTTCTGCAGTATCATGCCTGCCTGATGCCATGAACTAGTCTTTGTTGTAATGACTTCAACGTCTAACAATTAAATCCCCCAAAAAACTCATTCTTCTACATCTTTCTAAGGTCATGATGCTCTTTCATAACAAAAGAACAGTAATCAAGCTAAGGGCAGACTCAGAAATGATAATTCATCTTTATTTGGAAATGAACAAACTACCACAGAAACACTCATGCTGATTTGGCCAGTAAATTTCCTGTAGGGTGTAAGTGGTCCTTCTGGGTACTTTAGAAAATTTCCTGGAGTTATGCAAGACAGGTGGCTCATAGCAGTGGGCATCCAGAGGGCAGAGAAAATTACCTGAGTATTTGGATTTCCCTGAGGTTCATGGATTGTTCTTAAAGTCACTAGCATACCTCCCATTCCAATGCACAACTGCTGTTTTCCAAACAACCCAACCTTCCTTTTGCACTAGAGCTTGAATCTCTTCTATGTGGTTTCTCTTGATGAACCTTTAAATCAACATCAAATTAACAAGGAAAGAAAAAGTATTAACCCGGGCGTGGTGGCATATGCCTTTAATCCCAGCACTCAGGAGGCAGAGGCAGGCAGATTTCTGAGTTCAAGGCCAGCCTGGTCTACAAAGTGAGTTCCAGGACAGCCAGGGCTATACAGAGAAATCCTGTCTTGAAAAACAAAAACAAAAACAAAAGCAACCCCCCCAAAAAAAAAACAACAACAAAAAAGAAAAAGTAATTTTTGTCCAAGAATAAAAACAATATATTTGAGAACATGGAAAATTATATTTGTTCAGTCTGTTTATATTGTAATATGAAAAATCATAGGTTAAAACAGTCCTAAAATATACTCTGAGGCATTCTAAACTAGCAGCATTATTTAATTCTGAAAATTTCTGGGGATTATACCGCATGTTTGATATAGGATTATGACTGGTATTAGCAAGAGAGAAGCTGACTCATTGGAAACAAATCAGGTCTTGTTTTATGCTCTAAATTGTTTTAGAAAGGAGCAACCTTTCACAAATGATTAATAAGAACTAGAAGTGGTCCAAAGATGGCTCTATCTGAAGCCCATCATCAATACATGGTATCTAACTATAGATAATTCAATTCAATTGTATATCCCAAGATGTTTAAAAAAGTCCTCCCATGTCTATTCTGGAACCCTGAACTAATATTAAACATTTTTATATTCTTTGATAGAAGTATGATCTGAAGACAAATCTATAAATTCATAACTGTTATATTTATATGACAGGTTCTATACATACCTTTAAACAATATTTTAATTGTTAGAGAAAGTTATCTCTCTATTAATATATACATTTTTAATTATTTGTATAAAGTGATTCACTTATCATGAAAACATAACAAGTTTTATGTGTGTCTATCTATATTAGTTCCTTTAGTAATTTATTAATAATCTATTTTAAAAGTAATTGTAAATAGAACTCAATACAGTTAATTTTAAAATAAAATGATTGAGTGATAAGGAAAAATACTCTATAAATAAACAACTACTTGCCTATAGCAAACTGAGTAGGCAAAAAGTGATGGAATCCTTGGTACTTTAGTTGGTTGTGAGTCCTTTTCAATATCTCTTTGCTTTTATCCAGAGTACTAGCTAATCTGGAATCTTTCCATGTGCTATGACCCCAATTATTTGTCTTGGATTTTAAATTTATTCTCGTTTCAAGAGGTAGAGTCCTCAGAAGTTCAACTGTACTATGGAACAAAGCCAAGTACTTTTAGCAAGCAAGTTATTTTTTTAAGTAATTTATAAAAGAAATACTTGTCTTTACATCCTAACTCAAAATCAACAAATAAAAAAGAATATCTTTATAAAACTGAATGCAGGGAGTCAAGCATCTATAAATATGTTTTCTTTCACTTATATTACTGACTTTCTAGAGATGGAAACCTAACTTTTTATGAAATTTTGGGAAGACTGATGCATTTACTTAGAAAAAATAAAGTAAAAGCAATCTATGTGTTGGTACTTATTTTAAAAAGCATTTTATATTTATCAGCTTCAAAATTCACTAAATTTTCCAAACATTGGATAACTGATAACATTGGATAAGAAAGGGGCTATTTCTTGTATTATAATTCATTTTTCTACCATTCGTTGTTTGCATGCTTTATTTTATAAGTTTCACTTCTCTCCACTGAGATTTCAAATAAAACTGCGAATTGCAAATGATGTATTTCATGCTATGTCATGCCTGACTGTAAGGAGAATAATTATTCAGCTCATCTAACAAATATACACTCATTCCCCAGGAAAACATTTGCCATATAAGATTACTCAATTCCATCTGAATTGGACATTTTGTTCTATTATTAATGGTGTTGCTAGACTGTCAAAGGAGAGAAAATATAGTATTTAAATGTTCAGCTGTTTTTTGATCACTAAGTAGAAATAATTCCTGCTATAATTCTTATCATAATTTTAAGGTAACCTAATGTGTATGGTATATATTATGTATACGTATTATGGATATGAATAGGTATTTATAATGATTACTCATTTACACAATTTTCTTACATATTTCCTCATTTACTATTGACTCATTTCAGTTCTATAAGTTAACAAGTCCTTCTTTAAAGATTCTTGAAGGTCTGGGTATTTGAAATCAATATTCCTGATTAAATTTTCTACAAATTACTTATTAATACTATTAACATTTGACTATTTTACATTGATCCTTCCAGCAACTTGTCTAAATCTTACCAATCTGATTAAGTGGAATGACAGCTCATGGTGGTTCTAAGGTCTTGATTTCCATGCAAATTGATTAAATGAATTTTAGTGGGATTGAGGAAACCATCTTTACACTGGTTTTGTGTCTAATTTTAAATCTAGCTTCCTTTCTTACCAAATGTTCCTATCACCTTTCCTTCACACAGTCTTCAAACTTGTGTGATTTTAGTTTGTTTTGAAAGGGAGATATAGATTTTTCTCAGTTAAATGATTGATGGGTTCCATACTCAGTCATTGTGGTAAGACCCAACTCTTGGTGAGTTATTTATGTTAGATACAATAAACAGTAAGAACAACACCATATCAGATGTGTTTGCTATTACATAGTGAGGATGTGTGGAATGTTTACAGAGACTTCAGGAAAGATTCCATTCTATATTTTATGGAAGGAGTCTTCAGAGACCTTATACTTATGATGATAAACATGAGTTAGGTGAACCTAAATACAATGCTTATTAGTTGCAAATGTCTTGAGAGCTATAATCAAAAATCATAAAAATGTTTCAAGATATAACTTATCCAGAGAATATTTACTGAATGTTTCAAATAAAATTGAAGGCAATACAAAAATCACATCTTAGTTTAAGTGTCTTTGAAGACTATGTATTTGAAAGATCATCAGATATTGACCACTCTATCAAGGAAAATTTGAAGAAATAAGTCATATTTTCAACAGCTACTCTTAAAAGAAAGCTAAATATTCATAGGGACAGGAAATATCTTATGTTCTAACCCTTCTGTTTGTAGTGATTTGAGATTCATATGTGGTTATATATTAGTTTCATGTTCTTAAGTGTGTATCTCTATTTTCTCCAGCTGAATTTCCACAACACAAGTCAGTGACATACTGAGTTATTTAACTTTATTCACTTAAGAAAAAGACAGCAAGTGGCTTATGTCTGAACATCAGTAAAAATAGTTTATTAGATAATTGTTGCCAAAAATACAGAGAGGGAAATCGTCTTAATGAGGATGAGGAACTATGTGACATGTAGGTTACTGCACGCTCGGGGAAGAGGCAGAAGCTGGATGGAAGTTTCTCTGATTTGGATTTTGAAAATCATAAGAGATTCATCTGCTTCAGGCTATGATCTGCTCCTCATTTTAACTGGTCTTTCCCTCCCATATACCATCATGCCAAGGTCAGCTGCTATTAGGGCATTCTTCATTCAGAAATGTCAAAAGGATATAGGGTACATAGAGTCACACTGACCTCTGAAGACTTATTTTGAAGGTGTTATGCATAGCTGCATCCTGAAGACCAAAAAAAAGTTACATGGCCAAGCCTTATCTATAGAGCCAGGCCAGGATATTTTGCCTCTGTGAAGGTCACATGAATATTGCTTTTATAATTCTGTCTTCCTGAGTAGCTAAAGTCAAAAGCACTCTTCTAGAAAGCTAAACTGCATAAAAAGCTGTGTCATATAAAATGCAAAATTAATGATAAGCATGTGTATCTAATGTATAATACAATAAAAATGTAATTGGTAAATATTGATTTTAAATGTAATACTGCGTATGGATTTGTGAAAACCACAATCATGGATTTTCAAAACAATGAGAGTAATAATACATTTGATCAATTGTTGAGACATGCTTAATATGAATGTTTTCACCTTGTTCTTGAAATTACAGTTTCCAAGGCTCTATGCCATGATCAGTCAGGAAGTTACTTTGGGGATGTGGTCAGACAGAACCTCAAAACAGGAACAAGCATCAGAAACAGATTTCTCACCCCAAGTCAGAAAGCAAAGAAAAGGAAAACAGATAACTATTGGAATCCTAGAAGTGAAAAGCCTTCAAAGTCTAAAAGACTCACCACTGTGTCCCACCTCTCAAAGGTGACACTGTTTCCCTGGGAAGAAAATAGCCCATGCATGGCCCCTTGTGGGCCTATAGGGTACCTATAAATTAGAACAGGTGAAACCATTGAAAATACATGTACTTTGGTAACAACTCTTTCAGTGTCTTTTCATGCATATTTCAGAATTCTACTTTATAAATCTGGAGTGTCAGTTGGACACTGCTACTTTAGCCTAGAATCATGGTGAGTGAAACTTTGTATTTTGGGTACAGATATTACAGTGATAGGATTTTATTTCAATTTTCTTTAGTTTTTACTGACTTTCCCAGAAATACTTCATGGTAAAATACTGCCACTACAGACACGTTTGATAGTTTATAACAATCTTAACCCTGCTGACAGTAGAAAAATGAGAAATTTCTATTATGTGTAGAAAGTTAATTATTTTCCTTACTATCTTGTTAGTAGAGTTTCAATGTGAATTTCCAAATACTCTTATTCTGACAGCAATACATTTTAGTTCTTGTTACTCAGTAGTTATTAACTGTGAAAGTTCTTTTTAATCATAGCCAAGAGATTCCATTTATCTGATGTATGTATGGTTGTCTTCACAATAATATCTTTATTAAACTTACTATAAGCCATTTGCCTTTATTTAAAAACTTTCCTTGAAAGGCATCCTGGTTCACTCCTGGAGAAGTCAAAGCAATATCAATATCTAAAGTAACAGAATGATATTGGGTCCTCTTTTTCATGTTCATACTTAGGAAGTAGAGACTGGTGGATTATAATTTGTGAGCTAAAAGATTTGTGGACTACAGAACAAATCCACCTCAACAAAATAGATTCAAACCAAAATTAAAATTATAATTTCTAAACTTGTTCAATTAGTAGCTAATGCTTTTAAACTAAAATATATAATGTCAGATGATACAAATTTTATTTGTTTTATAGATATGTTATATATACATGTATATATATAAAATATTAAATTATATATTTATCTCTGTCAGGTGTATAACACAATTTATATATAATTTTACAACAATATATGCATTACATCAATTTATAAGATGTTGACCTGAATTTTAAAAACTATAATCTTTGACCTCCTATGACAGATACATACAGTTTATTTTGCTGGACTTTAACATCTCCTGGAAGCATTAAAATAATATTATACTTAATTCTGGGCCTGGAAAGATGACTGAGAATTAAAAGCATTGATTGCTGACCATCCAGAGAATGGAGATTCAGACTGCATATCCCATAAGGCATCTAACAACTACGTATAGCATCAGGTCCACAAGATTAGACATCGGGCTCCTGCAGGCATCGGATGCATAGATATACACATAAGCAAAATATCCATACACAGTAAAATAAAAAGATAAACTTATCTAATTAAAAAGATAATATATGCCAATTATAGTATGTTTGTTATTCTTGCACATTAAAAATAAATTAAGATGAATTTATCTAATTAGAAAAGGTAACATGTGCCAATTATATTATGTCTGCTCTTCCTGCTTTTTTTTTGTTTGTTTGTTTGTTTTTGTGTTTTGGTTTTTTGAGACAGGGTTTCTCTTTATAGCCCTGGATGTCCTGGAACTCACTTTGTAGACCAGGCTGGCCTGGAACTCAGAAATCTGCCTGCCTCTGCCTCCCGAGTGGTGGGATTAAAGGAGTGTGCCACCATGCCTGGCTTCTTCCTGCTTTTTTCTAAGAACACAGGTCATAATGTGAATGTAACTCCTTTGTAATTGTAATTAATTTGTTTTAAATGCAAATTAGTTCAATAATATAAAAATGACATAGTTATTCATACAGCATTACACGCCATCAGATAAGGAGCCAAAGTTTCGCATGTTCTGAATCGACCTTACTTTTCTTAGTGTGCTGCTTCTACATAAAACTACTTGGTGTTAGTTTTGCAGGACACATGGTGAAGTGTGGTACTGAATACAGGCTGCTGGGAATCTGGGCTTTTTACCTTCTTGTCTTAAGGAGATTCTGACAAGATACTGTTGGAAAGCACCTTGCTTAGAGAGACTTCAAACTTCATAGACTCTCCTTGTTCCTAGGTCCCCAAATCACTGTATTATCTATCAGTCCAAGAATATGCTTTCCTCCTCTCAACCAAGTTAAGATAACTTAGATTGACATCCACAATACATCTCTGAGCAGACTCATTCTTCTTACCAGTTTTCCATAGTCTACAACAAGAATGTTCCCTACTCAATAGCATGTACATTCTGATGGCGGGTCAAGACAACTTGTTTTATGAAAAGGAAAAACAACAATATAAAAACCCAAAAACATAGTTTTCATTTCCACCGCTGATTTGGACTGGGGCATGTTCAGCAACTCTGATGGCAATGTGTTTCTTATAGAATATAGAATGTAAACATGTATATTAATGTCCCATATCAATGAGGTTCTGATAGCTGAAGGCTGTGAAGGACATATGCATCTTCATCTTGACATAACTGACCACCTATGACATGTTTTTTTTTCCAGTTTTCTTGCAGTTTACTACCATGGAATTGAAAAAAAATGAGATTAATTGGTTGCACAAGAAAAAATGGCATGAGGAGAAAAAGAAGTTTGTGTTTATATATTACTGAATGGGAGAAGAGAGAAAGAGATAAACATAGATTGACAGATAGATAGATAGATAGATAGATAGATAGATAGATAGATAGATAGATAGATAGATAGGGATATATGGAGAGGGAGAGAGAGAGAGAGAGAGAGAGAGAGAGAGAGAGAGAGAGAGAGAGAGAAAGAGATTCATGAGAGGACAGACAATATTTTTACTGATCAAGGATTTGTGACATTTTAATATTTCTTATTAGATTTGTTGAAACCATACATATGAAACTGTAATTTGGGCAAGAGTATCACCCCAATTTGAATAGCACTATTCACATAAATAAATAAATAGCAAATCAAGTATTTTTCATTCTACAATCATGTCTAAGGTGGTACATATATCCTAAAGTGAAGGATTGACTCTCAAATTGTCCTTCACTTTGTGAGATTAAAGTATCGTATAGTCTTATCTCTATTTTCACAGGGCCTTTTTAGAAGACATTCCGTGACTTTCTTAGATTTGAGTGGGTGTGAAAGCTGTCAATGTCACTCACAAACCCACATGCACCCTAGACTCCTTCTTGCATCATGTTTCACACTCTGGTGACTTAATCACCTGTCGCTTTTCTTCTTAATTCATACTGTGTCTACCATGAATTTACAGGTCACTTGGCTTGCCTTCATAAGAGGCTGTGTAATTGAATTTATTCATTTAGTCCATTTATATCCATGTTTCTTTTCTTAGAACTCTATAATGTTGCATGAAAACTGATTATTTCAGTACAATGTTTAAATATACCGTTATATATACGTGTATATTGTATGCACATGTTAATTATAATGATTTCAATCTCCTTAACAATTAAAATGAAATATTAAATGTGTCACTCATAAATATTACACATCATCATTACATTTACTTTTTAATAATAAAACAAAATTTAATAAATACAGACACATAAAGTAAATGCTAAATTTGTAAAATAAGCTATGAAAAGTGTCATTCTTGTGAAAATCAATATTTGAAATAGCAATGTAGAATTTAGAGTCCAGTACTTATTTAGTGCACTGGAAATTGCCTGGAATCCATGAAGTTGACTCCAGTGAGAACTCCTAGTAATAGAAGACCCAGAGTCTGAACTGGTCACATTTTGTAGACAGGCAAGGCTTTCATTGATGTGCTAGGCTTGCATTCAGTCTAATTGTTGGCTGAAGATTCCCATAAAGAACCCCAAACAACTAAGGCTGATGTTAGGTGAAAGGGTTACTCTCCAAAAACTGAACATGATCCCTATTGCTCAGGTCAACTTTTACACAGGTCACTGAACATAGAGAGGTCAAGTTAGTGTCTGCATGGAGGTTTTAGCCCTGTGTTCTAGTCTCTTTGGTTTGGATTGGTACTCTTCAGGAAAGGGAAAGAGAAACCTGGAACCAAACCCAGCCCCAACACCATTCACCTACAATCTGTCCTGCTTATAAACTATGCTGGGGCAAGGGTGGGGCAGAGGTTGTAGGAATAGATAACCAATGTCTGGCTTAACTTGAGGCATAAACACAGAGAAGAAGTCCATGCCTGAGACTGTCTGGGTACCCAGGAACCAGGCAATGGATAGCCCAGAGACCTAAGGTGAAACAAGCTGCATGCAAATATGAGGGTTTTTCCCTTCTCTTACTGTACTGAGTTTTGTCATGTTTGCTTATTGTCTTTTGAAGGCTCTGCTCCTTTGTGAAGGGAAATGGAGAGGCAATAAATCTGGGGGTGAGAGGAAGTTGAGAGGAGTGTGAAGTGGGAAAATTGTGGTCAGGAAGTATTTTATGATAGATGAATCTATTTTTATTTTAAAAGACAGAGAAACACCTTCCTAGTTAAATAAATACCTATGCGTTGACCTATCAGCCTAAATATTGACTAATTGATTTTAAAAAGCAATTCATTTTTAATCAAATCATGCTTTCACATCATCCCCCAGTGGCTGAAGCATATACATTTTTTTTTTTTTGGCTGAAAGTAGGTAGTTTCCTGTCACATGCCATTGATTACCTATATGCAAGGAGACTGACAATAATTCTACCTCTTTATCTTCATATTCATCACAGGGAATTGGTTAATGTTTCTAAGATGTTCATTTGTTACATTATAGTCAGCTCATTTCACACTAGCAGCAATACCATCCAATTTATTACTGACAGTTCAGGCAATGGGCTATAAATGGTTTGACCCATAAAAGGGCATGAGTTACAATGGAGAATATTGTGGTTGAAATAAAATTGAGGGTATAAACTGGATGGTCTCATGAACTTTGCCCAGATATTCTTTTCATTTTATCTTTGGTTACTGTGTCCTCATATCTGGTAAAATATTTAGAGGCTACCAAGTGAAAACAGAATTTTTATTACTTGTGAGGATAGATTTTTTTTCCCAAACCATAATCATAATTTGAATACCTGAACAATTTCCCAGTGGATGTTTTATATTCATACAGAATTGTCTGCATAACATCATAATAATTTTTGTCATTGAACATAATTCCTATGGTTAGTCATTTGATTATTACATAAGGAGAATTTATATTCCTTAAGTTTGGGCACTCAGTCCTAGAAGAATAGGACTAGGTAGAAAACATTGTATTAAGAACAGTAGGGTCAAGCATAGTGAAGCAAAACTAATTTGCATAATTGCTTCAAGTCATAGGGAATTTAATGATAAATCAGTAATATTATTTTCACTCAAATAATAATTATGTTAAGTTCGATAATACATAAACTGCATATTTATAATATATTTTTATTTATAAATTATGTTTGAGGTATAATTTCAAAATGTGTGAACATGAAGAGAAAGGAAATATGAACGCTCTGCTTCCTTCTAAATTAAATCTTCAGCAATTTGTTTACAAAGCATATCTTATTATAAAAAAAATATAAACTCATTCATCATTTAAGGATTTTAATGCTAACTCCCCAATACTTTGAATAGTAACTGCCTTATCTCTAACATACTAAGTTTCAGTTTGGTTATGAATAACCAGAGTTAGTGTGTCAGTTTAGGGCTATTGAGTAAGATTATTCTGAACAGGGAGATGTACAGAGGGTCAGGAAATTGAACAGAGATGTGTAGCAATGGGGTGTGGGGAGCTAGGGGTAGCCACCGGAAGTACCACATGCCAGGAAAGCAAGAGCCTCTCAGAAACTATGGAGATGACATTAGCTGAAATATCCCACAAAGGGTAGAGAGAACCTGTAGAGACCATATCCAATAGATAGGCACAGCCTTTGGTTGATGGATAGGGCTCCCCCATTCCATCTCGAAAATTGTAACCCAGAATTGTTCCTGTTTAAAGGAAATAAAGGAAGAAAGAACAGAGTAGAGACTAAAGAAAGGGGCATCCAGAGACTGGTCCATCTAGAGATCTATGACAGGCGCCTTGTATAGTTGTCCCATAAGAGGCTCTTCCAGAGCCTGACCAATACAGATGTAGATGCTCACAGCCAACCGTTAGACTAAGCATGGGGGCCACAATGGAGGAATAAAGGGTAGGAATTAAGAAGCTGTAGGGGTTTGCAACCCCATAGGAAGAACAACAATATCAATCCATTAGAACCACACAAAGCTTCCAGGGACTAAACCACCAACCAAGAATAGGCATGGAGGGACCCATGGCTCCAGCAGTATATGTAGCAGATGATGGTCTTGACTGGCATCAATGGACGGGGAGGCCCAAGGTCCTGTGAAGGCTTGATGCCCCAATGAAGGGGAATGCTAAGGTGGTAAGGTGGTAAGGAAGTGGGTGGGTGGGTGGTGGAGCACCATAGAAGCGAGTGGTCTGGTGAGGCAGATGGAATAGAGGGTATGCAGCAGGGAAACCAGGAACGGGATAACATTTGAAATGTGAATAAATAAAATAACAAATAAAAATTTTAAAAAAGAAAGAAAGAAAGTTACTATGATTCCTTCCTTCAACATTTCCACTGGCATTACTTTAACAAATTGATCTTCCCCATCAACTCTTCAAACATATTAAATAGATGTACTACTCTTTGGAAAACATTGGGATATAGATAATTGTTATGGAGAAAGAAGAAATTTCTTGGAAGATTATATTTGCCATGAGCCTTGTAAATTGTACCACATTATTATAAGCCCAAGTTATAAGGAATTTTCAATGCATAGTTCTAGGGATCAGAAATCTGAATGGGTCTGGGTGACCTGAAATCTCCCTATTGACTGACAGCATTTGTCCTGTCCAGCAGAACTTAGTTATTCTGTGGGTAGAGAAGGAGCAGGTCCTGAACGAGAAATGAAAGGAGAAAGGGAAGTGAGACCAAGCAAAGAGTTGTCAAGGTCTGTTTAATGAAGGCTAGGAGACTGATTATAAGCACACAGTGAGAGAAAATAGGGAGGGGTCAAGGGGGCATAATAAAATACAGAGAAAGGGATGAGCATCTGGGACGAATGCTGATTGCAGGCTTCTTGCAACTTATCTTGGAATATCGGCCCTAAAACTGTCCTGAGTGGCCTTCAAACACTCTGCAGTTTATCTTGGAGTGCCAGCCCTGACCTAACAGTCCCAGGCAACTGTTTTATTTAATGCAGAATCAAAAGTGGTTAATGAAGATATAAGCACAGGGGAAAAATTCTTGAATAGAACAGCAATGGCTTGTGCTGTAAGATCGAGAAAAGCTTCTGCAAGGCAAAAGACACCATCAATAAGACAAAAAAACCACCAACAGATTGGGAAAGGATCTTTACCTATCCTAAATCAGATAAGGGTCTAATATCCAATATATATAAGGAACTCAAGAAGGTGGACTCCAGAAAGTCAAATAACCCCATTAAAAAATGGGGCTCAGAATTGAACAAAGAATTCTCACCTGAAGAATACAAAATGGCAGAGAAGCACCTGAAAAAATGTTCAACATCCTTAATCATCAGGGAAATGCAAATCAAAACAACCCTGAGATTCCACCTCACACCAGTCAGAATGGCTAAGATCAAAAATTCAGGTGACAGCAGATGCTGGCGGGGATGTGGAGAAAGAGGAACACTCCTCCATTGTTGGTGGGATTGCAAGCTTGTACAACCACTCTGGAAATCAGTCTGGCGGTTCCTCAGAAAATTGGACATAGTACTACCGGAGGATCCAGCAATACCTCTTCTGGGCATATATCCAGAAGATGTCCCAACCAGTAAGAAGGACACATGCTCCACTATGTTCATAGCAGCCCTATTTATAATAGCCAGAAGCTGGAAAGAACCCAGATGTCCCTCAACAGAGGAATGGATACAGAAATTATGGTACATTAACACAATGGAGTACTACTCTGCTATTAAAAAGAATGAATTTATGAAATTCCTAGCCAAATGGATGGACCTGGAGGGCATCATCTTGAGTGAGGTAACACAATCACAAAGGAACTCACACAATATGTATTCACTGATAAGTGGATATTAGCCCAAAACTTAGGATACCCAAGATATAAGATACAATTTGTTAAACGCATGAAACTCAAGAAGAATGAAGACCAAAATGTGGACACTGTGCCCCTTCTTAGAATTGGGAACAAAACACCCATGGAAGGAGTTACAGAGACAAAGTTTGGAGCTGTGATGAAAGGATGGACCATCTAGAGACTGCCGTATCCAGGGATCCATCCCATAATCAGCTTCTAAACGCTGACACCATTGCATACACTAGCAAGATTTTGCTGAAAGGACCCAAAGATAGCTGTCTCTTGTGAGACTATGCAGGGGCCTAGCAAACACAGGAGTGGATGCTCACAGTCAGCTATTGGATGTATCACAGGGCTCCCAATGGAGAAGCTAGAGAAAGTACCCAAGGAGCTAAAGGGATCTGCAACCCTATAGTTGGAACAACATGATGAACTAACCAGTACCCCGGAGCTCTTGTCTCTAGCTGCATATGTATCGAAAGATGGCCTAGTCGGCCATCACTGGAAAGAGAGGCCCATTGGACTTGCAAACTTTATATGCCCCAATATAGGGGAATGTCAGGGCCAAAAGAATGTGAATGGGAGGGTAGGGAAGTGGGGGGCGGTATGGGGGACTTTTGGGATAGCATTGGAAATGTAATTGAGGAAAATATGTAAAAAAAAAAAAAAAGACTCTGTCAATTAATAAATAAATAAATAAATAAAAAAGTGGTTAATCTGTTAAAAGCCCAAGGGCCAAATGACAAAAGCAACAGAATGCACAGGAAGGGTCCCAAAAGGCTAGGAAGCAAGTTTGGGAGCCAGGGTTTGATTACACACTTAAAATAGGGGTGAGGGTGAAAGCATCTGGGGTCCCAAAAGACAGAGACCAATACCAGATATTTGGCCAAGAGTCAGCCCTTCTTTGACTCCAGATGTCATCTCAGAAAGGAAGTATCAGTGGTGGCAATCACCTCTCCAAAAAGGGCTATTCCTTCATAAAAAGGAGGCTGGGATGAAAAACAAATCTAACAATCCCTAGCAAGAGTAGAATTGGCCTCATGAATGGCTTCTAGTGAGGCATTAACCATGGTAACAATAACATAACTATAATAAGAATTCTAAACTTAACGTTGTTAAGCTTGCCCTGAGATTTCTAACTCTATGTAGTGGATAGTAAAGCCTGATTTCTTTTACTATCTCTCTAACAATACTAGAGGCAATTCTGAATGTCACTGAATAGGCAACATTCTTTTTTTTTTTTTTTGGTTTTTTTCGAGACAGGGTTTCTCTGTAATAGCCCTGGCAGTCCTGGAACTCACTTTGAAGACCAGGCTGGCCACAAACTCAGAAATCTGCCTGCCTCTGCATTGAGCGTGCTGGGATTAAAGGCATGTGACACCACACCCGACACAACATTCTTTTAATATCTGAATTTTCTGTCTTTGTAGCCTTAATATTTGCTATATCCTGCCTTATTTCTGAGACTACTACTTCTAGTACATTAACCTTTGCCTCCAATTTTTATTTATAATAAGTTGCTCTGACAAAGCTATGGAAATATTCTTATGCATATCATTAACAAAATGAGCAGTATGTAGCTGCTGATCTAATACTGAAGTTAAAATTGCAATTAAGGCAGTAAATCCTAAAATTGCTCATTTGACCTTTTCCAAGTTTGCATTCCTGGATTTTTAAACCAAGGATCATTTCCTAGCTCTAACAGACAGCAAAGCATAAGCAGGTCTCTTTAACAAAATCATAACAGCAGATTCCTTATCTAAATTAGGATCTACACAATTAGTTAATTGACAAGAATTACAATGAATATGAAAAGACTTGTTAAGATTGGTGATCTTAACTCTTACAATTATCTAATAATATAGCATATAGGTAAGGTACACAAGCTTTCACAGCTATAGGGGAGTTGGCCTGAATGGCCAAAAACAGTGTCTCTGATGAAATCTTGTCAAATACACTGTAGCAGTCCCTCCAACTCACGGGTCATCATTTTTAGTTGTCCCCAAGTTGACACCAGGTCAGCTCTCCTTGCTTTATTTAGCCCATGGGAGAGATAGGAAGTTTCTTCATCTTGTTTGCAAGTGGCTGCTCTCCCTCTGTGTGTTCAACACAGCTTTCTTGTCATCACTGTCAGGGCACTCAGGAACTCACAGGTCAGGGCACTCAGGAACTCACAGGTCAGCCTGTTACAGGAATCATTCTGGAAGCTAGCATGCTTCTGTAGCATTCTGTGGATTAAAACAGAAACACTGCCCCCTTTTCTCCATATTAACTTTCTGTTCAGGATCATGCCATGTGCCAATAAATGGATCCATTTCATCTCACCTAGACAAGATTATATCTAGTTTTAGGATACTATAAGGCATTTATTAAGTTCTTTGACATCCAAATTTCAAAATTCTTAAAAATAAAAATTATAATTGATTATAATTGATAACAATTGATCACAGAAGTTTCCTCTGCTTTCTGTGAAACCTTTTGTTTCTCACCAGTAATTTTGAATCTCACTAGATAGCACCTAACAATGGTGTACGTCTCTTTGAGGCCTCAAGGTGAGGTCTTAGCCAATTAACATCTCCTGGAAGCTTCTGAAAATAATATTTTGAAGCAAATCAATTCTTCCTTCTTAGATTTTCTGTACCACGGTTTTCTAATATAGCTAAAAACCCTAAGTATTAAAAGATATTGCCTCTGAATCTTAAGGAATTCTCCCTGAAGGCAGGGAGAGATGAGGTTCCAAGAACTTCCCTAGTCATGGTTTGCCAAATAAGTCTCACTGAGGCTGCTCTAAGCTGAGCTCAGTGTCAACCCAAAGGCAAGCACTTCTCAATCTGAGCACTCTGCCAGAGTCCTGGCCCAAAGGTTATCCCTATTTTGAAGTATCTTTAAAGACCTGTTTTCCTGGGTCCTTTCATGCCACATGTTGTTTAGAATGACTCCAACCCTGAGTTCCCAATTTTAAGCTAACTTTCTGTTACAAGCAAAAGGCTATCTGCCCCTTTAAGAGCTCCTGTGTAGAAAATCAGCCTCTAGCAGGGCTTTTCCAGATGTACTTGACTCCCAGCCACAGTGCACTGTAACTTATCAGTTTCTGCTGTGCAAATTGAGACTGCCTTTTAAACAAGTTAAACTAAATCAAAGGATGGACAGCAGCAGATAAAATTTTAACCACTTTTTCAACATGAAACACAGAACAACAATCATTCAAACAACAAAACAAAAACAAACATAAATAGACAGACATATGGACGAATGGTGCACCAAGGACAGACAATAGACAGAGAGGGAATAGAACTTGATGCCTCAAAGGGACCCAGATATCCTAACCAGAGCTAAGAATATCTCCATAGGAGCCAGAGAGGTTTTTTTGCTAAAAGGTCCCAAACAGAGGAGAACTGCTTTTCTGAAACTTATTCTCTCTCTCATGATCAAATTCTAATTCTTTATCTCCTTCTTCTGGGAATTCTATCAGAGAAGGGAGAGGAGGCACAGTGGTAGCTTCTGATAGTTACTCCCCAATAAGAAAAGATGGTTGCAGGGACCGCCTTGGGACCCTCATTAGCTAGTTTATCATTTAAATCTCTGCCTACTTTTTGTCATTTTTTACGTTGTATCTCTGCCCCGTCAATGATAAACTAGGGGCATGCTTGATCTATAAAAATAAAAAAGTTTATCAAATCTTTTTTCTTAACTCAAACTCCCCTTTCCCTGAGTGAAGCTTTCAGGTCTCTTATGAAGACCGCTTCCTTTGACAGTTTAGTTCCCATTTCTTAGAGGAGACGAATCACTCACCGAAGACAGCTTCCCCTATGAGTGGTAGGAGCACTCCTCAAAGAGCTTATTCTTCTAGTCGAGACGAACTTCGAACTTCTCTTGGAGCTATTCTTCGGTGTCTCCGGACCTCTGGGTGAAGGTCTGTGTCTTGCGCCTCATGTTGAAGGCGCCAAATGTCCTGTCCAGCAGGACTTAGTTATTCCGTGGGTCGAGAAGGACCAGGGCCTGAAAGAGAAATGAGTGGAGAAAGGGAAGCAAGACCAAGCAAAGAGTTGTCAAGGTCTGTTTAATGAAGGCTAGGAGCCTGATTATAAGCACACAGTGAAAGAAAATAGGGAGGGGTCAAGGGGGCATAATAAAATACAGCGAAAGGGATGGACATCTGGGACGAATGCTGATTGCAGGCTTCTTGCAACTTATCTTGCAATGTTTGCCCTAAAACTGTCCCGGGTGGCCTTCAAACATTCTGCAGTTTATCTTGGAGTGCCAGCCCTGACCTAACAGTCCCAGGCACCAAACAGAGACATGGAGGAGGAGGTGAAGCTGCCTTAATCTAAGCAGTTCTTGGCGCCAAGTGAAGGAGGGAGTGAAGCTGGCAGTCTCAGGCACCAGGTGGAGACAATGAAGGAGGGGGTGGCATAATTCCCTTTCAAGGGTCAGCCGGATCTTTAGGGTGAGAGTAACTGCTGGACTCAGTTTCCCACAGTTTGTTCTCTCACAAGCATTGTTCTTAGACTTTGTTTAAAAAAATTTATTGATATTTCCTTTACTTACATTTCAAATGTTATTCCCTTTCCTTGTTTCCCCCCACCCCAAAAGTCCCTATCCCATCCTCACTCGTCCTGTTCACCAAACCACCCACTCCTGCTTCCCTGTTGTGGGATTCCCATACACTAGGGCATCAAGCCTTCTCAGGACTGAGGGTCTCTTCTCCCATTGATGTACAACAAGGCCATCCTCTGCTACATATGCAGCTGGAGTCATGGATCCCTCTATGTGTATTCTTTCCTCGGTAGTTTGGTCTTTGGGAACTCTGAGGCTACTGCTTGGTTCATATTGTTGTTATTCCTATGAGGTTGCAAGCTCCTTCGGCTCCTTAGGTCCTTTCTCTAGCTCTTCCATTGGGGACCCTGTGCTCAGTCCAGTGGTTGGATGAGAGCATCCACCTTTGAATATGTCAGGAATTGACAGAGCCTCTCAGGAGATAGCTATATCAGACTCCAGTCAGCAAGCACTTTTTGGCAGCCATAATAGAGTCTGGGTTTGATGACTATATATGGCATGGATTCCCAGGTGGGGCAGTCTATGGATGGTCTTCCCTTCATTCTCTGCTCCATAATTTGTCTCTGTATCTCCTCCCATGAGTATTTTGTTCCCCCTTCTATGAAGGACCAAAGTATCCATAATTTGATCTTCATTCTTATTGAGCTTCATCTGGTCTGTGAATTGTATTTTTGGTAATCCAAACTTGGGGGCTAATGTCCACCTATCAGTGAGTGTATATCATGTGGGATAGTCAGAAACTCAAAAGAACCCAGGTGTCCCTCAACAGAGGAATGGATACAGAAAATGTGGTACATTTACACAATGGAATACTACTCAGCCATTAAAAACAATTCTTGAAATTCTTAGGCAATGGATGGAACTAGAAATTATCATCCTGAGTGAGATAACCCAATTCTTCCATTGCATCCCCAGCTTCAGGAACATGATTTTACTAAATTAATGTTTGTTCACTATATACTTGCTTTTTGTTCAGTGTTATATACTTGTCAGTAGTGAGCATGAGAGCATTAGAAAACAGCATTTTGAGTGATTTTCACTGTGGTTTCTATTTGTTGGTACAGGGTTCAATTTAGTTGTTAATGATAAAAATAAGTTGCTTGAGAGAACTTACAAGAATGATACTTAAAAATTTTGCATTTAGTAAATAAATGTTTCTTTAGTATAACAAATATTAAAAAAATGAATTCTCATTTGAATATACTATAAATATGTTATCACATTTTCTATATCGAATGTAGCCAGGCAAGAAATATATGAAATTTTGAAAAAAATGGGGGAAATATTAAAGATAAATAATGAGCTTAAGAGAAAATTAAATGCCCAAGGGAAGATAGTATCTGAAAAGGACAAGAAACAAGTTTTTAAAGGAGTAGAATTAATAAATGGGAAATTACTTGGAAAGTAGAAAACATTTTTAAATATTTATTAAAAAATTCAACATGCAAATCGGTAAAACTGTTACATAGTTTTTAGCATAAACTTGTGGATAAAAGAACAAAATGAAAACGGGGAAATCTAGAAGGGTCTCAGCAGTTAAGAATATGTACTACGCTGGCAGACATCGCAGGTTCTATTTTGACTCTGCCCATTGGCTTACAACTCCCATTCCAGAGAACATGACCCTCATCTGCCTTTCATAGCACCAGCACATACAACGTAAACACACACAGAGACTCAAACCATAAACACATAAAATAAATCTTTTAAAAATTAAGATACTAAGCCGAGCAGTGGTGGCACATGTCTTTAATCCCAGCACTTGGGAGGCAGATGCAGGTGGATTTTTGAGTTCGAGGCCAGCTTGGGCTACAGAGTGAGTTCCAGGACAGCCAGGTTTACACAGAGAAACCCTGTCTCAAAAAACAAACAAACAAACAAAAAACAAAACAAAACAACAACAACAACAAAAATAAAATACTAATAATTAGTGGCTTTAATGTCTAGGTGTAGGGTTAAATGGCAGTGCAAAATAGGAAAGAGTAGATATCTTGTGAGTCAATTTCTTAGGTGTGAAGAGAATCCAAATAACTATTGCTTGTCTAATGGGAGATAGATCCACAAAAAGTGACTAATGAGGCTAGAGTCAGTAAGTAAAAGCCACTAAAAGAGAGGTTTGGACAAAAGAATTCACATTATAGAAAGCCTAATTGGATGACTGGAATGATCATAAATTACCTGTTAGTATTTCTAGCACAAAAGACAAAAGGGAAGTTATTAGAAATTTTAGACAGCAGAACTTCTCATGTTGACATGAAGTTTGACATCTGGTCCTCCTTTCCAACAATGGAGTTAAGAGAAAAAAAAAAGACATAATTTCTATGATGTAATTGTTTTTCTAATCTATATTACTTTGAGCCTGAAAGAATCTCCAGCTCCCTTAGGTGTCCCAATGACTAAGGTGCTTGCCACATGAAGCTTGGTGACCTATATCTGTTGTTTAGAGTCCATGCATAAGTGAGAGAAGAGAAAAAAAAAACTTACAAAGCTGTGCTTTGACACACAAAAGCAATATCACATAAGGTGCTGTACATTATGTGATGTTTTTACATACAGAACAGTAGAATTAAATAAAGATATAAATATAAAACCTTTATCAATCATATCGCTAAGCTTAAAGTGGATAAGAGAAACATTCCAAGAAGGAAAGATTACTAGAACCGATCAACTAACCAACAAGTATATAATCAAGAGAATGAAAATATTTTAAAATAGTTTCTGTTTATATTTGCAAAGTATTTGTATAAATTCACATTCCTTGATGTTGGCTGTGGCTTTATTTCTCTATTGATTGTCAACATTCTTTTTGATAGCAGGTCTCTATCTCTACTGTGCTGGGATTGCAGAAGCATGTTGCCAAACTCAGCTTTTACACATTTGCTGGCTTTCCAAACTCAGGTGTTCTTGATTTAGCAGTGAGCACTTTACGTACTCAAGCAGACTTATGCTAAACATTTTCAATAGTGAATTGATATGAGTTTTATATACTTGCAATTAAAGACACAATTGAAAGCTTTAAAACAAATGGTAAGCAACAATTTTTTTAAATTTTTAATATTTTTTATTACGTATTTTCCTAATTACATTTCCAATGCTATCCCCAAAATACCCCATACCCTCCCCCCATGCAACAATTCTTATATAGTATAAAAATATATTTTGTTTAATGGGACTAAAATTGCAACTCTTTTTCAAACATTTGGGATCAAATGAAAAAAAGTACTACAGTGACATCTTTAATTCTGAATTCACATAGCAATCTATTTACAGGTCTCATTTAGATATTAAACGGCTTCAGGTAGTTGATTGGAAACTGGAATTTTTAGTGTAATACTAGAAAAGAAATCCACATGTTTTCTATGTTCATAGGTAGGATGTTCTTCACCTCCTGACACCTGAGAAGAAAGAATGAAAACTTCAGTGGCATGTTTTTTTTTTTTTAATTTTGTTTGTTTGTTTTTTTCATTATATCATGATCATGCCCCCTATGACCTAACTTCTTCCATTGGAGTCTACCAACTCTCATCTCTCTATCCTAAAATACTACAAGTCTGGGAGAATGAGTTCATTATAAGTACTTTTGGGAGACATTCCAGTAGGGAACTACCCTTGCAGGAGTTACTGGGACACCAAAACCTTGCTAGTTTGTTTTTTGTTTTTCATCTATGAAGAGTGGAGAGTGGATATCTTCCACCATTAAGTCTGCAATGATGTTCTGTCTCATCACTTGGTCAAAATAAAGAAGATACTTAGTCATTGACATAAATGATTAAAATTGTGGGACTTTTTTAAAAAATAATTTCAGCATCTCACCTATTGGTTTTAGTGATAAAATTTTTACTGACACATGCCTGATTTTTTTCTAACAGTTAATACCAGGCTTACAATAAGGTTGACAAAAAGAATTACTTATAGTACATAAAACAGTAAACTTCTCTATAGTTCTTTTAGTTTATATTTAAACAGTGATGAATTTAAAGAGGGTTTTCAAGTAACAAAATGCACAATGATGTTGACAATATTTGCCTTTCAACAGTGTTAGAGCTGTAAACAAAGATTGTCCAAATTCTTGGTCTTTTAGCAAATATGTAATGATGAAACTTGTTTCATAAATGCACATGTATTTTGCACTCACAAATTATCCACAAAATTAAATAAGTTCTTGTGATTTGTGAACTCAGAAAATTAATTAGAAGCAGCAAATATGAAAAATATGCAGTCACTTAAGGCATTTGAATATTTCACTGTTTTAGTGTGGTTTAGTGGTCATCATAATATCTACATAATATTTAAACAAGGCCATTGCATAATCAGACTATCATTAATGACAGTAACCATCAAAGTGGAAGAGTGGGAGCAACAGCTCTTTAAATAATTCTACAATTTGACTTTTTTAAGGCTATAGAGACTTGGGTCTATAGAAGTGGTTCTCAACCTTCCCAATGCTGAGACCTCATGTTGTGATGATCCCCAAATATAAAATTATCTCATTGATACTTCATAACTGTAATCTTGGCACTGTTGTATATCATTCATAAAGTAAATATCTGATATGCAGGCTACCTGATATGTATATGTATATATCTCACAAATTGAGATAAAACCTAGACTCTAGAGGGATAGATCAAGAGGAAAGAGTACACACTGTTTTTGCAGAGGACCCAATCTCAGATCCTATAACCCATTCTGAATTGCTCATGAATGTTTGAAACTCCAGCTTGAAAGTATCTACCTTCTTCGGAATTCCATAGGCAGCTTTACTCATATGAACATAAATGCATATACGCATGTGAGAGCACAGAAGCACACATTAAAAATGAAAACCAACATATTTTCTAAACACAATATTTTCAATCTTTAGAAAATAATTACTGTAGAGTGACATTATAATGCAAAAAAATAAGGAAGTTGAAACGGTTTTGCTTTTATATTGTTTTTAATTTAAACTTAGAGGGCAAAATGGTAAAAATTAATAGGGCTTGAGTATAAAAGAAAACAAAATGAAATAATACATCATAAATAAATAGAAAAAAAATAAACCAAATATTCTATTTTTTCTTTCTTTCTTTTTTTTTTTTTTGGTGATTACAATATATCTTTCCCCTGTCCCTTTCTTCCCTCTAAACCCTAACATATATTCCTCCTTGCTTTCTTACATTTGCAAATGAAGATGTGTGGACAGAGTGATATATTGTGAGACAAGTTGTGACACACGCAGTTACATGATGAGCCGTATTCTATGATTTGCTTTGTGGTGTTTTAGTTGTTGGTGGTTGTGGTGATGGTAGTGGTGGTGGTGGTGGTAGAAGTATTTTCCTGAGGAAGGTAGTCTGTTAGGACAAAAACTGGCTATGAAAGGACTAGGGGATGCATTGGACTGCTGTGCATGATGGGAAACTCACAAAGAATAGATAGAAAGTTTTAAAAAATGAATAATTAGTGGGTTGTTGTTTTAGTCTTAGTATTTCTTAATTGCATATAGTTCTTGTGTAGGGTAGAGGCCTACAAGCTTTCTCTCATCCATTTTAGAATCTCTATTGTTGCTGTCTTTGTTCATGTCTTGCTTAGGCAGTCATACTATAAAGACCTTATGAGTGTAGTTTCTGACATGAAAAGGAGACACAGTCTCTTTCGAAACTTCTGATCCTCTGGTTTTCACACTAATTCTGCCCCTATTCCACAGTGTTCCCTGAGCTTCAAGTGCTGGAATTGCTTTCTGAATTTATCCACTGGTATTAGGCTCACAACTCTGGACATTAATTAATTCTAGTTTTCTATAATGGTCTCTCTCTGTTGCAAAGAGAAATTCCCTTGATGGAGGAAGGGGTGAAAATTCTATGTATCCCTACATTTAAGGACAAATATTTATAAAGTATTTAGAGCTTATGCTGAGTTAGTAAAGTATTGGTTGTAAATGATCCACAACCCATGACTTCCCTAGCACTGGGAAGGTGGCTAGGTTTAACTACCTAAGAGTTTGAATGGGGCCAATAAAAGGGGTGTAGCTGCTGGGTGTGGTAGCACACACCTTAATCCCAGCACTCAGGAGGCAGACAAAACAAAACAAACAAAACAAAACAAAACAAAACAAAAAAGGGGGGAGGGTGTAGACTACCATGAAGGAATTGGTGCCACTACTGAACCCTTAGAATTATTGTGCTAAGATACTGATTGTGTTTCATAGGTATCATCATTTGTTTGGACTGTTGGTTATTTCCCTCCTTTGGAAGCTTGTATACTGAATTCTGACATCTATGATGTATAGTTGTGGGGCCACCAGGCTCTATATATTAAATGTATGGTGTCTTCAGCAGTAGGGACTAATGTTCCACCTCTATGAGGTCACCAAATACAATAACAATTGTGTATATGTTTTGAGAGTATCTTTAACCACCCTGACCAATAACTCAAAATAGATCTCCTTATGTGTCATCTTGGGGTTTGTTAGATGGTCTTTAGCTCTTGGATATAGCATCATCATCTCAGATTAAAGATTTTCACTTAAAGTATATGTATATGTTTATATACAGACTTACACGTATTGAAGGAAAATAGTTAATACTCTGATATCTTATGACTTTTTCAGATATCGTTAATGTTATTTGACCCCTTTCTAATTCTTTGTCTCCTCTCCCCCTCCTAATTAGTGTTACCCCTTCTCTTTCCATTTCCTGGATCAGATCATTTGTTCCCAGCAGTTCCCTTCTTTTGTGTTCTTCCACCTGCCCACCCAGACAGTGGCTTTCTGTTTGGGGCAGTTACTCTAGTATCTGTACTTAGAGCTGAGTAGTTGAAGCTAGAAGCTTCAGAAAAGGGGGAATATGTAATATTTGTCAAAACAAACTCTTTTGAGATGTAAAATACACTTTTTTCCTTGGGGAGTGTTTCAAGAGAGGATGCCATAATGGAGCAGTGACTATCCTGGAACTCACTAAGTAGTTCATACTGGCCTCAAACTCATAGAGATCCACTTACCTCTGTCTCCCGAGAGCTCAGATTAAAGGCATGTGCTAAGACCTGGTCTGATTTAAAGTTTAAGAGCTCTCTTATAAGTGAAAGAAGAAGCTAATCTAGTAACTTAAATAAAATATAAGAGTAAGGAGAAAGAAAGCCTAGTACTTAAAAGCATCTACTACTCATGGAAAGAAGGTAAGATGTGTTCCCAGTACAAATATCAGCAACCACAAATTAACCTGTAGATCTGGTTCCAGGAAATGCAATCTTCTGACCAATATAGATGCCTTAACTCACAAGGCACATTTACAAACAAGCAGGCATATATGTACATGCATATAAACAAAATAAAAATGTAGACTATCAACAATAATTCAAGTCTTGATCTTATCTTCAAAATTAATACAAATAATAACCTATATGAAAAAGTGCATAATGCCTATTAAATAAATGATTAGTAAAATTAAAGAAACCAGAACCTCCTTATTGGAAAAATTTAAACTGTTATTGAAAAAATTAATAAAGATATAGATTTAGAAATCATTTAATACAAACAGAAATTATAAGGAAAACCTTATGAAGAAAGAGAACAATATTGAGATCATTTTCAGCAACAACAATAACATAATACCTTAAGATGGCCAATTAAGAAAAAATATGAAAATTATGTAAAATAAATTAATACTTTGAAAAAAATTTAGTTTTCATAATTTATATTCTATATTTGGTGGAAGCATCCTAAGTTGGAAATTGTCTTATTTTATTTTTTTACATTGGATAATTTCAACTAAAATAATAAAACACATAATTTTGATATTCAGTTATAATTTTTTACATTTATGCATTTTTATTGGATATTTTCTTTATTTACATTTCAAATGTTTTCCCCTTTCCAGGTCTCCCCTTCAGAACCCTCTCTTCCATTTCCCTTCCCCCTACCTCTATAAGGGTGCTCCCCACCCACCCACCTACCCACCCAATCTGTCTTCCTGCCCTGGCATTCCTCTTTATAATTGCTTGTATGGTTTCATATTTTTTATTTTCTATATTTGTTGCATTTTGTGTGACTTTTTGTTTTTCTCCATAATAAACAGACAAGTTTGCTTAAAAAGCCAAGATATAAAGCCATATATTTTAATAAAATCTATAGCTGAGTACTTGAGTGAATGCAATGGACATTTTTCCAGATCTGAACTTCAAATACATTTCCTAAATGTTATCCAAATAAAGTAAAATGCAGTAGTAAGAGAGGTGGACAGATGAGCATTTGTATTATGTTATATTCCACATAACACAGGGTAGGACTCTCTGTGGAAGATCCAAAACATTGGCTGTATTCTACACTCCATTATTTTAGTGGGTATTTTGAGATTTTGTTTACTTTGCTATATTAAGAAAATATTCAACAATGCCTAGAAAAGAAAATAGCACCATGTAGTGTCAGAGGGTGAGTGATTCCACTTCAGTCAAATTAAAGTTCTTTCTAGAAGGAATGAAACCTTTCTTGTAGAGGAATAAGTAAAAATAAGAGAGACCAAAAAATATTTGTAAATGTATATATCTTCTGCTTGGTCTTATCTCTCAATTTTGTATTTTCACCTAGCAGTATTAGAAGGCCAACCAAAGCAAGGATATAGGTGACTCCAATTTGCCCCACATTTTGCAAGAAACTTAAATTTTCTCACCATAAGACAATTGATTAGTGCATATCCTGTAATTTCCATTTAGGGTCAATACATGCAATGAAGAAAGGCTGTGTGTGTGGTGGGGAAGCTGTTTGCCATTAGACACAATCACACAGCATAGTACTGTGGTGACTTTACTAAATCTCATCAGAGAAGAGCTATCTAGGTAAGAAAGCAAAGGGTTTGATCAAAATGGCTTCTACACTTCTCTGTTGCCTCTTAGAACTTGTTCCTAACCATTTTGGTGTGGAAACCTTTTGCATTGTTCAGAAGATATAAAACACTCAATCTGGACCTGAGCTGGAATCTCTCTTCCTGCTAGTCAACTCTTAGAGAATTAGAAGATACCTCTTTAGGCTGATGGGAGAGAAGAAACAATTGGAGTTATGTAAAAAAGACTGCAGATATTAGCAACTTGCTAGGAAAGTTGTGCTCATTGATAGAATATTGCCCTATGGTCATAGGAAAAAGCATCCCTGACTAGATTTGACATGTTTTCTGCAAGAGAAATGTCATGTTCAATAATGTCATTCTGGTTAAAAAACAAAACAAAACAAAACAAAACAAAACAAAACAACCCTGCAACTGATGAAGTCTAGATGTTGGGGGGCTTACTACTGCAGTTTTGCTAGAAGGATATGGAATCAAACTTACCTACAAAAATGCATATTCATAATCAAAGAAAAGTGCTACTCCTCTAAGCCTTAACCAGAGAAACTTTTTTTCTGAAATGAATTGTGTTAACAGCCAAGAGGCACAAGCTGGTCAATAGGTGTCAAAACCATTGTCTTTAGGTGTGTATTTATGTGCTCACCAGAGTCCAGTGGATATTTTCAAATTCATGTTCACACAAATGACACTGGTTAAAAATATTGTCATAGCTGGTTAATATCTAACAAGGATATTCTGATAAGAAATTGTGGAGTAGCAGATGGGTGGGTAGGTGATGGGGGTGGTAAGAGAATAGGAGGGAAGGGACACTGCAGCTGGATATAAAATAAATAAAATTACCTTAAAATATCATTGGTCAAGTTTACAAATGGATAAATGAGAGAACAGGACTTTAAAGAAGAAATATAGTAGTGGTTATGAGAGACTGGAAAAGAGGGTTTCAATCGCAAGAAATTATATATAGAATTTACAAGGGAAATTTTCTAGAAATCATCAGAATTACTGATCAGTTCTTGAATCTTATGTAAAAATTACAAGTTACATAAAGTTTTGCAGTAATTTTCTGGACTACATTTTGACTACATTACACATTATGTTCTTACACATGTATTGATCTTGCATCAGTTTAAACTACATCTATGACCTCTCATGTTGTATAAATTAATTTTTTAAAGAAGGAAAACAGTTTTGCAATGTAATAACAATATTATCATCATGAAATTCAAGTCAAAATTTAGTTGATATGAAGAATTTATTTACCCATATCCAAATTTTATCAATCAACAACATAGCTTAATTTAGGTTGATGTATCTTTCTTGTCAAGTATAAGGTTATATAAGTTCGTTTTCTTCTGCTATGATAAAATACTATGACCTATGTAGTTCATAAAAGAAATTATTTATTTTTGGATCCATGTAGCTTATTGAAGTAAAAGTATATTTTGGCCTCCGGGTTTGAGAGAGAAAAGGGTCCATTTTGGCAGATAAGTCGGCAGGAATTAGAGGGCATGTAGTAAGAGCCAGATACTTAGAGATCACACGTTTTTTCACAAGCATAAAACCCAGAGAGTGGTCAGGGTGGAGGTGTACTATTTCCTGTCACTCCCCGCCCCACCCCCCGACACACAATGATACTTCATTTAACAAGCCTGCAGCATTTGAAAAGCACAGAATCCTCAAGTATCTGCATCATTGTGGGACATTTTTCACTCAACCTAAAAGTCTAATGGAGCACAGAAAATTCACTCATCCATATTTCATTCTTGTGCAGTTTTTAACTTCCTTTCATTTGAAGATTCTCTCAGTTTTTGTTTTGTAATACTGTATGTTAATATGTGGAGTAGGTCATCATTATTTTAATCTCTCCCTCTTGGTGTTTTGTTACTTTTTTCCTGGCATAATTTTCAAGCTCTCCTATATTAGGAAATGACACAATTTTCCTGATTTTTATTCTTTGGCAATGGTATGCACAAGTTTCTATATT
The DNA here is from genome assembly GCF_978045245.1 of Mus caroli. Lineage (NCBI taxonomy): Eukaryota > Metazoa > Chordata > Mammalia > Rodentia > Muridae > Mus > Mus caroli. Next base: position 50,494,797 of record NW_028227272.1, read on the forward strand.
ACAAGGTACTTCCTCTTCCCTTTGTAGTAAAATATTACATTCAAGGCAAGTTCTATCATTTGCTGATAAATTTCTATTTCCAATGGTCATCAATTATTTAATTGTTTCCCAATCTTAAAAAATGAGTCATTCACTTATATTGTCAATTTAAATATTCATATTTTATTCAAAGTACTTTATTTTGGTACACTAACTTTGAAATATCTTTAATGAATGAAGTTTCACAAACTGGTATTTGTATCATCTCAACTTATACATTACATGTTGTTAAGTATCTCTTTGCTTTTTTGACAAAAAGATATTTTAAGCTTAGATCATGTTGGGAAAATTATGCATTGAAATCAATACATTTCCCAGGAGCATGAAGTCTTCAATTATATATTTTGCTTAAATAGCAAGTTCTGATCTAATTTTGTCCATGCTTTCTCTGTAGACATCAGAGGAGTTTACTCATTTATCGAATTCCAAATTATCACCATAAAGTAATATGACGTTTCCTATTTTCTTGGTATTCTAGATATGGAAACCTTTTCTTCAAAACAGATTTAACACTCCTGGTCATCTCATATGCTTATTGGTTTCCTAAAGCATGTCTGTCACTTAATTCTCATAATCTAGATTTTCTGTTGATATTAAGAAGGTATGATTTAGATATCCTAAAAAAATATGATGTTCTCAGTGCTCTACCACTGAGAACAGATATAAATACAGATCATGGAAATAAATATTCTCAGGTGTTTATTGAAATATTTTGTTTATTCATACTTTAGTTTAGGTGGTGTATGAAGGCTGATTTCACAGATTCATATGACATTGATACAAAAGTTGATTTTCTTTTATAACATAACATTTTTATCATCATCTTGGTACCACAGAACATTCCTAAAACCGAACATCATCTGTCCAGTATTCTCTAGACACAAATTCAGTCCTAATGCTTATAGTCCTGAGGTAATTTGGAGCCTACAATTTATAAGATCAGTCCCAAAAGATTGTCTGCATTATATTTTATTTTTCAAAGTGCATAAGACAAGTTTGTTCTTAAGCACCAGGAGCAACTGTGGCCTGAAAATACAGATTCACATTGTACTCAAAAGCATGAGACAAGATGAAAACATTTCGTGGAGTTTTTGTAGTACAGAACAAAAGAAAGCAATGAATTGGGACATTTCTAAGGTGCATTTGTGGAAATGTAAGGTAGGTGGTTCTTGGCAAAGCAGGTTAATATATACGATAGGTATCAAATAGTATTTAATAGTAGTCTTACAATTTGAATCATGGAAGTTAATAGTCTGTTAATATACCCCAAAATTTACATTAAGTCAAAGAATGTAAGTTCAGACACAGAAGTAAGTAAAAAGTAACTATTAAAGAACTTAAAAATAACTCAAGATAATTCGACTTTAGCTCTATAACATTCCAATCCCAAGTATCCTTGTGATTGTCTGCATTTTATTCACCAGTCTCAGCTATTATATTGCTCAGGGTATAGACAATCTTCTGACATGGTTACAATTCTAACCCTTATAAAATCATCTCCTCTCATTTTATAACCTGCTGTTTTCTATCAGGAAGATATCATTTATTTACTAATTCATTGTACAGGATGTCATACAGAATAATAAACAATGCAATACTATACAAAGATACCAGGGAAGTTCCTGAGTACAGAGATTTTTTTTTTTTTTTATCGAGCAAAATTGGAATGTGTGTTCGTGGTTTAATTCACCAGCTGAATACTCTATGAGCCCAGTAGGTTAGAAATGTTGATGTAAAATTCATTAAATTACCACAATATATTTTTAAAGTGCAATTCTAGAGGACATTGGCCTGGGGATTGGGGATGAAATTTCAAATAACTCATCAAAGCCTGGTTGTAAAACGATTATGCATAATCCTTAACCTACCCAGGAGCCCAAGTGACACCTAATGAGAACATCATGAAAGTATCTTTGGTTGTAGAATTGACCTCTAGTGATTAATTTACCATCTAGTCGTGCCCATTTTGTTGACAATGAAAGTGGAGTTAAAGTTTCAAACTCTAACTACATGGGTAGTTCCTCTGGCAACTATCTCCCATTCCCAAAATACTCAGACATTATGGATCATGAATTATGATTCTTTCATCCTATAATCCAGTAAAGTACAAGAATTGTAGTTGTTCTATATAAGTAAATAGAATCAAACAAACAAAAACACAAATATTTATTTTATTACATTATTATTTATGTAATATTTATAAACACTAATCAAGTTTGATAATGATGTTATATTAAAATTTAAGAGTACAGTTTTCTTACTCAATGAATACATTTTTATAATGATTTTTTTAAACAACATATAAAACATGAATAATTATAGAGAATGGAAATGATCATGAATTTCTGATTATCACAGTGAACTTTCAGTGATTAAAGCATATCGATACTATGGTGATTCCTGAATAGCTTTAGAGTGATTAACATTCATATACTTCTCAATGACATTTTTCAATTATCCATTACAACATTTATTATTCTAGATTATTTTTCCTGTTTATATATACATTTTACGGAATATACAAAAACTGATATATTTTAAAAGGTTTTAGAATTATGGTGCCATTGGTTTGAATATATAAATTAATTTGGTAAGATGTGATTTTTTTTTGCCAATATTGTACTAGCTGAATTTTTTTTTTTTTTTTTTTTTTTTTTTTTTTTTTTTTTTTTTTGGTTTTCTGAGACAGGGTTTCTCTGTGTAGCCCTGGCTGTCCTGGAACTCACTTTGTAGACCAGGCTGGCCTCAAACTCAGAAATCTGCCTGCCTCTTGAATTTTGACCCATCATGTGTTTCTGTACATTGCATAACATATATGTACAGAAACACATGATGGGTCACTTTAAAATTTTTTTCTTTTTATTAGTTATTTTATGTTTTTACACTTCAAATTTTACTCCCTTGATAGTGTCCTTTCCACAAACCCTCTATCCTATCCCCTATCTTCTTTGTCTCTACAAGGTTGTTCCCCCACCCACTCCCATTTCACTGTTTTAGCTTCCTTCTACACTGGGGCACCAAGGCTCCACAGGACCAAGGACCTCCCCTCCTACTGATGCCACTTTAATAAGCAATTGCTCATATTTCCAATAGTTATGTCAAAGTTCCTTTACTTCATCCTGAAAACATGCTTCCCTCCCTTTACTGTTTCTCTTGAGCATTTTTCTTTGTTTGAGGTCTTAGTTTTCTATAATCACTTTAGCAATTCACTACTTCCCACTTTCACAAATTCCTATTTGTACCCTAGATTTCGTAAGTCTATGATTTTTCTCATAAAGTTGTTTGTATGGGGCACTTAATTCAGTCATACCTCACATTTTTCTACAAATATCATTTAATATAATGAAGATAATCTCTTACAGGTATGCTCCAAGGCCCACCAATCTGGATACTGTGGACTCTGCCAAGCTGACATTAGCAGTCAGCATCAGTAAATTTTTGTCCTTCTGCTCTCCTCATGTCTTGATGAGTTTTCTGTTTTTCAGTTTACTTAAGACAGGCATGAAATTAGGATTTAACTACCACACATAAGGCATGGCTTTGTTTCCTCCTTCTGATTTCTCGGAGTTATATCTAATGATACTTAACCATTTGTAAGTCCTATATGGCTCAGACCTATGTGACTTTGTGTCGTCCTGTTTTGAATCAGAAATCACTAATTGCTGTTTTACGCTTAACCTTCTACAATCTTGTCTAAGGTAGAGTGTTTTGTGATAGCTAACAGATATAATATTTCTAGAGACTTCCTTATAGAATCCTTCTTTTTGGAAATATTCCTTTCCCAATGTTAAAGTTTCTGTTTCCTGCATTGGTGACAATTATGTACTCTATTTGAATTGATTCTCATGACATCTTTGGTTGTTGTTGATTTTCCTTCTGGTTTTTCTTCCAGGGGGGGGGGAAACTATGACAATCTTAAATATCAGATTTAAGATATTTAAAGATCAAAATTTATTTGGAGAAAAATTTTTCTGGCATCAGAGTTGTACAATATTTGAAAACTCTTGATTTGAAGCATAGACCTGCCTTAAGCAACTTAAGGGAATAAACACTTTTATCTAGCTCAAAGTTCAATGCAGAGTCTGCCACGTTGGACACATGAAAGTGGTATGAGTTTGTAGTGGCTTGTCACAATGCGTCTAGAATCAGGATCCAAGAGGGATGAATGTATTCTTTCTGTTCACTCCCCCATCTCCGTTTACAGTCCTCCTCCTAGTCAGGGAATGCTATCCCACACAGTAGGAAGGTGGTGCAAATTTAATTGATGTAAGCAAGATAATATCTTACAGTTATGTCCTAATGCCTGTCACACTGGAAATTCTCAGCTGTGCCAAAGTGACAATTAACATTAAGCACCACATATATTTATTTGTTTTATTTTCTGAAGTCTTCATGCAGTCTGTGCACCCTCAAAACCAAATGACCTCTGGAAGGACAGGCACGTTACAGTTATTTCCGGTTCATGTAAAACTCTACACCGGCAATAGAAATGATAGAATGTTGATCATATAAAACATGATGTTACTTTTAAAGTGTAATTGAACCTGAGAGACCAAGCCTTTTAAGTTCAGACACCATTTCAGAGAACCTGACCTAAGTCTGAACTCAGATAAACTAACAGGCTGGAACCTAGCATTAGTTTCCAAGTTGCCCTGCAACAAAATATGAGGCTAGCTCCAGTCTCAAGACCAGTGTCTCCAGATTACACCCTCAACAAGAATAGTATCTCCAGGTTATTTCTCCAAGAAACGTGCACCCCCAGGTTACAAGCTCACCCCCTGCCTTATGACCACCAATGAAGAGTGGAGCAGAAATTACGTTTTGGATATGACTTCCAGCAGCAACCAATTATGTTAAAGGCCACGGTGGCTTTCCAAGTAGATGCTTGCACAAGTACTCCCTGCTTTCTTCTGCTAGAAAGCCTTGCCCTACCTTTCTCCACCCCACCAAAATCTCTCTGAAAGTGGTGCTTTGCAGGGGGAAGGAGAGAGCTATCACAAATAGGATAAAGACCCTACTGTGAGTTGCGTCATATCAGCTCCTGTCTGTTTTTGGGGGGGAGATCACTAACATTTCCCTGGCTCTACACACTGTCTAGTAACAAAACCTTGGAACTTTAGGATTGTTCAAAATATATTTTCTGACCATGTACCATATCATCTAGAAAATCAAAAAATCATTCAAACTCACATATAGAATACAACCATAGAACAAGTAATTTCTCACAAAATGCCCTGTTTATTATATGACATTAATCACATTAATTGGAGAAATAGTAAAAGTATTTGACAATACTATAGGGATCATTGCTATACTTGAGACTTTTATTGGAAACAATTGATGTAAATTGACAGGGAAGACAAACAGCTTCAAACAAAGCATTTCTTTCTCTTCGTTTCATTTCCCTTTCTCATCCAGGAACTATTTTTGCTTATGTTCTCTACAGACAGGCATTGGCCGTCCTTAGTAACAGAGTTGACATTGAGCAAGTTATTAAAATAATTGCCATAAAAGGAGGTCCTCTGTGCTTTGTTGACATCCAATAATGTCTCAATTAAATTGAGGAATATTAAGATCATCTTATTCTAATAGCTTTAAAATTCTTACACATTATGATGTTTTAAGGGCACATTGCTCTAGAAGTTGTGCTAGATGGTGTGTAGGCAATGTTATTATGGTAAATATATAAGAACTAGCAAAGTGGTAGATTGTGTTCCTGTGTTGCTGAAATGCATGATAACAACATCAGTCTAATTTTAAGTTCCAATTCGCTAAGTCTCCTTTAGAATTGCCTATCTGGTCTCTTATGGATAAACCACCTTTGTCTTAAAATATAATTCAAATCTGGCATTTTCAGTTACAGATGTCAAAATTTTATTTACAAGACTCTTGTCATAGATTTTCATTAACTTTCTCTAAATGAAGAAAATTTATGATTATGAATATAATTTTTTCTAATTTTCCTCATACTCAACTGTAAGTAAAAATATGCCAAGAGGAGTGGGTGGCTAAATTCTTTTAAGGAAAGTAAGTAAAGATATAGCCACAGTTTAGCACACAGGATGTTTTTAAAATATCTATAAAAGAGTAAATATGACATAATAAGAACAATTATTCAACAAACGGTAAAGAGATGAAATAGTAAAAAGGATAATGATTAATCCATAAATTAAGAGGCTTTAAACTAATGCCTTGTGCCAAAACCCTAAGAAGACTTTATAAATTTCAGTAAGCAATATTCACACAGGAAATGTATGCCTATTGATTGTTTTCTTTACAATTGTTTGCTGATTCTGCTTGACTTATGTTGTGGTGGTTTTCTTACTTTCCTCCTCAAAGGATTAGACAATTTTTGTTATCTATCTGATTCTCTGGGCCTTTGTACATTAATATATTGTATAAGTCAGTACATGTAGTTTTTGAGTGAGATATGCCGAGTCACTCAGACATTAAATTTTAATAAAAGCAACAACAGATATCTTGGTAATTATTGTCATAAAATTTAGTCATTTTCTTGTAATAGAATCTAACTATTAAGTCCACATGTTGGATTTACAAAATGAAATAGTATAAAGGTATGAAGACGTCACAACTCCCCTACGATATTTTGGGGATACTAATATTTTAATTCACATTTTGCAGACATACACACACATATGCATGCATATCATGGTAGGTTTGAAGGAACCCACAAACACGAATATATATGTATATATAAAATATGTATATGTATATATATATGTATACATATATATATGTTTGTATATATGTACGTGTATATATCTGAACACAGACACACATACAGGCACACACAGAAAGACAGACAGACTGACAGATACACACACACACAAAACTTGTAGAGAGAGATATGTTTAAAGAAAGAATAGAGATGCCAATATGTGGGAAATAGAATATACTTTCTCTTAGTTCATTTTTCACTATTTTTATTGTTCAACCTGTGCACAATCTTGTATTTCTTATATGAATAGATTTTTATTGCAGAGATTTTCAAATAGTCATGAATGTGAATATTAATGGAAATGTGTCATCCATCTATCATGAAAAAGAACTACCGTGATTAAAGGTAAGATAGTGTGAGAAACTCATCCAACCAGAAAAGAGTCTGAGTAAGTCATTCTGAAGTATGGCCAGATTAGTTCCATTCCAGTGGTGGTAAATGTGGAACTTTATAAAGCACATAATCTCTGACTCTCTCTCTCTCTCTCTCTCTCTCTCTCTCTCTCTCTCTCTGTCTCTGTGAGTGAGTGTGAAATATTGATAAATGAAGAGCTTTATTTAATGCTCAGTAAATAAAAGGTTTAAATAGTTGTTTGATAAATAAGCCAGTTAATGTCAAAAGTGACTTCTAAGTTATGTGGCATGATTTGTTTTTAGTGGGCAAAATCTCAGCTTTGCTCAGGAGCACTCAGATTTTTAGAATCAAACTTAAGCAAAACTTATATGTTTCTATGAAAATTAATTTTTTTTTATTTTCTCTGGTGCATAAAATGCTTTTCTTGCTTAAGGAAAAATACTACATTGAACTTCAGAAAATAATTTTAATTAATTCTCAGGTTATACATGTAACAAACTGAAATCCCTTAGGTTTTGGCTAAAAATTGACCATATGTAATTTGTAATAATTAAGTTAAATAGGGACTACCTAAATCATCCACTCAAAAGTATATTAAAATATTATCTGAATTCCATTCAAAATATTTAATAATTAAATGAAATTATACTTAAATATTTATGAGTTTATAATGTTTTATATTGAGACAAGAGACAACTCTAAGTTGTCTAAATGGCTAAGTATTATTGAAAACTTATTTGTGCCACCCGAGTTGTAAACACATTACAATCAATAAAAATATATTTCTAATTCATGCTTTTAATATTTAAAATGAATGTCAGGAAATACACAAGTAAGTAGCACAGAATGTCTTGGCCATCAGTGTCTACATCAATACTTACTTTTTCAAATGCATAAGTGAATAAAAGAGAATGGGCAATTCCAGATTTCACTTTGAGTTTGGAAATGTCAATGACCATTATTATATAAATATAACAGATGCCACATGACTGAGAGGTGCTGATACATCACATTTCCAGTTGCTTATCTTAAGGTGCAACAAATTTGAGGATATAATTTAAAATATAAGGAGATTTTATTTCCAAAAATTTTCCTTTATTTGATCAAACTGAGGGTTACAATGTAAGTAGAAATTCATATTATGTAAGCATCGTCTATACAAATAAAATGCATTCTTAAGTGAGAAAATAATAAGGAAAGTAACTGAGACAAATTGAAGGTCAAGGGATATGTAAGTTACTCCAGTGGACAGAAATATCACCAGTTCTCTTGTATATTGCTTATGGTTAGTATAATTACATGTATATGCAAATTATAAAAAATAATAAATAGAGAATACAATTATACATCCCATATATCAGATAAATAGTAAAATTATAGTAAAAGTAAATGGAAAATATAGCACTTCAGTGTTAAACAAAAGATCTTTGAACCACAGAAGGCTTTCATATATATAAATCATAATATTTACTATGCTTGAGAAGATAATTTCTTTTCCCCACAAGTATCTTTTGTTCTCAAAAATTAACAAATCGACAACATAGAGAGATCAATAGCATATGCACATGCCATTTTTCTTTAGTCTTTATTTCACCTTCCTTCTTTCATTAATTAATTAATTAATCTATCTTAATTTTGTTTTTATGGGACAGGATCTCTCTTGTGTTGCAGCCTGATTTGAACATAGCTGAAGATGATTTTTGAACTTATTATCCTCCCGTTTCAATTCTCTAGTGCTGAGATTGAAGACATTTATCATTTTCCAACAAGCTTCTGAATGCTGGGGATCAAAGAATTCATAGAGGCTAGTCAATGACTCTAGTAAGTCAGGCACAGCCCATTGCATAGACGTTTGAATTTTAGCTTGAATAAATAATGTGTAATTTAAAAAAAAATGACATCAAATTGATACAGTTCAATTTGGAAACAAAAAGGCTACTGTTAAATTCCTTAGAGTATTTTATACTAGTGAAAATGGCACATTTCACTACACCATGACTTCTAACTGACATCATTCTATGTTCAGTTTAAGCCCTCATATTACATAAAAAATACGTTTAAAGATATTTTACAATGTTGTTAAAATCAAGAGTTACCTCTTAATTATTTTGTATCAGACCTCAAAATTCTTATTAATAATACAAACATACATTTGTATAATATATTATTATTAAAGATTTAGCTAAGATTTCTATTACTCTAATAAGTGACCAGAATAACATGGGGTAGAAAGAGTTTATTTCAACTCTTATGTCTTGATGATGGCTTATCAGGAAAGTACTAAGGAAGAGGACCTAGAGATTGGAAGTAATGCAAAAGTCATATACAGGTGTCATTTACTGGCTTACTGTTCAGGGCTTGATCAGCCTGTTTGCTCTCTTATACTATTCAGGACTACCTGTCCAGAAATGGTAATGATTTTCGTGAGATGGATCCTTTCACTTCAAACATCAATTGAGGAAATGCCTCTGTAGCTATCTACCTCATTTTTTCATTTGGCTATTTGTATTGCTGGTGTCTAATTTCTTGAGTTCTTTATATGTTTTGAATATTAGTCCTTTTGGGATGTTGGGTTGGTGAAGATGTTTTACTATGAGAATTCTCAACACAGGAATCTCTAATGGTTGAGATGCCATTAAAGAAATGTTCAATGGCTTTAGTTATCAGGGAAATGCAAATCAAAACTACTATGAGATTTCATTTTACACCTATCAGAATGGATAAGATAAAAACCTCAAGTGACAATACGTGCCAGCATGAATGTAGAGCAAGAGGAATGCTCCTCCATTGCTGGTGGAAGTGCAAATTTATACAACCATTTGGAAATCAATATGGTGGTATCTCAGAAAATATGGAATATTTCTACCAAAGACATACCTACATCACTCCTGGACATGTTCCCAAAAGAAGCCCCACTATACCATAATGAAACTTCCTCAATTATGTTCTTAGTAATTTTATTCATAATAGCTAGAAATTGAAGACAACCCAGTTTCCCCCTCAACTGAAGAACAGATTAAAAATATGTTCATCTACACAATGGAATCCTATTTAGCTATTAAAAAATGATATCATAAATTTTTTAGGAAAATGGATGGGACTAGAAAATAGCATCCTGAGTGTGGTAACCGAGACCTTAAAAGGAGCATATGGTATATATTCACTTAGAAATAAACATTATCCATAACGTGTAGGATAAGGTGCTACAATCTCAAAACCCGAGGAACTTAGTAATTAGGAGACCAAGAGGAGGATGCTTGAATCTCATTCATAATGGGAAACAAAATAGTCACTGGAGGTAGATGGAGAGAGGAAAGTAGATGGGAAAGGTAAGGAGGGGAAGAGACAAAGGGATGAGGTGTGGGAAGAGTGGATGTTTGAGTGGTCCAGGATCAAGCAAGGCAGTCAATGGGGGCATCATTGAGAGTAACTGGAAACCTTGGGTACTGCTGGTTCTGAGAAGTCCATAAGGGTGAACATAGCTGAGACTCCAACTAGAGTGTGCTATATGATAACTGAAGGAGCCACCTCCTGTAGCCATTCGGGACTTCTAGTGGAGATAGGAGAAAATCAACTCACCTAAAAATCCTTCAACCCCCAAATTCATCCCACCTACAACATGTTCAGGGATGAAGATAGTACAGAGATTGAGGAAAGGACCAACTGATGACTTGCCATGTGAGACCCATCCCATGATTATGAACCAACCTTGGAAACAATTAATGATATTCTTTCATATTTACAGACGGGGCTTAGCATTACTGTCTTCTGGGAGGCTTCATCCAGCAGCTGATGGATGAACAACATCCAAACCTTGGCAGATGGTTTCTCACAGACTGAACCACCAACCAGCGTATGCAATGGTTGGACCTACCCCCACCCCTGACACACACACATATGTAGCAAGTACACAGTTTGTTCTTCACATAGGTACCCTAAAAATTGGATAGAGATTGTCTCTGACTCTCTTGCCTACCATTGGATCTCCTTTCCCTAACTAGACTGTCTGTCTGGGCTTCAGTGGGAAAAGATAAGGCTATGCCTGCTGGGACTAGATGAACCAGGTCAGGGTGATATCCAAGAGCGGTTTCTTCTCTGAGGAGAAGAATAAGGAGTAATAATGGAAGGGATTTGTGAGGGTGAGACTGGGAGGAAAAGAGGAAGAGGCTTTGATTGGGATAAAAAATGGATAAATATGTAAATTAAAAAAATAGGAGAAGAAAACGACTTACACCCTTCCAATAGCCCTCATGGTAGGGGTATTTTCTCAATAGAAGTTTCCATTTCAAAGTGACTCTAGCTTGTGCCAAGTGGCAGAAATATAGTCAGCACAAGTGATCCCATGTTGATTTGATCTACAAACATATCACTTTGCAACTTGAAGTTTTGTTTTTCATTTATCATCAAGACAGTATGTTAATATCACTAAACAAATCATTCTAACTTTTAAAAGTCCTGTAGCCTTTAAAAATTCAAACATGTTAAAAGTTCTGTTTCTTTAAATATCCAAAGTAGTTAGAAAGTCTGAAGTCTCTTGAATTCCAAAGCCTCTTTAGAGGGCCTAAATATCTTTATGTTAAATCTCTCAACTATGAGTTCTTGTAAAATGAAAACTTAGGCAAACATTTTTTTAATACAAATACAAAGATACATGACACAGATATTACCATCTTCAAATTTCAATAGTAGAATGTGTATGGTCTGACACCTGAGACCTTTTCATAATCACCCAGACTCTTTAGGGTCTGGCTGGCTTGCTCCACTCTTAATAACATCCGTATCGTATCTAGCACAGTTAATTCCATGGCTGTTTCTGTCATTGATGCTATTTTATGATGCTGGCATTTTCAATGCTGGAGTCCCTTGCTGCACTTAAACATTAGCCATACCTTGGCTCTTGTAAGGGATTTTAATCTTGTACTATGTGGCCAAACCTCAGCTTCTCTTCAAAAGAAAACAAACCAAAGTTTCTTAAAATGTCACACCCTTAATTCAAATTGCCCATACTGTTTGCTACACTTGGGAAAACTTCTCTTCCCTGAAGAGAAAGGAAAGGTTAGGGAGTTGAATGGAAAAGAAGAGACTGAAGGATGGGATGGAGGCAAGCTGTGATCTGGAATCAAAGTAAATAAATAAATAAATTTTAAAATATTGAACAGGTTATAATTATACATGTCTTTAATCTCAATACTTAGCAGATGTATGTGGAACTGTGAGTTTGAGACCAGCCTAGTTTAAGTAGTAAGCCCTAGCAAAGCCAGAAAGACATATAGAGACCTTCTGAACTTCCCTCTTTATCAAGCATTAAAGATTTGATAGAAGAAATATACGCCCCATGGCTAGGCATCTAGGCTAAAGTCATTCATATTGAACCAGAAGAGGCAACCTCTTGTATTCAGGTAGGAGCCTTAATGGATGGATACACAAGCCACCCACAAAAATTTTGACCTAAAATTTTCTCTGTCTAAAAGAAATTCCAGGACAATGATGGAGAAGAGACAGAAGAAATGGCCAACTAATAACCATGCCAGCTTGAGGCCCATCTCATGTCTAAGTACCAATCCTTGCCTCTATTCTCAATGATCCTTTTTTGTCCTTGTAAAGAGGAGCCTAGCATAACTGTCCTCTGTGAGGCTTTACATGCCAGATGACTGAAACAGAAGCAAATGTCTACAACCAAACATTGGATGGAGAATGAGAATGTTATGAAAGAGTAGGGTGAAGGAATGTGGGTTCTGATAGGGATAGAACATTTCAGAAAGACCAATAGTATCAACTAGGAGGTCTCAGAGACAGTCACCAACCAAAGCTCATGCATGGCTGGATCAAGGCTACAGGTATATATGTAGCAGACCAGCAGCTCAATCTTCATATGGGTCTCCCAACCATTGAAACAGAGGCTGTCTCTAAAGTTGTAGCCTGAGGTGGTATTGGTTCCCTAACAGGGCTGCCTTGTCTCACCTCACTGGGAGAGGATGTGCCTAATCCTACAGTGACTTGTGCTAAACATGAGGAATACACACTAAGAGGAGTCCCCACCCTCTCAGAGGAGAGAGAGAGAGAGAGAGAGAGAGAGAGAGGAAGACAAATGTATGTATCCTCAATGAAAATGTTAAATCTAAACATTTCTGGCATAAAACGTTCAGGAAAACTGGGACACTATGAAAACATCAATCTTAGAATAATAAGAATAGAGGATGAAAGATCCCAGTGCAATGGTCAGGAATATATTTTTTATAAAATTGGATACTTTTTTTTCATCAAAAGTAATACCAAACATATCAAAAATATCAAAACACAGTGACTCTCAGAGTAGAAAAATACAAGTGGGAGAGCTTCTGAAAATGAATATACATAGGAAATATTTTATTAAACTTTCATAAGAATGTATGTATATATTCATATTAGTAATGAAGAAAATTGAGTAAAATATTCATAGATTTTTACATTTACCCAATTATAATATAGTTTTGCTTATATTATCTTTGAATGTTCATCACTTGTTGTGTTTATTGCCATGTGTAGTGGGAATAAGGGGTTTCTAATTCAATTTGTTACCTCTTAAAGAATAATAAAAAAGAGGGTTATGCACTTCCTAAAACTATTCTTTTCTTATTTGCCTATATAGTATATGAATATAAGGCATAACAAAAACAAGGAAACAAAAAGATACACCATATATCTGTCTTAAATTTCTGACCCTGTGTTAAACTCACCTTGTCATCACTGGCAATCATATAAAATATGAAAATATTTGAAATGAATATTGACAAACAAAGAATTCCAAACTCCAAATTGACTAAAACAAAAAATCATCATATTAGAAGATTAATCCATATGTAAAAATACCACAATAAAACACTTTGTTTTCCTCTTAACTAGTGTTCAAAATGAGCTAAATGCAAAGCGTAGTACTTTATCATGTTAAAATTTGGAGAAGTTTACTGGCTGGAAAACGTTTACTTTTGATTTGGAACAAAACTCTCTTCTTAACAGACATGTCACTATTTGTTGTTAGGTTAACAAGTATACAATCAATCAGTAACTGGCATTTCCAATATATTATTTCCAACATTCCTTATTATAATAAAAATCTACTGTTTAATCATTTTCATTTGTTTTGTTATTTCTTTATGAAATATCTTATCTATACTTAGAGACAGATATTCTCAAATTGAAATCTTTTGCATATTTTTTGTTGCTGTTTTCATAAGTTTAAAATTGTTTTAAATTAACAATGCATTGCTCTCTTTGTAGCCTTCTATCTCCTCTCTATTCTGTTTTATGCAGTATCTGAACAATTCTCTATTCAATATGTCATATATTTTCTAGGCTTTTAATAATGATATTATATATTCATCTTTGTAATAGTATCTTATTAGCATTCTGTTCTGAGATTGTCTTTTATATACTTCCATAACATTTCAAAATTATCATGAAAAGTACTTTCATTTTGAGAAAGTCATTATTCATATTGAAAGGCCAAGTGACAACATAGAATTACACAGGTGTATGTGTGTTCATATTTCCTCACATATATTTCTACTTAAATATCTACTTAAATATCAGACTCTAGGATAGTATGGGTTTCATATGTCTAGCAACTGAAGAGCCTGTGATGATACAGGAGCTTTTCAAAGCCTCTGAAATTGCACTAGGAAATGCTGACAATCAAACATGTTCTTGGTGCTCTCCAGGACCCAGGGACATCCCTGCTGTGAGAAAACAGAAACCTTAGAGCCTGAGTTTCAATAACAGTCCCTTGATTTCACAAGTACAAAAATATCCATCACCTCCAAAGACAATCACCACATATGGATTTCATTGAGTGTGTGAATCAGAGCATTCAAGGTCAGCATATTGAAACAAAAGTTACTGGATCTAATTAAAGTTGGATTCCTAAGGAGGGAATTTTTTAAAAAGGATGTAAGTCCATTCAAGAAGAGAACAAGTAAAACCTAGCATGGTATTATTGCTCAATTAGTAGCCTTCATTTCCTTTCCTGTGGTCAAATGAGAAAAATTGGTTTGATGCTAAGAATAATGAAATTATATGGAGTGTATATTTGTTCACCTATTCATTAAAAGGGGAATATAATTCACGATCATTGCTACATTGTGCTTTTACTAGTTTTTAATAATACCAATTAACATTTTCTTTCAAATCATTCCACTTATTATTACTCAGTTTTAAAATCCAGACAAGTCAGGCAGAATCTCAACCTCAATTAAACACATTATTTGAAATTAACTCAAACCAATCTGTAATCTTCCTTTAAACAAATGATAAACAAGCTGAGAAATAAATTATGGAAACAACATCTTCACAATAGCTACAAATAGTATAAAATATCTTGATGGAATTCTTACTAATCAATGAATGATCTGTATGTGAAGAACTTCAAATCCCTGAAGAAAGAAATGGAAGAAGCCATCAGAAGATGGAAAAAATCTCCCATAACCATGAGTTGGTAGGATTAACATAGTGAAAACTGCCATTTTACCGAAACTAATCTATAGATTAAATGCAATCTCCTGAAGGATAAGAGGATCACTTTTGTGTGTAAGGGGAATAGAAGAGAAGCCCAGAGTACCATGAGTTTGAATTAAAATAAGCAGCTTACAGAGTAGAAGGTAGGGAAACCCTCTAGACAGTATCAGAGACCCAGAAGATGAGAGACTCTCAGGACTCAATGGTAGGTGACCTTAGCGAAAATGCTCTCAACTTAGGGAAAAGGGAACTCGAAGAGTCTACCTCCAATAAATAGACTGGGTCTCAAGTAGAGGGTCTGGGTTACTAACCCACAGTCAAATTTTCTGAGCCAGTATTGTTCCTGCTTAAAAGAACTGCAGGGACAAAAATGGAGAAGAGACTAAAGGAAAGGTGGTCCAGTGACTGGTCCAATTGAGATCCATTTGTGGGGGGCGGGGGTCACCAAGACCTGACACTATTATTGATGCTAAATGTGCTTACAGACAAGAGCCTTGCATGGCTGTCCTCTGAGAGGCCCTATCAGCAGCTGACTGGGACAGGTGCAGATACATAACCCAGCCATTGGACTGAAGTTGGGGGGGGGGGTCCTCTATGGTTGAATTAGTGAAGGATTGAATAAACTGAAGGTGAGAGCAACCCCGTAGGAAGACCAGCAATCTCAACTAACCCGAAACACAGAGAGTTCCCAGAGACTGAGTCACCAACCAGGAGCATACACAGACATATGTATAGCAGAGGTCTGCCTGGTTGGGCCTCATTGGGAGAAGATATCCTTAAACCTTGAGAGACTTGAGGTCCCAGGGAAGGAGATGAAGCCTGGGGGATGGAGCACCTTCTCAGAGGCAAGGGGAACAAGACTAAGATGATGAAGAGTGGGAAGGGGGAACTGAAGCAGGGGCAAGTACTGGAATATAAATAAATAAAATAATTAAAATTTTAAAAAATGTTCTGGGCTTTTCCCTACATTAACACACATGTTTCAGATAATATATTTTCAAGAACTTGTGATGAATTTTGAAAAATGATTCTAAGTTTAATCTCACAAATATTAAATCTTCTTTAAGTGTTTTTCCTTATATGTACAACATTATTCACAGTTTCAAGTAAATTTAGAACATATGTAGATATATAGATACAGATATAGATATAGTTTAGAATGATATTCATGAATATTTTTGAAAACTTAACTAAAAAATGTAACACATTTTGGTTAGTTCATAATGAAAACTTTGTACACTTTGGGATGTATAAATTCTGATTTATTTCATTTTATCTTTACAATTTAATAATTTTTGTTTTATTCATAGTAAACTAAGCAAAATGCAATCTCAAGAATTAATGTCAACATTTATTCTGATGACTTAAACACAGCTAACATGGCTCCTAATTCATGTTTCGGTCCATAAAATGAATTAGGCAAATAATTAGTTTTGAGTTCTTCAGTTTAGTGACATTAACAGAAATGAGAATGGAGAGAAATACAGACAGAAATAACAGAGATATAGAAATAGAGTTAGAGACAGAGAAAGACAGATAGACAGAGGAGTCCAGAAGAAGTTGGGAGAGAGGTGTAGGAAAAGGGTAAGAAGAGGGTAGGAAAAGGAGGAGAGGGAGATGGGTGTGTGTGTGTGTGTGTGTGTGTGACAGAGAGAGACAGAGAGAGAGAGAGAGAGAGAGAGAGAGAGAGAGAGAGAGAGAGAGAGAGAGAGAGAAAGAGAGAGAGAGAGAGAGAGAGAGAGAGAGAGAAAGAGAGAGAGAGAGAAGCACAGGCAGATAGAGACAGAGAGAAAAATAGAGACACTAAAACACAGAGACACAGAGAAAGAACCTATTGAGTAGCAAGTGAGAAAATGAATATACCTGAAAAGGAATAGAAGCAAAATGAATTTTCCCAACATCATTTGAAAATAAAACAAAATTAAATTACTCGTGACCAAAAAGTTCATTAGAAAACTTCATTTCAAATATAAGAGCCAGCAATATTCTGGTTTTAAAATAGATAATTGTCTTTACTGACTTGATATAAATTAGAAATATTTCTTCTTGTTTCTGTTCAGATGGCATAAGAGTAAACTGAGACACCATTTGATGTGATCTCTCAGGTTTTCAAAGTGGTATATATGTTGTCTGAAAATCATGTGTAGTAGGTTTATGAGGATGATTAATTATCTATGTTGAGTCAGAAAGCAAATGTAAATGTCTATTCCAAACAAAAAGCAACATAAAACACCCAGAACACCTGGCAATCATCCGTTATTGCAATAACTTAGTATAACTTTGAAAGAGAGAGACAGAGACAGAGAGACAGAGAGAGACAGAGAGAGATTATTTAGAAATAAACTTATATTTCACATGATAATAAATTTTGAAGTATCTTATTGGTATCTGTTGTATGTCATAATTGTGTATTTATAGCAATGCAAAATTTTGTTAACATATTTATTATAAGTCCTGAGTTCTTTTTCAATGTCTTCTTTCTAAAAGCATCAACAACCATTTAATCAATATGGGCGTATTTTCTGTTTTGATCCTTAAATATAGCTATTCTTTTAATGGGCAATGGAAAGCTCTTTGCCAATTATATATCAGGAGATTGTAGACATCATAACTTTCAAAACAGCAGGACTTTCCTTTTATAGAATAAAATTATCAGCCTTGAAATGCAGCCAGAACCTGGGCAAAATAGTTTGAGATGCTGAAAGAAATACTAATATGTCCGGATGGATGAGTAAGAATATATATTTGCTTTTTAATTATCTGCCAAACTAGCATGCTCCAAATGGAACAGGTGTATTAGTTGCTGGCACACATGGTGCACCTGTATCTTTGGGTCTTTGATTGCATCTAAATATTCTTAAAATACTGACAGGTATATTTTTACCTAATGTTAATATAGTTGTTCATTCAAATTTATATCACAAACCATAGCACATAGTGTAATTTCTTCCTGTCTGTTTTAACTACTGACAAAAAAATGAAACGAATGCAATTCACATTATCAACATTTCTATATTACTCTCCATGGATGATGATTCAGTTCATTGTGAAATACCTTGTCTCCAAGTAAAATTTGGTTGAATCATGATGAGCTCTTAAATGTGTAGGTAGAGAGAACATTGATATATAAAAACTATATGATTTATAATACTATTTTTTTTATTTGATATTGTCCCATTTATTTGAAGAATTTCAAGTTTCAGTACTAGCAATTTGTTAATTTTTAAAAAAAATTTTGGCTTGGATAGATAGATATCTGAGCAGTTAAAATTTCTTGTTAATATTATAGAGGACCCAAGTTTCCAGACACTACATTGAATTGAGTCGGTCACAATCACCTGTAAATCTGACCCCTTTTCTGCCCTTCCAAAGGCACTTGTATCAATTTCTTCATTCATACAATCAGGAAAACATTCAGGATATCATTTTTTTATTTTTCATTATTGTGACTATGTACATAGTCCTGATGTGTGTTGGGGAAGCCTGCATGTCCCAATGCAATGCATCGAGGTCACATGATAACTCTGTCAACTTCGCTCTATCCTGCCACTTTTTAAACCTTGTTTCACATCCTGAACTCAGAAAAAATATTGACTTTAGATAGATTTTACCAAGTGGGTCATTTTGCTGGCCCAGAGATATATTTTGTATAGTTATTTATAATATATTTGATATATGTTATTTACAAGTGTCTCATGGTGTAGACAATTATAGAAATAAAAATAAAATTTTATTTCTTTCTACTGAAAGCTTTCTATAATAGGATTTCAATGGTGGATTAAAAAGGAAAAACAGATCTATTTACAGATGGTTGTGATCCACCATGTGGTTGCCGGGAATTGAACTCAAGACCACTGGAAGAGCAGTCAGTGCTCTGAACCGCTGAGCCATCTCTCTCCTATGGAACACAGGGCCCCCAATGGAGGAGCTAGAGAAAGTACCCAAAGAGCTAAAGGGAACTGCAACCCTATAGGAGGAACAACAATATGAATCAGTATCCCCCAGAGCTCATGTCTCTAGCTGCATATGTAGCAGAGGATGGCCTAGTCTGCCATCAATGGTAGGAGAGTTCCTTGGTCTTGCTAAGATTATATGCCCCAGTACAGGAGAATGCCAGGGCCAGGAAGCAGGAGTGGGTTGATTGGGGAACAGGGTGGGGCAGGGTATAGGGGACTTTCAGAGAGGAAACTAGGAAAGGGGATAGCATTTGAAATGTAAATGAAGAAAATATCTAATAAAAATAAAAACCTAAATATAATAGTATAATGCAAAACATTGCTAAATAAATTATCCCAAGATATTTTTACTCTCCTTTCAGTAAATATAGTGGATACAGAATCCAAATAATTTTGAAAGATGATAAACTCTTTCCAGGGGGACTTAACTGTCTTAGCAGAAGCCTAGGACAGAAACTGCTTCCCATCAAGCAGGGCATGTTTTGTACATGATTCTCTTTGAGACTGATGTGTGGAGAGGTTTGAACATGTATTAATTAATACTTAAATAATTTATTCTTCTTCAGGTCAGTGATGTAGAGATCCTTGGAGGATGAAAAAAAGTATTTGTCTTCATGTTTGGGCATCCAGATTTAAGGTAGACATGAAAACATGGGACAATAGTACTCATCTCTAATTATCTTTCTCTTAAATAATTCACACTCCAGTACCCATATGTTTGACAGTTCCTGAATGAACTTATTCACAATAAAAAGCGAACATTTCTTTTTCTATTATGAAACTTTTGCCATGTTGCAAACATGCTCTCCTTACTTTAATCAAACTATTTATTTATTTGTTTATTTATTTATTTATTTATTTATTTGGTTTTTCAAGATAGAGTTTCTCCGTGTAGTTCTGGCTGTCCTGGAAGTCACTCTGAGTTTAAGGTTGGCCTTAAGGTTGGCCTTAAACTCAGAAATCTGCCTACCTCTGCCTCCCAAGTGCTGGGATTAAAGGCGTGCGCCACCACTGCC
Organism: Mus caroli; assembly: GCF_978045245.1. Classification (NCBI taxonomy): domain Eukaryota; kingdom Metazoa; phylum Chordata; class Mammalia; order Rodentia; family Muridae; genus Mus; species Mus caroli. The sequence continues at coordinate 50,515,391 of NW_028227272.1, forward strand.
CAGCAACATCTTATTTCTTAATGTCTTTTCCCTGTGTTTATACCTTGGAATATATAGCAATATACATTTTATTTACCGATTCTATGATGATTAGGATTTCCTTGCATGTGATCATTAAGTTTACTTCCTTGCTTGAAATGTATTATTATAAAATCAAAACACGCCACCATGACATTGTGTGACAATGTAATGATTTTTATCTATATTGATATCTGACTTTTTTAGATTTGAGAGAATGCTTCTGGCAGTACCACCTGCACGCTGCACAAATTCATATACCCAGTTATAAACTGTTCACAAAGGTGCTATCTTATTTATGGCAGTCCTTAAAGACTCGGAAAAATTTTATGGCTGTAAAGCATTAAAGAGAGTGGTTGGTTATTGTTAATAGACATGATGAGCCTACCATCCTAGAAGCCCTCTTGGCTTCCTTACTTCCTCGGGTGTGGACAGAGAAATCTAATTTAGGATTTAGAAGTAAATGAATCCTTGCCATTTTATTTTCTGATTCATCATCTTACATTAGATAGACTTAGAGTTATATTCAAAATGATATTATGTAACTCAATGAAGCACAGCATAACCTGTCATATCCTAATATAATAAGATGTGATGTATTGGAAATCGTTTAAAGCAATCACTTTGTTCAAAGTTTGTTACCTGATATTGATTCATATGGATATTTATCCAGAATTAATTTTGGTAAGAGTGGCAGTGTTATCAGCATGAAAACTCCTCTGTAATCTTTATGTGTTCACTGTTATTTTTTCTTGTATTTTCTAAACATTTATCAGTCCCTTAAATGGATCCAAAGGCCCCTTGTCAAAGTAATACTTGGCATACATTATACATTTCCCTTTTAATTTATTTTCCAACCTTGTGCACAGTTACATTTTAATTTCCCCCCAAAAAAGTACATAAAAAAAAACTTCAGTCATTCCTTACCATAATTCAACAAACAAACCAATGGTGATACACCATACATAAAAGAAAATGAGACTCCTGCAATTTCATTAGACTTAGGATGAAGTGAGAAGACGAAAAAGACTATACTCACAGTAACAACATTGTATTGATCCTTTGGAGGGAAAGTAAGAAAACAACACACCTTGATATAGTATAAAGCTTCCAGAAGGTAACTTTCTATATATAATTCCTCAAAATATTATATCTACACTAGCATCTGCTCTGTTTCTTTGAATGGCACTTCACTACTTATTAGAAATGCTGTTTCCTACAAGGAATCAGGGTTTAAAAGCATGCTGAAATTACATTTAGAGATTGATTTTGTTTGATTTTAGTTTTCGTTTCTTTTAGATTTGGTTTTTGTGTGTTTGTTTGTTGGGCTTTCTGCCCTTGCCATGAAGGAGAATGAGACCAGATCTTTCTCTGTGTGTGATATATTAATAAGTGAAAGCAGTTGTATCTCTTTGAATATACCTGGAGTGTGGCACAGTTGTCAATTGCCTGACTCTCACCTCTGTTTTTCATTGCCTTCTTTGGTTTCCAAAAGAGTGATATCTGATGTGTTGTAGAAAGCCATCAGTGGGACTGTCTTTCTCCATGAGTTCATTAAAGTATCAAAGCCTTAATATGTTTGAATTGCAAATGCTATTTTCCTATATAGATTGGACTTTGATACACACACACATCACTATCACTACCAATATCATAGACTTTTATTCATATATATTGTTCTTAATCCAATTAAATAATATATGATATACATAAATTAAATGCATTTCAAAAACAATAAAATAGTTAAAGGACCAATCCATGCCAGATTTTATGTATAAATTATCAAGTGCTTATTCTGGAAATTGCAAATCATTAGAGCTTTCTTAGGAAAGAGGAAATATATAAAAATAAACATATTTATTGAGAGGTAAGAGCTTTACATATCTGTTCATACAAGGCTTATTATTTTAAATATGCTTAGAAATGGCTATGATTTAGGAAAATATCAGGAACGAGTTTTCCTCTTATGTCTATAAGGTAGCATCCATGGGTAACTGGCTAAGTTTTCAATACCCAGCATGATACCAGTTCATCTGTTAGGTCTTTCCATTCAATTAGACTATTAGGGGTTACTTACAATATGCTGACAAGTTTTATGTCATCTTGGCAGAAGCCAGAGTCATTTGAAAAGGGAGAGCATCAATTGAAAATATGCCTCCAAAGATTGGGTTTTAGGGCATTTTCTTAATAAATGTTTGATTGGGCAAGGGGGTTCAGACCATTGTTGGTGGTGCTGTCCCTGGGCTGATGCCCTTGGGAGTTGTAAGAAAGCTGGCAAAGTAAGCTATGATGCATAAGCAAAACCCTTCCTTGCCTGTACATCAGTTTATGGCTCCAGGTTTCTGCCCTGTTTGCGTTTCTCTTCTGACTTCTTTCAGTGACAAATGGTGATATTGAGGTATGAGTCACATAAACCCTTTCTTCTAAAATTGCTTTGGTTTGATCGCAGCAATATGTATATGGGATACTTCCCCAGGTGGGGCAGTCTCTGGATGACCTTTCCTTCAGTCTCTGCTTCAGAAGATACTCCAACATGTTATAAGGACACATGGTCCTCTATGTTCATAGCAGCCTTATCTATAATATCCAGAAGCTGTAAAAAAACCCAGATGTCCCTCAAGAGAGGAATGAATACAGAAAATGTGGTGCATTTGCACAATAGAGTACTACTCAGCTATTAAAAACAACAAATTCATGAAATTCTTAGGCAAATGGATGAAACTAGAAAATATCCTGAATAAGGTAACCCAGTTACAAAAGAACACACATGGTATGTACTCACTGATAAGTAGATATTAGACCAGAAGCTTGGAATACCCAAGATACATTTTGCAAAACACATGAAACTCAAAAACAAGGAAGACCAAAGTGTGACTACTTCAACCCTTCTTAGAAGGGGTAACAAAATACCCATGGAAGCAGTTACAGATAGAAAGTGCAGAGCAGAGACTGAAGGAATGACCATCCAGACACTGCCCCACATGGGGATCCATCCCATATATAGTCACTAAACCCAGACACTATTCCTCAATAGGAAAAGCAACAAATACATACTGACAGGAGCCTGATATAGCTGTCTACTGAAAGGCTCTGCAACTGCATGACAAATACAGAAATGGATGCACTCACAGCTGTCCATTGGACTGAGCACAGGGTCCACAATGAAGGGGCTAGAGAAAGTACCCAAGGAGCTGAAGGGATTTGCAGCCCCATAGAAGGAACAACAATATCAATTAGCCAGTACCCCCAGAGTTTCCAGAGGCTAAACCACAAAAACAAAGAGTACACATGGTGGGACTCATGGCTCTAGCTGCATATGCAGCAGAGGATGGCCTAGTCAGTCATCAACGAGAGAAGAGGCCCTAGGTCCTTTGAAGGCTCTGTGCTCCAAGTTAGGGGAATGCCAGGGCCAGGAAGCAGGAATGGGTGTTTGGTGAGCAGGGGTATCGGGGAGGGAGTTTTCAGAGGGGAAACCAGAAAAGGGGATAATATTTGAAATATAAATAAAGAAAATATTTTTAAAAAAATCTCCAAGAAGAAGAAGAAGAAGAAGAAGAAGGAGGAGGAGGAGGAGGAGGAGGAGGAGGAGGAGGAGGAGGAGGAGAAGGAGAAGAAGGAGGAGGAGGAGGAAGAGGAGGGAGGAGGAAGAAGAGGAGAAGGAGGAGGAAGAGGAGGAAGAGCAGGGGAGGAGAAGGAGGAGGAGAAGGAGGAGGAGGAAGAGGAGGAGGAAAAGGAGGAGGAGGAGAAGGAGAAGGAGAAGGAGGGGGAGAGGGAGAGGGAGAGGGAGAGGGAGAGGGAGAGGGAGAGGGAGAGGGAGAGGGAGAGGGAGAGGGAGAGGGAGAGGGAGAGGGAGAGGGAGAGGGAGAGGGAGAGGGAGAGGGAGAGGGAGAGGGAGAGGGAGAGGGAGAGGGAGAGGGAGAGGGAGAGGGAGAAGAAGAAGAAGAAGAAGAAGAAGAAGAAGAAGAAGAAGAAGAAGAAGAAGAAGAAGAAGAAGAAGAAGAAGAAGAAGAAGAAGAAGAAGAGAAAAAATGCTACTCTCTCGGTAGCTTGAACAGCATCTTCTTTTTTTTTTAAATATTTTTTATTACATATTTTCCTCAATTACATTTCCAATGATATCCCAAAGTCCCCCCACTCCCCTACCCACCCATTCCCACTTTTTGGCCCTGGCGTTCCCCTGTATTGGGGCATATAAATTTTGCATGTCCAATGGGCCTCTCTTTCCAGTGATGGCCGACTAGGCCATCTTTTGATACATATGCAGCTAGAGTCAAGAGCTCCTGGGTACTGGTTAGTTCATAATGTTGTAATCTGAGAATGAGTCCTCAGGAAAAAGGCTTACACATTAGGTACAGCTTGATTCCTAGAAGGTCTGTGAATGAAGTAAGTGATGTCTTCAGCAAAGAGGCCTTGCTTTCACATTTTTATTGACAACCAAGAGCAACAATTTCCCAGTTCCCACAGTGACACCCAAGGCTTGGGGAAAATCATGGAAGAAGTGGCAAAATGATCCTCAGAGCCTGAAGTAGATATCTGCTCTAAGTAATGACTTTGAAATATGACAGAGAAGCTGTACCTATGAACCCTCAAGAATAAGGACACCTGAGTAAGATCAGCTAGTCAATATGACAACACAGAGAGGCGAAATTTTACATGGTCATACCCCTAGGGGGAGAACTAGGGTTAACCAATATCTGCTGAGATAAGGAGTGAAAATCTTTGCAAAATCAGGCACACAGATCGGTTGTTTGATTCCTGGTGGTCAATTTGGAACATATGTAGATGTGAGCAAAGCTCAAATGATTCCATGATAGACATGTATGCTATTATACATATACACATATCCACAGAATAATAGAATAGGGCATGAGTTTGAATTGGGATGCAAAGGGAGAATTTGGAGAGGAATAAAGATGGGTGAAAATGATGTAAATATAATATTCATGCTTGAAGTTCTCAAGAAAAGTAAAAAAACATAAATTAAAAATATGTTTAAAAGAAAATTATATTCAGATGAAGTATTGGAGGCCTTAATAAGGTTTGAGTTACAGATTTGAGCTGAACTGCTATAGTGTGCTTGTGGTATGTTAATCAGATCATTATGTTAGAAGGAGACAACTCATTATAGAAAATACCTGGGATTCAGTTGGGTGCTCCACAAACACCCTGTAAAGTATCTGCTTTTCCAAAAGCCACTATCCACATAAGGCGGTCTCATTCAATGACTGACTCTTGAGATGGATTCTTAATTTGGACTGTTTGTTTCAGCACAGCACTTCCTACTTTATGTTGCTACCCCTATTACATTGAAAATGTTGTCTTTGAGGATGCTATGCATTGAACTGCAGTAACACAGATTTCTTTTTACAGTACATCTCCTGGAGACAATTGGTGCCAAAAGCAGTCCAAAGAAAGAGATTCTGAAATATTCCATTTAGAGCTGAAATCCTTCATAGTCACCTGATATAAAGCAATGCAACTTTTAGAAATTTAAAGTTTATTAAGTTGATATTGTTTACTAGCAGTAGTAACAAATGAAGAGAATAAAGAATAAATGACAGAAAAGTAATTAACCAGCAATTAAAGTTTCTGTGTGAAACCAAGTGAATGTTCCTTTGTAATATAAAAAGAAAATATCATTTTCTTCAGCTAGAGAGCAGACAAGTTGAGATCTTAAAACAATGACCTCATCACAAGAATATGAAATCTAGTGCTGGTTGAATAACTTATGCCAAGAGGCCATAATAAATAATGTATAGGTTAACAGACTTGAGAATTTTGAAAGAACACATTCTTTACTCTCCTGATCTTGAATTAGACCAGTTTTAACTGTAAATACTTCAATTGGTTTGCTATTAGGGAAGAAATGATCACCAGTAACCAACCATCTTGTATTGTCCCACTTCAGATTTCTTGTATCAAAAGTAGATAGAAAAGTGGAAGTCATCATTCTTTCAGATGGTTTGACCGTCCTTGTTGAATTGGAATACAGGTTCTTTTAATGACTGGAAATTTAGGAGTTGTTACAAAGATTGTTAGCAATCTCTTAATACTACCCAAGGCTTGATGATAAGTTGAGATTTGGAATAATTATTAACTGAGAAGCAAGTTTGCCTCAGAACAATGAAGAACAATTGTGTCAGAAATCTAAATCATCCAGCTAGCCTCACAGAGATTCTACAAACACAATGGACTCTAGAATAAAGGCCGGAGAACTTCCTAGAGCAGTATGTTACATCTCTGATTTTGTCAACATTTTGGAGTCATCTGTTTTTCCCGCTAATAGAGTTATTGCGAATTTCATCTAATTGGAGATAAATTAAAATCTAAGAATAACTTCAGAAATCTATTATTATGTTATTATGTAAAGGAAACTGGCCTGACACCACAATGATGAATTATACTTGAACTGGGGTCACTGCTCATATTCTTTTCTCCAGTACCAATTCACATAATTCAAACTCTCAGACTGAGGATTTCCTAAAGTTGTCCACTGCCCTTCATATGCCCACAATATAATGTGTGTTCATGCAGATATGCAGATATGTTCTCATATATATATATATATATATATATATATATATATATACACACACACACACAAACATATACACATGTGCACCACCACAGAGAAGTAAATAAATAAATGCTAATTCCAGGTTATCATATTGTAACTTCTTAGAAGTATACTGATAAATATAAACATGTAATTTCTTGAATTTGGGAATGATAGATTGAAAGATTGTGTTTTAATTTATTACTCATGGTTGTATGAGTTTGCTTGCCTTTTTGAACTGGATTTTTCTGTAATCAAACTCATTTTATTTTATCTCTTTGTCTAAAATTCCTACTTCTACATTGAATGTGAAGGTAGCCAAAGATGTTTGCAAAATTCTCAAAATTTCTTTCTTCTTTTAAAATCTAATTTTGCTTTTCATTTAAAGGATTTGGTGTTTAGAAGAATTCTGTGAAAAGAATGGAATGGGTAATTTAAATAATCACAGCTCTGCACTGGTTAGTTTTGGCCAACTTGTCACAAGCCTTGGAGTTTGTGGGAATGGGGAATCTGAACACTTATCAGATTGTCCTTTGGGTGTGTCTGTGAGACACTGTCTTAATTGCCAGTTGATGTAGAAGGTCTCTCACTCACTGTAGGCATTGCCATCCTTGGAAATGTAGGCTTGGGTTACTTGAGCAACAATATAAATAAACCAGAGAATATGAATTTCTTTATGGTCCCTGTTTCAGTTTTTGTGTCAAGGTTACATAATTGAGTTCCTGCTTTAGCTCCGGTTGATCATGGGCTGTGACCTGCATATACAATAAACACTTTCATGCACCCCCCCCATAAATGAATGAATGAATGAATGAATGAATGAATGAATGAATAAAGTAGTTTATATTTAAATAAAACTGTGTCTAAATAACTGTCCTTGCGAGGCAGTGGGGGCACACGCCTTTAATCCCAGCACTTGGGAGGCAGAGGCAGGAAGATTTCTGAGTTCGAGGCCAGCCTGGTCTACAGAGTAAGTTCCAGGACAGCCAGGGCTACACAGAGAAACCCTGTCTCGAAAAAATTAAACTGAAAAAAAGAATAACTGTCCTTAAAAATTACAGACTTATTGAAGAGTAATTAATATTAATTAAATATTTTATTGAATAACATATTTAAATTACTTTATCGTGTTGAATTTCAAAGGAAGGTGCTTAATTTACTCATTCAGCGTTTGTGCTGAGGTAAAGTGCTTCTTTGTACTTCATTGAGCAAGTGTCTATATTATATGTAACACAGTGCTATTCTAATTTGACATTTTCTGAAGTACTACTATATCAATCTACCCAATATATCATTATACCAATGTTTACTAACAATGACTTGCACAATGCTGATGCATACTTTTTCTGCTTTTTTGTTGCTTGCCATGCTTTGAGCATACATCTCACAGTTGTGAGGCTCCAATGCATCTTTTTATCCCTCTCAAATGTAAAAATTTGAAAGTCATAGAAACTCTTTTGTAAAATATGCATAGTTTTTCAAATCATTATGACCATAAAATAAATTCAATTATGCCAAACCCCACACAACAATGATACATTTAAGGTGTAAATGTACTTATCTAAAGTTCTTCTGAGAACTTTGCTCAACATTACAAAAAATGTTGGTTTTGAGTGGGAATAGACAAGGAAGCTTATAAAAGAACCAGGAGGAAGACTGATGACAGACCTGATTCATCTGATAAATGGTTTCTCATCAGTCAGAGAGGCACAGCATACTTCAGATGAGATATAAATTATATGAAATTATCATTATCATTTCAGAAGAACTGCATACAGGAGAGTCTAGGACAAGCAGGAGAAGTCTAGAAGGCAATTAGTCAATTGTGTTAATGTTAAATTAAAAAAATAAATACAATAGGTGACATAATAGTAATGGTAAAAGCTCCAGGGCCAAACTGGGGGTTGGGGGAAAGAAAGAAAAGAAGCGTCTTACCAAATTGTAAATTTTTAAATAAATAGTCACATGATTTGAATTCAGTAACTTTAAAGTACCTTGTATGTAGCAACTGGCAACTGGTTCTTTCTGCTTGTTTCTCAGTGAGTCTTATCACCTCATAGATCTTAAGAAACCAAAATACGTTTTCCAAGTTAAACCATGAATTATGTTCTGGTAAATTAATATTATTTCAAAGGAATATAAAATTGTTCAATGATCATTTGATTTGTAGAACACTCATATCGAAAAGTCAGGTAGTTCCTTGAAGAGTTAACTAGATTCATGTTTCTATAAGTATGTTCTTTTTGGCTTGTCTTCCATAAGGCATAGGTAGGACTGGCTGCCTAATGCAATTGAAAACTGCCCTCAAGGAAATTTTAATAATTTGTTTAATTGAGAGTGATTTGTCTCATCAATTGTAAGGAGCATGTAACTTTCACTAGTTAGAGACTATTCACCAAATGTATTATCTTAGAAACATATTGAAATTATTCTTGGTAGATATTTTTCTCACTTAAATTTACTTATATACTTTTTGAACATGCTTCTTTGTAAATCTAAAATCAGTGGTATTTATAGGTGTTACCATTTTAATATGCAGAATTATAGAATTATGGATATATATATATATTTGTGTTCAGAGCACAAATATATGTTAAAGAACAATAATATTGTTGAACCCTGAACTCATCTGATCATGGATGCTACGCAGTGTGATGCCTGATTAATATTTGGATGTGAGTTACTAAGGCAATTTGTTAATATATGGTTCATACATCAAGGATGAGATTTTAAAAATATTTATTTGCATTTCATTTGCATTTATACGAATAAACTTAAAATAGTTTTTCCATTAGTACTACATGTCAAAATACAGAAAGAGAAGAAAGACCAAAAATAGTTTTGTAAGTTTATCTCAGTTTAGATATACTTGTAGCAATATTTATATTAATCAAGCTTGAGACAGTCACACCGGTGGAAGAGATGAATTCAATTGATCAGGCTTTATTCAAACACTAGCAAAGAAGGAACCTGTATTCATTGCTCAGATTCCAAATTTAATGTGAAGTAGTAACAACTTTGATTTCCTTGAGAAACTCTTTAAATATTAATTGAGAGTAAATGTAAGCCAATAATTGAGTGCAGAAAGTGTGCATATATATGTATATACACATATATAGTATAAAAATTAATCAAATGAAAAATAAGTTGTTTTGCAGTATAAAGTGTTTCATATAACATTTTTAATGTTCTATGTATTTTAAGCTCTTATTTATTATTTGCTATGAGTCTACATAGAACTGCATATGGATGTGTATGCACTAGTGCTTGTGTTCAGAGCACATATTTAGGATGTGTTCATTTTGGCAAGTACTGGGTTGCAGATGAGCTCAAGACCAATGATGGAGTTACTTTTCTTTGTCCACCTTTATTTTTATTGGATTCTGTAGCTCAAATTCAGGTTGCAAGGTTTACCTGCCAAGCACTGCTTCCATTTATTATCTCATTAAAGTCATAAAAGTGGGTCCGGATGGCACAGCGGGTAGCCCTTGCTACCATGCTCCAGCCCTGATTTTAACCACAAGAATCTACACAGTGGAAGTACTGCCATGGCAGCTTCAATTTTTCTTTTGAACTTCCATACATCTGCTTATGCATGATGTGATACTGTGCAGGTGTGTGTATGCATGCACACTACCATATACGTACAATAAATAAAAGGTAAATTATATTTTTAAAACAGAAAATGCTTGAGACATTTTAACTGTGTTGGAAAACGTCTGTGCATTGTGAATAATAAAAGTTATAAACAAAGCTTTTTAAAAGACCCCCAAAACTGTGCAAGTCTTAATGAGAAGGAACACTAAATCATTAAAATGTCATTTTCTCCAAATGATTAAAAATTATGCCAAATCAAAGGCTCACCTTTTTTCCTGGAAATTAAAATGTTGGAATACTTATTTTTATTGACTATCTTTCATTATCTGATTTTGATACTTAATTGAAAGTTGCACACATGAATCAAACTGCCATGCAGAAATACTTTGATGATAGGATGCAGATACAAATCCATAAAACTCATCTCAATAAGTAAATTTCCAATTAAATTAACAAGGCAAAAATATTTTTCAAAGAGTGATACTCAATAATATAGATAAATATGGGCAATATTCTTCTTTAGATCACAATTCAGACTAAATATGTCTGTATGAATTGTGCATACTTAGGAATATATGTATATGTGAGCAATTTTAAACATCATGGACATGAATGTAAAATTACTATTATAGCACTTATAGAATGGCAATGGGAGAATAGCTTTATGAGCATGTACAATCAAAAATGTCCTAGTGACTCAGGGAGTCAATATTATGGACAAACTGATAAGAATTTTAAAATCAGGAATGACATATAGATGGATATATGCTCACCAGCATTAAACATGCTGGTCGTTAGAGCCTGGTAGCCTGTGACAGTGGAGCTGTGAGTTAGCTTAGACTAAAGCAGAGAAAGTTATGTTTTGATGCATACTGGTGTTCAGCATATTTCCTTCTTCTTTGTTTTAAAATCTTCTTATTTTCTTTTTTATTAGATATTTTATTTACATTTTAAATGTTATCCCCTTTCCTAGTTTCCCGTCTGAAAAGCCCCTATCCTTTCCCCCCTCCCACTGCTCACCAACTCACCTACTCTTGCTTCTGACCCTGACATTCCCCTATCCTGGGGCATAGAACCATCACAGGACCAAGGGCTTCTCCTCCCATTGATGACCTACTAGGCCATCCTCTACTAGAGCCATGAGTCCCACCATGTGTTTTCTTTGGTTGGTGGTTTAGTCCCAGGGAGCTATGGAGATACTGTTTAGTTCACATTGTTTTTCCTCCTATGGGGCTACAAACCCTTCAGCTCCTTGGGTACTTTCTCTAGCTCCTTCATTGGGGACCCTGTGCTATGTTCAATGGATGGCTGTGAACATGGACTTCTGTATTTGTCAGGCACTGGCAGAGCCTCTCAGGAGAGAGCTATATCAGGTGCCTGTCAGCAAGCTCTTATTGTTATCTCTCATAGGGTCTGGCTTTGGTGTTTGTCTATGGGATGAATCCCCAGGTAGGGAAGTCACTGGATGGTCATTCCTTCAGTCTCTGCTTCACACTTTGTCTCTGTAACTCCTTCCATGGGTATTTTATTACCACTTCTAAGAAGGACCAAAGAATCCACACTTTGGTCTTCCTTCTTCTGTTTCATGTGTTTTGTGAATTGTTCCTTAGGTATTCCAAAGTTAGACTCCAGAAAACCAAATAATCCTATTAAAATGGGGTACAGAACTAAACAAATAATTCTCAACTGAGAAATATTGAAAGGCAGAGAAGCACCTAAAGGAATGTTCAACATCCTTGCATTCAGGGAAATGCAAATCAAAGCAACCCTGAGATTCTACCTCATACTAGGCTGAATGGCAAAAAAAAAAAAAAGGAACACTCCTCCATTGCTGGTGAGATTGCAAGCTTAGGTATAACCACTCTGGAAATCAGTTTGGCGGTTTCTCAGAAAATTGGACATAGTACTACCGAGGATACAGCAATACCACTCCTGGGCATATACCCAGAAGATGTTCCAACATGTAATAAGTACACATGCTCCACTATGTCCGCAGCAGCCTTATTTATAATAGCCAGAAGCTGGAAAGAACCCAGATGCCCCTCATCAGAGGAATGGATACAGAAAATGTGGACCATGTACACAATGGAGTACTACTCAGCTATTAAAATAATGAATTCATGAAATTCTTAGGCAAATGGATGGAACTAGAAAATATCATCCTGAGTGAGGTAACCCAGTCACAAAAGATCAAGCATGATATGAACTCACTGATAAGTGGATATTAGCCCAGAGGGTTGGAATACCCTAGATACAATTAAATATTTTTAAAGATTATAAAATAATTATGTAAATTCCCCCTTCCCTATTATTCCTCAACCACTCCCATGTGCATCCAGCCCTTTTCTGTCATATAAATTAATTTATTCCTTTTTTTTAATGGTTGATAGATATATTTTCTATGTAGTTCAGGACTACAGTCTGCTGATCATTCTAGTGAGTCTTCCCATGTCTATTAAACTAATCAGGAAAGTCCTTTAAATGATTGTTGCTGTGGTGATTTTAATCCCATCAAGTTGACAAGATTACCCATCAAAGCATGAGTTTATAATCTATAAAAATGATGAAAAACATTGAATTCTAAATTGGGGTCACTCTTGATTTTAGTGAACATTGAAATGAATTGTGAAGGGTTACAGGTTTGTTCTAGCCATCTTTTACAACAGGCAAACCATTCTCTTAATAGAATTATATGGAGAATTATTGAGGCTAAGAAAACCCCATTTCTATTCTACTCTAAACAAGAAACAACATGGATTCCCAATTTGCTCTTAATTGCTGTATTTTTATCTGCATTGCTGCCTCATATAATCGAGCCAAAATATTCTGCCTATACAGCAGATATTCAATTACTTCCACAATCTCCAAAAATTAATTTAACCATAGGAATTTGAGGATCATTATAATTCATAGCACAGATTGATAAAAGCATATGGTGATTAAAGTGTAATGTATAAGTTGAAATGTATGTATTCTTCAATTTCTTTCAAGAAATGATAAAAACTTAAATGAGTAATATTTAAAGGTACAGCTACTAGTTGGATTAAACACCAAAGATAAAGAACGGAATTCAAAGTAAATGCAAACATTTGGAAAACAAAGTTCTGAAAAATTAAAAACAATTTCAGAACGTAAGAGTGTGAAATAAGTCAAGAAATAGAGCTGGAAATTGGGTATCATCATGAATGGAGATATTTCTAACACATATAGAGGAATCTGTAGTTAACTTAGTTAGAAATAAAGGAGCCTCAAATATTATTACAGGAAGAAGCCATAAAATAATTAGAGATTGGCAACAGAATTCTGGATTCAGTCTACTTCACTATAGTGCAAAAATCTCTGGGAATTTATAGCCCAAGCACTGATATAACTTAGTTAGGGACAAATTGGGTTGAGGGATTTAAAGGAAGAGTTAGACTTAACGTAAAAAAAAAAATGTCAAAAGAAGAAAACATGGTGAAATAAAAATAATAAAGTAGAAATCATTCAGAAAAATACTAAGAACAGAGATTGCATTGGTTTTATTATGTAGTAATAGATATCAAAGTGTATCTACTTCCAAAGTATAACGAATAAAACAAATATGTCATTTATATAAACAACCATTTCAAACTTAGTTATGACTTGAACTCTCTAGATTTTCTTATTTGCTTGTTTGTTTTACTGCCATATTATGGATGAACTAAAAGAGAGTGATTACTCTCAATTACTCTGCATATTTCTATTTATATCTCATGCAATTTCCATCTTATGATTGACTTTTGCTCTTAGGGTAATTCTTGCTTGAATATTCACAACTTCTTTATTTTTATCTTATGAATTAAAAACCTGGTGGCACTCTCTTGTGCCTTCATTTCATTCAATAGCTTTGCACTGCTTTGCTTTAATTTTCATTATGTTAGGATAAAATTTGCTTTTTCTTCAATATTTTACATCTAACATTCATATTGGAAATATTCATAAAACTAGAGTATCAATTTGTTTATGGCATGACATAAAAATAATTTTCAGCAGAAGCTAAGCCTGCTTACATTTTAAATACTGTATATTTTACTTTAATTTTGTCATAATTTCTATTTTATCTTTGATATTATCCCAAAAGTCTGTCTTTGCTATTGTTATGTGGGCTGTTCAGATATTTGGAATAGTATCCATTTTATAGTGGTAATTATTCATGTTTTTAAAGATCCCTTAATTCTTCATCTTATTAATTCTGTATGAATGTTACTACCTGAATTAGCATTTTTCATCTTCATTCCTGTGCTCCTTTCTTTTAACAGTATTAATTCATCCTTTTGCAGAAAACTGTGCCTTAATAATTATGCTCCTGTTTATCCTGCTTCTCTTGGTGTAATGTAGTGTTTGATTTCCATAAACTGTTTTTACAAAACGATCAGCAAAATGACTTGTCCTGGTATTTGAGTAATTTCTCTGTTTATAACCTATGAGAGAATAACAAAAGTTCCTTTCAAAAATGCCAACAATCTTCCTGTGATCATCTTAGAAAAATCCAGGCCACCTGATTTTCATTTTTAATAATGATGATATATATTCTTTGGCCTTGGTATATCCTGTTAGAATATAAATTTAATTTATCAAACCTATTATACTTTGATTTTTTCTATATTTTTTTTAGCAGCAACAGTATTATGTGATGGTCTTTCAATGCTTCCTTGAAAAGAAGATAAATATCGTTCTCCCAACGTTCCCTTATTTTGACATATTCAATTTTTCTAAAGTTCATTTGATACCTTTCCCTTTATTCAGCTTTCTGGTTTTTTATGTTTTCTTCCACTCTGTTGATTCATTCACTAAAATTTAATTGTCTAAAGTTTTACCTACTGATTCTTTTCCTCTGATATATTGATGGATTTTTCCCTTCATCATGATCAAATTTCAGGGAAACATTGTATCAATATGTTTGGGCTTTTAATTCATAAAATAATGCACTAGTTCCTATCATTCTCTTTTCTCTAAACAGCAGAATCTTATCTTTGGGCCATTCCACTGAACTCCAATATTTTGTTTTTATTATAATTATAATAATTTTAAATGTTAATTATTTGGTAATTTGATCTTTGCTCTATGGTAGCAATACTTTGTTAGCAGAAAGGAATTAATTTGAAAGGAAAAATGATTGACTGGAAAAGGCATGTATGCCACCTGTCAAGGAAGAGAAAACAGGGAAGGATAGGGCAGGAAACTTGCCAGTCAGAAGGACAGACAATAGACAGTAAAATTGATTGGTGTGTGTGTGTGTGTGTGTGTGTGTGTGTATGTGTTCTGGACTTAAACTCTTACAAACATGCTGGAGAGTGCAGCAGTGAGTTCTTTCTGGTAACATCCCTAAACGGTATTGGACACTCCATACCAGGTCCCAGTCAGAGATCCCAAATATATAGGAAATATACTCTTGTCATTTAGTATCTTTTTTTTTTTTTTTGAATCTCAGAGACAGTGTTTTTTAGGATAAACACACAAATGCGCACACACACATACACATACACACAACCATACACACACATACAAACACATACACACACACACACACAAACACACACACACACACACATACACACACACACACACACACACACACACACACACACACACACACACACACAAAACCCTGAACTCAAACTGTAGACTTTACATTATTTAAAGTAATTTAATAATCACTCCAATTGATGAAATTGTACTTCACATAGGATGCTCAATTTTTTAATTTTTTAGTCTTTTTGGTTTCTGTTTGATAAAGTTTATTAGTAAAAACTTTGTACTTCTTAGTTTTCCTTTTTTTAATGTAAATTTTAAGTCACTTTGTCCAATGCTCAAATGTTTAAAGCTCAGAGTTCACAGTTATTTTTTTCAAAGAGTTTCTTTAGAATGAATAGTTTCTTTTTAAATTGTTCTGCTTTCTCCATTTTCCCTTCTATACAGAAGTAGAAAAGACATGCTGGTTGATAAAAAATGTTTTTTTTTAAATTTTTGTTGGAGAATGTATTACTTTATGTTTATTCTTTTAAGTATACATAAAACAAAACAAACAAAAACAGAAACTGAAGGTGGCACTCCTGTATTCTATGAAGAGAAGAATGAAAACAGAAGAAAGAGAGAGAGAAAAAAGAAACAGAATCTGGTGAATTTGGAAAGCAGAAATGCAAGGGCCATTGTTTGCTGCATCTAACTAAATATAGACAAAGGATGAAAGGAGTTGACAGTGACTTTGAGACTGCCAGGTGAGAGCCTGTGAGAAAGATTCATTCTAAATGGCAGAATGTGTACTTCATGAGCAGTGAAAATTGGGATGAGACCATAGAGGTCACTTTCTATGGTGGGAATAGATTAAGTTTGCCTGAGCAGGAAAAGCACTCTCTATGGTTAATAGTGATCATGTTCCTGAATTTTGTTCTTCTGGAAAGGCTGTTTTATTGCAGAGCAGGTTGACTTTTAATCCACATACACTGAGCTCTGTACCTTTGAGCCAATGACCACAGTTAAATGGGTTCTGCTGGAATATGGGGTAGTCTAAAAACAAGTTCACATGATTTTTTTCAGCAAAGATAAATTAGTGAAATGCTAATTTTAGTATGCATATAGAGTATTGTTTTAGAAAATTATTTTTAAAAACTGTATAAAAACAGTTTCATTTTTTAAAAAGCCATATATAATAGACAATAATAACAGACAACATACAATATAATAATATATTATAATAATATATAATAAACATTACCATTTAAAATGTATTGATATACAGGAATAAATAAGTATAATTAAATTAAAAAAACCTTTTATTATGACAAAAAAAATCAAAACATCCTTTACCACTTTTCAAATTAATCTAGAGCTGTCCAAATCAATGGGTCTGGAAGTCAAGTTCTTTAAATCCCATTAAAGCCTCTCAAGTATTTTCCATTGTCTACTTACTATCACCCTCCTTCCTTTTATTTAATAACATTAACAGTTTTCATTCTGCTTTTTCCACAGCCAACTAGCTGTGTGCTTCTGGCCTTGTACATAACATTAATTCTGTCTAGAACTAATGCTCTTTTAATATATTGCCAGTTTTCTCTGTTAACTTGTTATTCACATGCATAAATTTTAGCTCATAAGTAGTTCTGCACTGTCTATTCTATAGAAGTTGATCCTTTCATTTTTATTTATTTTACAAAACATTATTTTCTAAATAACAATTACCGCTGTGCAATTAAATAATCATGCGATTAATTCTTATTTTCTTCCCTAGAAATTGCGTAATATGAGGGGCAAGGCTTTGTTAAATGACCCATTACATCATGCCAATCGTCTCAGAAAAGTGTTAAACACAAACCGCCTGCTTATCAAATATATGAAACTCTAATGAAGCATTGGGTATAACACAACTGCAGAAATAATGACAAATGTTTGTATGAGCAACATTTCTTTAGAGCAAGCAACATACATTAATGAATGTCATGTTTTCTTGGGCATTTGACCATGTTTTTTATGAAGCTATGCTTCCCTTTATCAGAGATTAGATCTTTCCTCTACGTATGTTTTCTCTGAAATTAGTATGTTTATTCTCACTTTAATTTGATTGATGCTACCTCATTTTTGTTAGTTCATTTGTGTTTCATCCATTCTGTCTATGTTTCAAAGATAAGTAATTTAGAGACAGTATATCATTGACCATTTCCTTTTCACTTGCTGTTGTTTATAGTTATTGATATGATTGAATGAATATTTTCTGTATTTATTACTTGTCTTGGGCATGATACTTGTATTCGTTCTTCCTTTAGTTTCTATTCATTGCCATGGCTTATGTGTTTTTTATTTAATCGCTTTATATTACCCATTTTTGTTAAAATCATATGATTATAAATTTTCTTAATTTTTATTTTGTTAGGATGTACACTAGTGTTTATGTTAAATCTAAATCTGTTCTCAATATGCTACCTCAGAGGTAGTATACTCAAATTATCGGGAGAAAACCTTAATTATCTTTCCATGTCCTCTCCTGGATAATTGTTGCCTTTTACTTTGCAGAAGCATGCACAAATATTTCGAAAGATATTTTACTAATATTTATTGGTTTTAGACTTTTTTGCCTTATTTTATTTACTTTTTATTGGATATCTTTTTATTTACATTTCAAATACACTTTACCAGTTTCCCCTCTGTAAATCCCCTATCCCATGCCCCCTCCTCCTGCTTCAATGAGGGTGCTCTCCCACTCACCTACCCACTCCTGCTTCCCCTGCCATGGCATTCCCCTACACTAGGGCATTGAGCCTTCACAGAACCAAGGTCTTCTCCTCCCATTCATGCCTGACAAGGTGTAGGTTGCTCCATGTGTGCTCTTTGGTTGATGGTTTAGACTCTGGGAACTCTGGGGGTCTGGTTGGTTAATATTGTTGTTCTTCCTATTGGGTTGCAAATCCATTCAGCTCCTTAAGTTATTTTCCTAACTCCTCCATTGAGAACTCTGTGCATAATCCAATGGTTGCCTGCAAGCATCCTTCTCTGTATTGTCTGGCTCTGACAGAAGCTCTCAGGGGACAGCTATATCAGGCTCTTGTGAGGAAGCACTTGTTGGCATCAGCAATAGTGTTTGGTGTGTGCATATGGGATGGATCGCCAGGTGGGGCAGTCTCTGGATGGTCATTCCTTCAGTCTCTGCTTCACACTTTGTCTCCATACTACCACCTGTGAGTATTTTGTTCCTCCTTCTAATAAGAACTGAAGTAACCACACTTTGGTCTTCCTTCTTCTTGAGCTTCATGTGGTCTCTGAATTGTATCTTGGGTATTCTGAGCTTCTGGGCTAACATCCATTTTGCAGTGAGTGGATACTATATATGTTCTTTTGTGACCGGGTTACCTTACTCAGGATGATATCCACCAGATCCATCCATTTGCCTATGAATTTCATGAATTAATCATTTTTAATAGCTGAGTAGTACTACTCCATCGTGTAAAAATACCACATTTTCTGCATCTATTCCTCTATTATAATAAGGCTGTGATGAACATAGTGAAACTCGTGTCCTTGTTATATGTTGGAGCATCTTTTGGGTATTTGCCCAGGAGTGGTATAGCTGGGTCCTCAGATAGTACTATGCCTAATTTTCTGAGGAAATGCCAGACTGATTTCCTCAGTGTTTTTACCAGTTTGAAATCCCACCACCAATAGAGGAGTGTTCCTCCTTCTCCACATCCTTGCCACTATTGGCTGTCACCTGAGTTTTTCATCTTAGCTATTCTGAGTGATCTGAGGTGGAATATCAGGGTTGTTTGATTTGTATTTCCCTAATGACTAAGGATGTTTAATGTATAAGTGTTTTTCCTGTATATATGTATATGTACCATGTGTATGCCTATTACCCTCAGAGGCCAAAATAGAATATTTCATCCCCTGAAAATGGAGTTAACTGGTTGTGAGCCACCATAATGATGCTGAGAATCACATACAGATCCTCAAAAAAAATAGCAACAAGTCCATTGAGAAATATACCTGCCCTTCCTATCTTCCTGCCACTCTTTCTTCCTTCTATTAAAGTCTATTTTAAGAATCTAATTTTCTATGAAAAATTGTTTAGGCAGTGAGATAGAACACCTTGACTTTAAATATCTAAGACCTATCATAAGCAAGGGACAATGTAATAATTATTCTACATTTCGAAAAATATGTTTACAGGATTTCTCTTAACTATCTTTAGCAATGTGTTCATTCCCTTTACATATTTTCTTCAAAGACAAAACAATTGGGTACCAGATTGAATTGTAACTTTTATTGACAATGTATTTCTCACTTCAGAGGGTTACTGCTGAATACAACTACCCTTTCTTGTTCTTTCTGAACCCTGGCTGTCTAGTTCAACTCAGATTTTCTGGCTCAAGCTCCTCTCCAAGCTGAATGACTCCATGTGGCTTCTCTTAGCTTCTCACTGTATTGCTCTGCTTGGTCTCAAAGTAACTCTGGTAATTCATTCTAATTTTTTGTCATTTTCTTATTCTCTAGCTTCAACTGCCTCTTCTTCCCTAAACTGGACTCTGGAACTCACCAAACTCAACTGCACTGCAGTCACTGTGGATGCCATAGGCCAGACCACACTAATCTCAACTCAAATGAACTGAGTGAACTAACTCTCTCCATAGGGTGCTCTTAAATAGCTTTTCTCCTGTGATTTGGGAAATCTGTGATTCCAAACTCTGAATCCTTCTGTCCTTTCTATGTTTTTATGATTTTTCACTTTGTCTTCCCTCAATTGTACATCATTGTTTAGGATAAAGGTTTGCACTGAAGAAAGGAAGAGGGATTAAAGTGTGTGTGTTAAAGTCATGCATTCCAGCTGGATCACACAGACCTAGAAGGTCTTTGGTTGTGGACAGAGTTGCTAGATTAAAACTTTCGATAACACTCATAATCAAATGCTTAAAGAAGTTTTAATGTAGAGGGTATTAACTGAGCATGAGATGAGAATCAAATATTAAATTAAATAATTAAAATTAACATAAAATACTCAATACTATGTTGTTTTATTTTGTTTTCTGTGTTTCTTAACATATGACCAGCTAGGAGTTCTATAATTTTAGGCTTGGTAAGAACTTGTTGAAGTTATTGCCTGTATAGAGCACTAATTTTATCTTCCTGAAAGCTCCCATAAATCAGATCAACAAAATACATCCACACATAGACAATGTTATTTTACCTCAGGAAAAAAAAGTTATTTGATTAATAACCATGTTGGCTATATTCATATTTTTAGGCAAAATGATACATTTTCTTCTATGTTTATATTATAAAAATATGTATGATCCACATTTCTTTTTAAATTTCTTACTTTTTCAAGTTAACATTTTTTTATTCCATACAATTGGTAAGGCAAAAGAAATTTCAATATAACTTACTATGTTAATCATCTGAACTCACTAAAACAAAGAGAATGTGCCTTTAGGGAAAGCACATGGATGCGTTTCTTATTGTTAATCTAAATAACTTCCATTTCTTAGATTTTTATTCTTTTCTAGGGACAAGAGTGAAGCAAACAAGGGTGGTGTTTTCAAAAGAGGGCAGTAAAACACAACCTTAATTATCACATTAAATATCACTGATATTAATTTTCAAACATGCATTTGTGCACATATAGAAGTCCATAGATTGTGTTATCTATAATTTTATAGAAAAGAAGGGACTGTGGTTTAATATTTTGCCAAGAATATCTAAGTCTGTCCTTTACAAACAAATTGCATTTGAATATAATAACATAATGTTCTTTGTCATTTTTATAAATTCAGGATTGCTTAATGTCCTAAGATCCAGTAGAAGACTGCTACAATAGCTTAAAATGGGTTGAGGCAAATCCAATTTGAATCTCTCATTCCCACAGCTGATTCATTTCCTTCTGTGCTAGGATTTTGGTATGTCAGTGCTTTGTCTTTCTAGAAGACAAAATGTTCCAATTGCTCACTGATAAATAAGAGCAGTGCTGATTTTAATGACAGACAAATTGCTCAGACTTCATACAAGAATCAGAAATGAATATGGTGATCGGATTTGGGAAGCAAGAGTCTCAGTCTGATCCAGCTTTCCTCTTATGCATAATGGTGATATTCACAGGACCCCTCAGGGAAAAAAATCTGTTATACAAAACTTTAATCAAGTATTAGAATGTGACATTTTAAATTAGCATTATATTGGCATTATCACCATAAAATAGTAAATAATATAACTGTCTTCCTTAAAATCTGAAATTATTTATGGATTTATGAATAGTTAAAACATATTTTTCATGACCATAATTTTATACATAGGAATAAAGAGAAGGAAAATCTTAACACATCATTACTTTAAGCTGAAGAGCCCAACCGAAATTTACTCCTCTCAGTAGTACCCTTTGTGGTACTGAAAACTGCATTGACAATTAAAAAAAATAGTTATAAGAAAGAATAAAAACAATGGGTTTCTATCAGCAGAAATGCATGTTCTGCTTTCCCCATTGTTACTCTCTGAAAGGGACTGATGGGTAAAATTGCTTGTGAGATGGATTGCTTTGTTTCTTTTTCATTCACTTAACCAGCAGGAAGTAGATAATGTGCTGTTTCACATTAGGGTATTTTAGCTGTAAAAATATTTTAGAACCAGGAATAAACAAATGACTTCAAGTTACATTAACAATCCAATTCACAAAGAAAATGGCTGAGCACCAGAATAGACTCAGAGCAAATTTGAAGATACACAGTTTTGAAAGACCTAGTCCAAAGTATTTATGATTGTGAGCTGGCAAAATATCTCAGTAGAAAAGATATGCGGCACACTGTGCCTGATGACCTAAGTTGGACCCCAGGAAACCAACAGTGAAAGGAGAAAACCAGCATCCATAACTTGGAGATTTCCTCTTAAAGCTTCTAGGAGTTTTGAAATCAGAATCTTGAAAGGAAATTTTAATTTCCTTTAAATTCTAATAAGACTTGAGCTATCAAGTAGACATTTCTATACCATGCATATGTGTATATGTCAGTTTCCTATTCCATCAATACCCACTGTATACTTCAAATAATGATGACTTAAGAGAGTTGACATTTAGATTTGTTTGTGATCATACTTCCTAGATTACTGAGAACAGTGTAAGAATCGTTTTATTTCTATATAATTGATACCATGAAAGTGAGAGAATCTTTGTTTGCTATTCATCTGACAGAATTATACAATGAAATTGAAAAAAAATGAATGAAAGAAAGATTTATAGAAGAATTTTAATCCAACAACATAGCTAGTCTGCCAAGTGATTACATCAGAAGACCTAAGTCTGTGTGATCCCTCTAGATTGCAGAAAAAACATACACCTTTGATCCATCTATCTGGAATACAGTCTAGGTCTAATTACACCTTTAAGATAAAATTAGATTGGTTAAAGAGGCAGCCATGTTTGAAAGTGAAGTATAATTGAGGGACAAACAAAGTGATAAATCAGAGAAAGACTTACCAGAATGAGTCAGAGACAGGAAATACCTTAGTCTCACTGTAATGGCATAGGAAAGAGAAGGTATTCAAGAGCATCACAAGAATCACAGTCAATCTTTTGGGACTCAGTGCAGTGAGTGCAGTGCAGTGGAATTGAGTTCTTCCTGAGCACATAAAGTTCAGTAGAGGTCAACAGAGGCCGTTGAAGCCAGAGAATAAGAAAGAGCCAGATGATTAGAACAGAGTTATTTTGAGCCTAAGCAGAACAATTCAGTGAGACACTGGGAGAAGCCAGACTGAATCAATTAGCTTGGAGAGGAGAGTTGAACAAATCAGCCATAGCTCAGGAAGAACAATGAAGGATGAACACATCCAGCAGTAAGTCTTAGAGGTAAAAGGTGCACCTGGTAAGGAAAACCAACATTGAGAAAGATTGAGAAAATAAGCAATACAATTGCATAGTGTGGTGCTGACCAGAAACCAGAATTTCTCAAAAGAAAAAACTACAACTGGATAATAAACACTATAAAAATTCCTCAACTTTGCTATCCATTAAGAAACTGAGACAAAAACATTTTAATCTTTAAAACTTTTTTTTTTTTTTTTTTTTTTTTTTTTACTATTTTAAAACATGTCTTAACCAAGTCAGAATTAGCAATACAAATGATGACCTGGATATGATGAAAGAGGAAATTTTTACACTGTTGGAGGGATTGTAAATTTGTAAATATGTTTGAATCATAGCTCTAAATCTTTTGTTTTGTGTATTAAATATGGAGCAAAAGTTTAAGTGAAAAAATTAGAAAAAGGCCTCTTTATGGGAGAAACATATAAATGAACCAGTGAGAGTATATTTAGGGAAACAAAAGCTGAAAGGTAAAAAATTGAAGGAGGAAAATCATAAATGGAGTAGTATATGAAAATCAGGAAGGAAGGAGAGTGGTAAGCCAAACAAAGGTAAGTAAAAACATATGAAAATCTACTGTATCAGAACAAATGACATTATATAATTTGAGGGATAGTAGAATTAAGTGATATGAAGAGGAGGGAGCTGTGCTATGAGTTAGGGATTAAGTAAAGATGAGATAGTGTCTGGGGATGAGGAAGAAGTAGTTGATGCATTATCCAAAACAAAAGATCTATGAAAATCTCCTATAAAAATCACTAGTCAGGCCAGGCGTGGTGGTGCACGCCTTTAATCCCAGCACACAGGAGGCAGAGGCAGGCAGATTTCTGAGTTCGAGGCCAGCCTGGTCTACAAAGTGAGTTCCAGGACAGCTAGGGCTATACAGAGAAACCCTGTCTCGAAAAAACAAAACCAAAACCAAAAACAAACAAAAAACAAAACAATTGCTAGTCAGTATGCTTATATAAATTTAAAAATGAGTTTGAACAAAATTATACTACATGGGTGAGCAATGCCACTCCCAGAACTGTCATGCTATAACCCTAGTGAAATACTTATGTCAATGAAAGTAATAGGCTCCAGTACACAATCAGTTATTACCATTTAAGTAAATGATCTTGTGTCATTTGCCTTCTAAATGTTTATTTTTATGTACATGGGTATTGACTACTCTCAATCATGGTCTGAAAAGTCCCTTTTTGTAGTTAACATCAGTCAGTGGAGAGATGGATAAACCATCAGATAACTGAAAGTTAAGAGATTATGTGATGAGCTCTAAATTGGCAATCATAACCTAATAACAAGGCTCTGTGAGTATTTTCACAGAGAATTGGGAAGTATGTAAGATCTGAAGTTGAGAAAGAGTGTTGTGGAGTGATGTCTACTGAATGTGACATGGCTAACATGAATTCCAGCTGCTCTGTTTGCCTGCAGAAGATCTACAATGGATCAAGCCAGACAAATTGTCATAGATGAAGGAAACACTCTCCAGGTTACAACCCTTGTTGGTCCTTTATTTGCAATTGGTAGTTACTGATTGCAGAGATGTGATCTACTCTTAAGAACTGGTTGCTTTAGCAAGGGCTCCACCATGTTAAGAATATAGTTGTTTTAGTTTTGTTTTTCATTTCAGTCATAGACTGAACGTTAGAACGATTCCCACAAAATCATCATGATAGCATCCTAATCTATGTGGAGTGTTATGACAGAATACCATAGAGTATAATGCTTAGCTGTGGGGAAGCTGAAAAATCAAAGAAAAAGACATAGGCTGGTTCCTTGATTCACAGGGAGTATTCCTTTGCTGTGTCATCATGAGGGTAAATAGGAGAGACAGCTTTGAGGACATTACTTTCATTCAAGAAGTCGTTAACTTCTATATATAACCATCTCATAAGTCCTACTTCCCCTATCACTGTTAGTGGTAGAATTTCTGCAAATGAATTGTATAGATGCATGGCAATACAGTCTATAGCACATGTCTTTTATAATATCCACTCTAGATAAGAATCACATGCCATAATTCCCTCATGTGACTAATAGCATTTATAGAAGTGAAAAATAATTGCCAAAAATATTATGTAAATTGTTATCTAGTGACAGCATTTTTTTTACTGCAATTAGCAAATAAAATAATATTACTTTGGTTCCAATATAGTTAGTTCAATACATTTATGTAAATAAGAATATTCTTAGACTAGCCTTCTTTATTTCAAAAACTGAGGTCAGCTTTCCAAACAGTATGGGGTTATTCAGTAGTAAGAAATTGAATGAATGACAGGAAATCACGAGGATGTAGGAAAAAAATCTTCACAGAAAACATGTGTTTTCAAAATATAAATAAACCAAATAAACTTGGAGTTTCTTGTGGTTCTTTATGATGATTAATGGAGAAATGTTTGTTTAAATTTCTTGAGAAACAGAATATTATTAATTATTTCATTATTTGTGCAGAACCTTGGATCACTGCTGGATTCATAAACCAGGTTTGCTGGGTCAGTAGTGAATTCAACCAATCCTAGTCTGTCTCTCTGTTTCTGAGATGATAGCAGTGTCCATTAAATGCTCTATTTGGAACTTGAATTATATTTGAAACCCAAATCATGCCTAGATCCCATTATATTAAGTTATTACCATAAATACATCAGTTTAGATATCCCTGTGGCACAACAGCAATCATAAACCTTGTGCCTTCTCATATGACGGTTAAGTGCATCTGCTTCATATCCAAGGTTGAAAGACGGAACAAAAACCTTGCAAGATCAATCACTTGTTATCAGCCTCCTTTTGCCTACTGTATTTTATTTCCTGGTTAGAACATGCCCAGATTCACTGAGGCTATAGGTATATTTTACTGAATCTTCCAGAGTCTCTTGTTAGTTTCTCTGAAACAGTCACTTTTCACCAGGTATGTAGTGCAACTGAATACAAAGAAACAGACAAACAGCTACTTTACGTTATAGAACTTTATGAACTGAAGTTATATATTTAACCCACCAGACATTCTGTTATGTTATAGTTGGTACTTATATGAGTTGAGGCAGGGCAAGCCTATTTTTTTTCCAATTTAACTTGTCTAAATCAAGACTCTACTGATAGAGCATTCATTATAGTTCACAATACTAAAGAAAACAATACTTGTTTTGACATATATTACATTACTACATTCAGTTATGGAAGATGTAACTATATCATATAAAAATCATTTAAAAATTCGCATTTAAATCCAAACCCTTTTTTTTAATGGCATCAACCATATATGACCTTCACAGATTCTCATTATAATCATAGCCACCATTGTGAGTTCATCAACAGGGCCTGAGAAAAATTGCTCAGCAGGTAAATAATATTTGCTGCCTAAACCTAAGGACTTTGCTTCAATCCTTTGGGCCCACAAGAAGGAAAGAGAAAACAAACTCTCATGGACTCTACCCTCAATATTGTATGCTATGCACAAAGTGTGAGTGTTACTGTAGAACACATAGACAGACACATGGACAGAATGTCAGGACAAACACACACAATGTGTGTGTGTGTGTGTGTGTGTGTGTGTGTGTGTGTGTGTGTGTGAGACAGAGAGAGAGAGAGAGACAGAGAGAGAGAGACAGAGAGAGAGAGAGAAAGAGACAGAGAGAACAAATTAATTAAATGTGTCAATAAATAAAATGCAATTAAAAAAAGAGGATCTGGAAACAGTTTTGTGTGTGTGTGTGTGTGTGTGTGTGTGTGTGTGTGATACTGCTTAAAAAGAACCATTTATTCTACATGTACTTAAACTAATTTCCAATGCACAAATATAGCTTTGGATTCAAGGGAAAGTTTAGACCAGAAAATGTTTCCCACCTGATGATCTTTAAGTTGACGAATCTGCATATCTATCTCTCCAAATAATCAGGTACAGAGATATTTACTCTTCAAGTCTTCCTCTTTTTGAATCTTCCACACTGAGATATGTTTCCTTGTTAAGGAACCAGTAGGATGCCCCATTGATACAACAAACTTTTGGCAGTTCCTTAATATTACCAGCCAACAGTTATATTTGCTACTACAGTACCATTTTTAATTAATCACCTAAAATCATTTAGTCTGCTAGTGTTCTTGATTTCTTCTTGTGTCTCTTCTTATTAACTACTTAAACATGGATGCAGGGTAAGATATAACCTTGTGATGTAGCCCCATCTGGTATGGATCTCAAATTTTTCCTACCTCAGACTTTTAAGATTGGGAATTATACCTGACTTGTACCTGACATCATTAGCACCTTCTTCTGAGATGAGTATCCTTGGCATAGATACTAGGAATTTGACAGTATATCATAGTAAGTATATTTTACATTGTCAACACATTTTATCAACTGGATAATTCATTATGAAAAATATGTTCATGTGAGTCATTAATAAATATCTGTATATTATTATTCAATAAAGAACTATTACATACTCAGACAAAATAAACATGGGCTTCTATTCTGCAAGTATAAAAATCAACTGTATTGCTACATTTTCTACCTTGATATTTTCTAACTTTAGAAATATTCTCTATGTATTTGATGATACAAAAGCATAAGAATTAAGAATTTTCTTCCCCATTTAATGATGATTTTGGTACTTTAGAGTGCAAACTTTCTTTCAAATAAACTATATTTTGATTGATTATAAGTAATAGAGCTGGTTTTTATTTTACTGATTTTTTTTTCCAATGTGGTCAGTTAAGGTTATTAATTATAGAGATCTTAATTCAACCAAAATTTTCATCAGTGTCTGAACCAGTACTTTCTTTTCCTCTCATCTAACTATGTTACCTGATAATAATAATTTTGAATTTAACAGGCTTCTTACTATTCTGTAATCAGTTACGCAGCCAATTAACTGTTTGAGAGTTAGGTCTACCAGCATTTCTAAGTTTAAAGGGTACTGTGAGTTTTATAAAGTGAACGCAAAACAGGCAAAATCCTTATGCGGAGAGAGTAGAAAACCGTCCAGGGATAATGCCTCTCATCTAGGTTGGCCCTTTAGTCTCTTCTCTTTACAAAGCACAGGTTTCTCTGGCTTAGAAAAGTAACACTACTTACAAGGGTACTGTGTGGCTATGAAAGGCAGCCTATTTTGGTTGAATGAGACTTGGTCAGGTGAACCAGTAGAAAACTCTACAAGGGCCAGAATAGTGAGCCATGTTCCCAAAGACAGGTGTCTGACACCACAGAGTTCCCAATTCCACAATTCTGGAACTATAAGTCATGCAGACAATGTCCCAAGCTTCTGGCATTCTGGCTAGACTCCACCCTTATAGTTACCTGACTATAGCCAGGTATGCTCCTTCCCACAGCTACCCTGCAACTACAAGATAGCCCAGCCCAGTATAAAAGGGGCTGCTTGGTCTCTCCTCTCTCTCTTTAATCTCTCACCTTTCTTACTCTCATCTCTAGCCCTCCTTCTCTCCCTTTCCTGTTCTCTCCACATTGCCATGGCCCAGGCTCACTCTTTTTTTCTACCTTCTCTCTTTAACTCTGCCTTTCTCAAATAAAGCTCTAAAACTATAGACTGTCTCTGCTCATCAAGGCCTGCCATGCTTGAACAATGGGATAGGCTTTCCCCTAAGGAGCCCTGTCTAACCTCTCTGGAAGGCCTTCCTGAGCTCCAGCCATGAACTGGACCAAGGACTCTCACCTGCGTGGGAACCATCCAGTGCCCCCTTTCTCCTTGCCCAATCCTGGTGGCTGACAGAGCTGCCCCCGGGGCCCCCATTTTGTTTTCAGGTCTTCCTCTTTGTCCAGCAGTTTCTGGGATGCTCGAGACTGAGAACTTGTTAAGACTGCCCCTGGTCCACCCCTGGAAAGCTGGGATTCTGTGGATTACCACAGCCAGACACCCACCGGGGCTGAATGGAAAGCATGCAACAGTCTTCTGCGTCTGCCTGCCCAGAGCAAGGGAACTCTGGTGGGACTCAGTTTTTCTCCCACTCCCTTTATTCCCCCAGGCCCACTGCCCTGCAGGGTACCATTACTATGATACATTTCTTCTTACAATACTTATGGTGGCAAGCTTTTATGATTTATTCCAACACTCAATTCTAGAACTCTCTGAGCACATTGTACAATGACTCTGGTCATGCCTAACATAGGGCTACACAGACATGATGCTGGAATCCATACAATAATGCTTAAGGATTTCATTCTACCCAGACCATTGATAATTATGCATAATTGGCTGTAAATCAAATGTTTTCATGACATCCTCCACATGTCTGATAATTTGTTAATGTGCTTGGGAATACAGGAAAATATTTGAATTGTATTTATTCTTTTATCATTAAGTCTTACACAAATTGTAGAGATAAACCACCAGGCATTGCACACTGTGTGCAATGTAGGAATGTTTATGGAAAAGACCTTCACACATGGAATTCTTTTTACCCTTCCATCATGTAGATATGTTTAATGACTCAGAAGCCATCTATGTTCAGTCATGTAGAGTATTGGAGAGGCTAAGCTGTAGTAAAACATTTGGAATATGTGAATAGTTCAATTTCCACTTTATCTCCCATCCTTGGAAATTTGAAGGCTGAAGGTAAAATTCCAAGTTTTTATTGTTCATGAAGTTGTTCGGTTTTTTTGAACCTCTGTGCCAAGAACCAAGAATGAATAACAAATACATATTCTTTGTTATATTGACATACTTATATAAGGGTTGCATTTTGGTTAAAGACAAATGATTTGCTTACATGAAGTAATTATATACAGGTGTCATAGTATTTCAACTAATGTAATGACTATCAAATGTAATTTATCAGCAGCAGATGCTATATGAGTAAATTAAAAATAAAAGACTTTCATTTCATATAAAATCAATGGTAAGTCATGGGCTTAAGGTTGAAAGCTTGAAAACTGAAAAAGATAATTTTGTACTCAAAAATATTTCCTGCTATAGCATAATACCCGGGTTCCAGTTCTGACTTGTGAAACAAAAAGCATAGCTGTGCTCTTAAAATGCAACAAGCAAAATCTACTGAAAAGAGGTTCTAGGGACCAGGCCCAGTTCCAAGCTGGCAGCAGCACATGGCACTGTCATTCACATGGCAAACATACAAGAGTAAATGGGTCATAGCATTGTCCTTCACAGATTCAGAGAACAGTTGAGGCCAGGCAACATGTGGCAAGAGAATCCATGCTAGGAAACTCGAGAGACTACCATGTAAAGCAGGAGAAGTGAAGCTTGGTGTATAGTGGAGATCCCAAGATTTGGGTGATTCCAGAGCTGTGAGGTAATTGGGAAAGGAGAGCTGCACAAAGGATAGCCTTGAAGGTGGACTTCTACAGGAGGCACAGAACAATCTAAGTACAAGATGGTAGATACAGATCTAGGGGCTTTTCCTTCTGTGCTTTGATCTAGATTTGGTCCAATATATCATAATTATGACTCCATTCCTCCATATCAGAATGGTAATATATATTCCTTGTCATTGTGTTGAAAGTATATACATTCTTTTTTTTTTTTTTTTGATTCTGCAGGGGGCTATAATTAAGAGATTGCTTTGAGTGTCAGAAGATAATTTGAACTTTGTACATTAACAGTTTTGAGGCTAAAAGATGGTGGGGACTTATGAATCTATAATAAATACACTTTGCATCATGATATCGAAAATTCTATGAGGCTAGAGGATGAATTGGATTAGTGGAAATAAGAATATATCCATAGGTTCATATGTTTGGCTCCCTTGTTCTAGCAGATGGGAGTATTTGGATATCTTTTTTAAAAATATTTTTATTAGGTATTTTCCTCAATTACATTTCCAATGCTATCCCAAAAGTCCCCCATACCCTCCCCCACACACTCCCCTACCCACCCACTCCCACTTTTTGGCCCTGGCGTTCCCCTGTACTGGGGCATATAAAGTTTGCAAGTCCAATGGGCCTCTTTTTCCAGTGATAGTCAATTAGGCCATCTTTTGATACATATGCAGCTAGAGTCAAGAGCTCCTGGATACTGGTTAGTTCATAATGTTGTTCCACCTAAAGGGTTGCAGATCCCCTTAGCTCCTTGGATACTTTCTCTAGCTCCTCCATTGGAGGCCCTGTTATCCAATCAATAGCTGACTGTGAGCATCCACTTATGTGTTTGCTAGGCCCCGGCATAGTCTCACAAGAGACAGCTATATCTGGGTCCTTTCAGCAAAATCTTGCTAGTGTATGCAATGGTGTCAGCATTTGGAGGCTATGATAGTATATATAAGTGACCCTAAAAATTCCACCAGAGAACACCTAAACCTGATAAATTGCTTTGGTGAAGTAGCTGGATATAAAATTAACTCAAACAAGTCAATGACCTTTCTCTACACAAAGAACAAACAGGCTGAGAAAGAAATTAGGGAAACAACACCCTTCTCAATAGTCACAAACAATATAAAATACCTTGGCGTGACTCTAACTAAGGAAGTGAAAGATCTGTATGACAAGAACTTCAAATCCCTGAAGAAAGAAATTAAAGAAGATCTCAGAAGATGGAAAAACCTCCCATGCTCATGGATTGGCAGGATCAACATTGTAAAAATGTCTATCTTGCCAAAAGCAATCTATAGATTCAATGCAATCCCCATCAAAATTCCAACTCAATTCTTCAACGAATTAGGAAGAGCAATCTGCAAATTTATCTGGTATTTGGATATCTTTATGAGGTACAGCCTTGCTGGAAGAAATATGCCTCTGGGGGTGGGGAGTGGGCATGAATTTTTAAAGCCATGAAACATTCCCAGTTGACTCTCTTAGGTTTAAGATATGTCCTAAAGAACTCAGCTTCAGTTTTCATCACCGTGTCTGAACACCAGATGCCATTCTATCTGCACCATCATGCAACAATAAGATCAATCCCACCGTTTCTTCTCAGTTGGCTTCCTCACAGTGTTGTGTCAGAACAATAGAAAAGTATTTAAGACAGGTGGAAGGCTCTGGTTTTTAATCCTTTTGAAAACCACTGTTTTATTTTTTAAAGCATCAGTTTTTGTTAATTTATAACCATTTTGAAATAAAAATCTATGACCTTTAAACTAAAAACACAAGAAAGACACCTGGGAAAAGGAGCAAACACACCTTTCTGCATTGCTTGCATTGTTTTTGTTTTAAAGGGAATATTCCTGAATGATATGCCAATATTTACTTTACAAATGACATTTTGTAATAATACATTAAAACTTTGTTTTATTTCTCAGACTTGATTTATAATTACTTAGTTCCTATTACCATATCCAGCATCAAAATACTCGGTGCTTCCAATGGGTTTGTTATATTTTATTTCATTTCCAGGCTGCGCAACTATCTAAAAACTGAAAGCACACAGTGTTTCTTGCCTTTCTGTACTGGAGTGGAAGAAGCAGGACAATGTTTATGAACAGTACAGGCCCCATGCTGACTTCTTAGTAAGCTATCAGTAACGATTTAGGGACATCTCACCCTGTATTTTTACCTAGTTACTTTTTGTCTCTCTCTCTCTATGAATTTTACAACCAAATATTTCCTTCTGGGAAACTGTACAGAAAATAAATCAAAAGTCATTTCCAGAAGAATGCCTTCAATTTTATTATTGTATCAGAGATTTCTTGAAATTGGTAGCTCTGTTTCTAGACAATTGGTTTGCTACCTCATTTTCACTATTATAAGTCCTCCTGATGTTTGAAAGCAAAACTATTACTCCTATTACTCTGACATTTGAACAAGCAATAATACTCTTTTCTGGATGTAATCACCGTAAATATGATGGATCAACCAGAAGATCAAATATGAAATCACAATAATGATTTCACATAAAAACTTTTGGTCTCAATTTAGGAGGAAATTTTCTCATCCATATATTAAAGTGTTATAAATATGACCTTTGATCGTTATGACATATGCCACGATTATTACTGAGCAATAGGAAATATGACTCGTATCAAATATATATCATCAAGATGAAATAGGAAGTTACATTGATTCTTTTCTCTATGTCCATCAGCTTCATTTTTTGAAGAAAAAAAATAACAGTTTATCTGTTTAACAAAAATTGTTTCTGTCTAAAGGAAATACAGGGACACAATGTAGAGCAGAGACTGAAGAAAAGTCCATCCAGAGACTGCACCACCTGCGGATCCATCTCAGATGCAGCCATCAAACCCAGTCACTGTTACTGATTCCAAGAACTGCTTGCTGCCAGGAGCCTAATATAGCTGTCTCCTGAGATGCTCTGCCAGACCCTTACAAATTCAGAGGAGGATGCTTGAAGCCAACCATCTGACTGAACATGGGGACCCCAGTGGAGGAGTTAAAGGAAGGACTGAAGAAGCTGAAGAGGTTTGCAACACCATAGGAAGCACAATATCAACCAACCAGACCATTAAGAGCTCCCAGGGACTAAATCACCAATTAAGGAATACACATGGAGGGACCCATGGACTATAGCTGCATATGTAGCAGAGGATGGCCTTGTTGGGCATCAGTGGGAGGAGGCCCTTGGTCCTGGGAAGACTTGATGCCCCAGTGTATGGAAATGCTAGGGCAGTGAGGCAGAGGTGGATAGATGTGTCTGGGAGCACCCTCATAGAAGCAGGGGAACAGAGGTTGGGATAAGGGGTATTCAGAGGGGAAACTGGCAAAGGGGATAACATTTGAAACGTAAAAAAAATAAAATAACCAATAGAAATTTTAAAAAAGGGTTTAGAATATATTCATATATAAAACATGGTGAGTGATATTTGCTAAGTTTAATTCCAAGCTCATTCCATCTTCCAAATCTTACATTAAATTTTCTAATTTACTTCTTCCAGTTGGTATCATTATACTATCAAAAGAGGAATTAGTATCTCTAAATAGGAATGCTGCCTCAGAAAATCATAGAAACAGGCATTCAGCTCCTAGTTTTGTATTGTTTTGATATTTTAAACATATTTTTATTGTTTTTTTCCTCTTCTATTTTTATTGTTTTGTTTTTACATTGTCATGATTTATAAACTTGCAATAGCTTTTATTATTAGAGTATAAATGTAGCACTTCATTTAATTATGTCACATATGCTGTGTTTCCCTAGCCTTCTGCACATCAGTCTGCCATATGGACATTCCTATGAATCCCTATGGGAAACTTCCTGTGTGTTGAAGGACCAGGAGTCTTAATCTCTACTATGTTTTTCTATCAGAATTTTCTGGGAATACAGAGTATATAACTGCTCTTCAGCACAGAGTCTACTGAGGAAGGAAAGTATGTAGCCAGTTAATAAGGAACTTAAATTCATTTCTTAATTTAAATTTGATAATAGCTTTCCAAAATAAAATGAGTGTTCTTGTTAGTCTTGTTAGGGATATCCTACCTATGACATTATCTAACTTAGAGGGAATAGATAGATAGATAGATAGATAGATAGATAGATAGATAGATAGATAGAGGAAGAGAGAGAGAGAAGAGATACAGAGATACAGATAGATAGGTAGGTAGATAGATAGATAGATACACAGATAGAGACATAGACAGACATGAGTAAATACACACACACATGGCAATTGAAGTGTCAAGTTGCCTAACATGCACTGAGCAACTCCTGCTGTTTTTGCAATTGGGTGATGTTTCAGGAAGCAGAACAGTAAAACACAAATGTAAAGGCTGGACACAGTGACAATCAGCTGGAATATTATTGTGGGTTCTTTATGTGAGTGATTGACTACAAAATTATATTATTCTTTTTCTCAAAAATCAGGGGTACTGATTTAATCCACAATATATGACTTTTGGACATTTAAAATGAATTATCAAAAACACTCTATCTTGAAATTCTGTGTATACAAATTGTTCAGTTTTTCAATTTAAGATGTTGTCCTTATCAGATGTGCTGCTTGATTATGCCTAATGAGAATGAGCAGTTTTCAGTTAGCATAGAAATGTGTATGAGATTCACAAATTTGTACATTTTAAAATCACCTTAATTATTGTATGTTTTTCATATTTATTAAGAATCTCTATGCATACCATTATTCTTCTTTGCATCCCTCATCTCTAATATAGTGGCAAATGTTAAAATTGATTTTCTTCTTATAGTGATTGGTATGCATTTAATACACAGTTACTAAATATATTATAGGCTTGTCATAAGTATCTTAATACATATATAGAAAATTTATTTTTTGTCTATTATTGAGATAGTTTTAAATTTTATATCTAGATATCCTTGTATTTAGATAATATGAAATATGTCTACAATGAATTAATTCATTTTTGTAGCTTTATTAAATATATGAAAGAAATACATTTCACAGTTAATGCTTATATTCTGCAAGATTTATTGTATATTTCATTTATTTACATTTCAAATGTTATCCCCTATCCCACTTTCCACTCTGGAAATCCACATCCCATCCCTTATCCTCTTGCTTCTATGAGGGTGCTTCCACCCACCCATTCACTCCCACCCTACCACCTTAGCATTCCCTATACTGGGGCATTGAGCCTTTACAGAACTAAGACCCTCTCCTCCCATTGATGCCAAACAAGGCCATTCTTTGCTACATATGCAGCTGGATCCATTGGTACCTCCATGTGTTTTATACAGGCAGTAACTTGTAGAATATCCATTGAATCAGGATACTAAAAGAGCATGTTGAAAATTCCTGGTCATCCACTGGAAAACCTCATACATTTTATTTCCTGTTTCCTTTTCTTAAAGACATGTCCAATGAGATGAACTAACCTGATTTCTTTCTCCATGAATTTGCAAAATTATTTTGAGTTCTATTTATATTGCATCTACCAAAAAGTACTTCCTATATAATAGTGTGAAAATTTTCATAATGAGATTTAAATGGTTTATTCTCTCAAAATGAAAACACTTTAATTTTACATAGTAATATTGCTGCAAATGCAAATATTATAAATATAAAAAATCATTTATCTTGGATTTACAAAAAATCGACACCAATGATAATTGAAATTGGAATGTATTACCCTGAAATTTGGATGGGCTTTAGCTCTTACTTTCTCGTGTTTTCTTGTAAGGATTTAATATTTTATGTTTGGTAAACACAAGTACAAATACAGATGTGTTTCTATGTCTGTTCATTTCTTCTATTCTCTATAGTTAATCAGTTTGGCAATATTAGGAAGACAAACAAATTAAAAAAAAATCACCATATCATTAGAAATTACCTAATGCAAGGACAAACATGCAAACACGCATGCATACACACATTCACACTCACACACACACACACACTATATTTAATGTCCAATAGAGAAATTTTAGATCCAGAATTTTTTTTGTCTTTATTTATGTCTGTTGATGAAACTTCTCTGTTGGGGGCATGCAAAAAGAACTGCAAAACAACCTTAGAACTCATGGAATATGGCCCACTGGTTAGGAAACTCCCAATGTATGTGTCTCAGAAATGCAGAGCCTAGGGGACTACATGTGATTGATCTTCAAGTACTGCTGCTGGAGCAGATTAAAGATTCATCTGGCACCCTCAGAGAGAACTTAGAGATGTATGTTTTTAGCAACATCAACTGTCCTTGGAAAGAATTTGGAAATGTAGACTAAGTTGAGTTGAAAAGCTTTTGCTAGGTGTTTTTCATGAAAAATCTTAGGGAACAATTTACAGTACAGAAAGGCATACTTTTCATTATTCAGTCAGGGATGCTTATGGGCTTAGGGAACAAGAACAATGATATCCAGACTCATGCACCTCTTGCTGAAGATGTGCTGATAATAAGGGTTATAATTAATTACTTCTACCTGGTCTTGCTAAATTGAGAATGAGAACATGTACATCCTAAGGATTAAACTTTTTAATGAAAAGTTTAGATTTGTGATTCTTTTAAGATTTTTATAAGTTTACATTTAAGATAAGTAGTAAAATAATTGATCTATTTTTTTGTAACCACAAAATTCAGCTTCCCAGTAAGAGAAACTGGGTGAGAAAAATTACCTTGCTTGTTTGCTTACACTTTGTTAATCTCTACCAAGTTGTTCAGTTACAAATACGATGGTTATTGGGAATAATATTTTAATATATAATATGTAAAACATTTGATCATGTGAGGGTATTGAGGAACATGTTTTTCTTACATATACTCTGTGTGATAGTTTACTAGAAGAGATAAAGGGTGTAACCACATTGTGATTATTTTCCTATTTGAAAGTCCTTTCAAATGTCTTAATGTTAATTATTTCTCCCCACCAATGAAATACTGTGTGTTCATACTTTGTTGCACTTGCCTTGTCTTTCCTTGATTCCTTTTTTCAATTCTTGGTATTATAATATAACTACAGTACTTATCCATTGTCCTTTATTTCTCCAGATGAAGACTACTACAGAAAACCACAACCAATCAAGCACAGTTACAAAGTATAGATTGTAATTTAGAGAGGGAAGCCTTATCTGTTCCCCTATTAGTCCCCAAATAATTGCCACAAAGACCTGTTAATTTTATTAACACACTTTAAGCTCTATGACTGGAAAATATTTATCTATTCTCACCCTTTAATTCATTTACCTTCTAACCTCATTTCTCATATTACTTGCAGTTTGCCTCTTGTTTTGGCTTGCTCTACTCCACATGTTTCCTTGTGGGAATCCCTTGGTGATTTTCTCATCCGGACTCCTCCTGTAGTTTCTTTCATAGCCACTTCTCTTCCTGTCCTCATAGTCCTTCTCTACCTCCTCTCTCTAACCTAATTTCGATCAGAATTCCAGTATTTCTATCTCCTCTGCCAAGTCATAGGCTGAGTCAGCTCTTTATTAACCAATCAGAGATGATGGAAAACCATTTTACATAGCATTGAGACCAGAGATGATTGACCATGACAACGTTGAGACTCTAGACAGAAGTCTCTAACCAGATCTTTGGACATCTAAATACGTAGTGCACAAGACCATCTCCCAACAGTGCAGCCCAGCGTGAACACATCTATAACACACAACTACATGTTAGGCTCAAAGAAAATTGCAGAAGAAGATACTCAAAGGGTATAAGAGCCAGAAGATAAGGGAGTTGACTCAACATCAATGGTCCAATC
Source organism: Mus caroli (assembly GCF_978045245.1). Classification (NCBI taxonomy): domain Eukaryota; kingdom Metazoa; phylum Chordata; class Mammalia; order Rodentia; family Muridae; genus Mus; species Mus caroli. The sequence goes on from NW_028227272.1 coordinate 50,553,939, forward strand.
AACATGGATGTGGGAAAAGGCAACAAAGCCTCAACCTTGCAAAAACAAATATAAGCCACTGAAAAAAATCACAGAGCAGGAGAGATAATTTTCTTCATTATTCTATTCATTCTTATTGTTCAAGTTTTGTTTTAAATCTTCCAGTGCATTAAGAGGCATTTTCTTCAGATTCAAACATAAGTGTTTTGTCTCCTTCTTTGTCTATTGACCACTTTTTTCTACTTTCAGATTTTACTTTTCTTTCACCGTCTATGACTAATATTTAAAAATCTATGTGCTGAAATGTATAAATATTACATAATTGTTATATTAAATTATATATTATTCCTATGAGGATAGATGTGTTTTAATAGCAAGTAATTAATTATATTCCAGTTTAGACAGGCACAATTAAAGCTAGGTATAGAATATTGGGAATGTACTATTAGGGAGTCTAGCTTTAGGTCTAAAGTAGCCGTGTACATTGTAGAATAACTGGGACCCAGAGAGATGTCTAGACTTTTTATGAGGTCCTAAGTATTTGGAACTCCACCATTGCTCTATTAAGTTAAAAACTATTTTTCTGGTAAATTCTACCTTCTTTATAGTTTCTCTCTCTTCCTTTCTTGAAGTCTGAAAATATTTGTGATTATTATGGTATGAGGACAAAAAATAAGCATGGATTTGCATACACCCCTGAATTTTTAACTGTAATTTTTCCTCTGTAATGACTGCCCCCAAACATACCTCATCCTCCACAGGTGTTTCTCCATATTTGATTTGTTAGATTTTTTTAAATTTTGCTAATTTATGTTTTTTAATTTAATTCACTGAGGCAGTGTATCATAGGTTTGTTGTAAAACAGTGGCATACTCCTTACAAGAAAGGATAGAGGAAGTAGATGTTCTGTTCAATATGAATAGTGTTCTTTGTCAGGAATGAGAATTCTTCAGTACTCATATTATAATGGTCATCTTTCTAATGTCTGTATCTCTGTCTGTCTCTATCTATCATATGTAATCTATCTGAATAAGTATTTTTACACATAGATATTTTAAAATACCTGACAAAAGGGCTTTAAGGGAGATTGGGTTTTCTTTTCTTATACTTTAAGTGGACACTTGAGGTAGTATCTTAGTTAGGGTTTCTAAAACTATGATGAAACAATATGATGATATATAGGGAGGAAAAAATCCATGTCCCATATATATGCCTATTATAGCTTATGCTTGAAATCACTCATGAGAGGAAGTCAAACAGGACAGGAACTGGAAGGGAAGAGCTAATGCAGAGAACTGGACCAGGATTCACCTTGAGGCTTGCTCAGTCTGCTTTCTTCTAGAACTTAGGACCACTATACCAGATTTTGACAAGTCACAATGAGTTTATCTTTTCCCCATCAGTCACTAATTAAGAAATTGCTCTACAAGCTAGACCATAGATAGGCATTTCATCATTGGGGATTCTCTGCACCCAGATGACTCTGGCTTGCATCAAATTGATATAAAACTATCCAGGACAGTTAGCTAGTCTCATTACATAACAAGACAGAAAACAGGGAGAAGAAATGCCAGTTCTCAATTGTTTTCTCTGTTTTATGTTCTATTCAGTGTAGGATCCCTGTTCATATAGAGTATGATCCACTCCTAGGCTGTATCTTTCCACCTCAACTACCCCAACGTAGACTCTGCAACACACACATACCTCAATTCATTTCCATAATGGCACTAAGTACTATTATATCAACAAGCAACATTAACTAGTATACTGTAAACCTATTTACCTAAGTATGTATCTATGCATGTAAGTGCATATGTATTTATTATCTTTTAGTATGTGTGGTTTGGTTGTTATTTATTACAGAGAGGTAATGTGACAACCATTGCTCTATTATGACCATTCCCTAAGTCCTTATCTCTAGATTTTTATATACTTTAAGAAAAAAAATGCTAGATCCTCATTGAAACTATTTGAGAAAAGGTAAACATTGTCTTATTGCTTAATATATTTCTTGTATTCTTTAATGTAAAGTTTATTCACACATTTAATCACTGCAATTCAGTTTCTTAATTTGCAAGAAGAAATATCATTAACATGCACTGCACAGTCTTCTTAAAAAAAATAGATACAGTCTCAAGACTCTAGTTGCAGTCTAATAAAGCTATCAAAAGTAATACAAATTCTTAGTTCTGAATGTATTAAATTATTATAAAATTACTTTTCAACTTTTTTATTTTATTGAAAAAAATCACACAATATATTGCAATAGGTTCTACTACCCGTCCAAGTTCTTCCTCGTCTCCCCTTCTATATATAATCACTCCCTTTCTGTCTCTCACTAGATAAACAGCAGACATTTAATGGATAATAATTAAACATAATAAGATAAAACAAAAATGAAATAGTCAGAATAGAAGGAAAAAAAGGGCCAAAGTAAAAAGCATAAGAAAAATGGACACAGAGACACACAAGTGTGCCCCTACCCTCAGGAATCTCATAAAGACACAAAACCAGAAGCAATAATAATAATAATAATAATAATAATAATGTGTATACACAGTATATATCTATATTTATGTATATACACACACATGCACACACACACACACACACACACACACACACACACACATATATATATATGGTTAATCCAAGTATGTATACACACTTACACAATGTATACAATGCCTGTGGAAATTGGTCTTTCTGAAATGCTCTTTATTTGCAAACAGAGAGGCTTGATTAAAATCATAGGTACCTATATAATAAAACTCTATAGTTGAAGAAAAGCGACCCTGACTCTTCTAAGGAATCATCAAATGCCAAAGGCTTCTCACCTAGTGATGGGAGTTTAGGGTGACCTTCTCCTGCTATTCCAGGGTTGTTTCTGGCTTGAATTTGTGCAAGTCTTGTGCCTGATCTCGCAATGGCTGTGCAGTCATATTTTTGATTTCACTATTGTATCCAGAAAACTCTATTTCCTTAGTTTGCTCAAATAAATGTAGTTTGTGCACTCACGTTTTCTGTTTCGTTCTATTGATCCACAATGATTGGTTTTGTATCAGTACTGTACTGGCCTTACTATTTTAAATCTGAGGTATCACTTAAAATATAGCATAGTAAGAGCTTAAGCAATGTTTGCTCAGGATCTCCTTAGCTAATCATAAGACTGTCTTTTTCTATTTCTGTGGAAAATGTCATAGAATTTTGATTATGTATGCATTTTTTGGTAGGGTGGTCATTTTCACAATATTAATTCTGCAACCTGTGAGCATGGGATGTTTTTCCAACTTCTAAGATCTTCCTTCCTTTCTAAGTACATTTAACATTTCATTGAAGATATCTTCCACTTACTTGAAAAAGTTTATTACTATTTTTTTTTTTTCTGAGACAGGGTTTCTCTGTATAGCCCTGGCTGTCCTGGAGCTCACTTTGTAGACCAGGCTGGCCTCGAACTCAGAAATCTGCCTGCCTCTGCCTCCCAAGTACTGGGATTAACGGAGTGCACCTTTTTATGAGTGTGTTTTCCTGTTACCCTATATGAGCATTATTAGTATTGGGATATCAAAAGGCTTTTTATTTTGTAAGTATATTTTTGTTCTTCCTCCTTGGTGAACATGATGCTTAAAGAAAATTTCTGGTGGAAGTTCTGGGATCTCTTATGTACAAATGAACTCCAATATCTGAAAATAGGGATAATTTTACTTTTTGACTTATATCTTTGTTATATCCTTCTCTTCTCCTATTGCTCATGGGCTGCACACATGCTATAGAGAGAGAAGGCAACAGCAGACACTACTCTCTTGTTCATGATTTTCCTCAGATTCTCCCAAGGTTTACTCTATCTGAGGTGATATTAAGTACAAGGAAGAAGAGTGCTTTTCAGAAAACTTCAAATCTGACCAAGGCACTAGCTACTCCAAGCTCCACTATTCTTATTTCCAAGAAAAATAATTATATATACATATATATACATATACATACACACATTATATAAATATGTATATATATATATATATATATATATATATATATATATATATATATATATATATACATACATACACACACACATACTTAGGACATGATCCTCTTAGTCTCTCTCTCAAATATAGCTAACATAAGCCTTGAACTCACAACAGTCCTGTCTATGTACTAAGTGTAAACAGCTATGAAGGATACTTTTCTACAATTCAAGTACTTCCTTGCTTAGGGATCAGTACCCAGAATAATTCTCCATTGAAAATAATGTAAAAGGAAAATGTTATTCATAGTTGCCCTCTATGTATAAGGGCCATTTAAGAATATTGAACTTTCAAATAAATGTTTCTGTCCTAGATTTACCCATAGAGTAAGAGAGTAAAATCCACTATAGCTTGAGTGGATTGTGAGAAAGTTCAGAGAGATGCAGCCATTCCCGGAGCACTGGGTCAGACAATAATCACTGTTAAGCACTGTCAAATGTTATTAAGTACTGTTAAATGCTATTAGGATTGTTAGCTTCCCATTGAGCTTTCATGAAACCTTTAATGAACATAATTTTTATGCTTTTCTTGATTAAGTGTCAAGAGTGGGCTCTTTGATAAGCCCTTCTCTTATGCCTGGCAGCCTGGAGCAGAAACTTTCAGCTAAGCAGCCCTTTTATAGGCAACCAGTTGAGCTCTCTTAACAGCATTACTGCTACTGTAAATACTTTTCAATCATTTTGAGGACACTCTAGCAGCTCCAGGAACCACTACAATCACAACCAAAATCTGCTCTGGTCACGACTTCTCTGGCTACTCATTCCTAACATGGAAGGCAGTGTCACTTTAACACAAGTATGTAGATGACCCCATGTCTATTTCACTCTTCAAAGCCTTTCTTGCCATTGCTCATCCTCAAACTGAAGGAATGGCTTAAACCAACTACAACACTTCATTTGCAGAAGAGCTTTCTTATTACTGGTTTCTGTGAGGCTTCCGATTGAAGTGTAAGTTATAATCACCACATCTGCACACTATACCCATTGTACGCCACACCTCCCTTTGACTACAGAATTAAACCACAGTGTTTTCAGATCCGCTGATTCACATCTTTCTTATCTGAGGGTCGGGTGCAACATGTGAATCATTGTGAAGTTTATCTGAGATGCTCTGTCCTTGTTTGCTTTTGGCTTTATTTTTCAGAAGGCTGAGCAAAAAATATAAAGAACACCCCCAAGAAGCAACAGAACTATAGTAGTGATGAGGAGAGGTACCACTGTCCTGGTGTCCACATAACAGCTGGGAAGACAGCAATGTTTTTTTTTTTTTTTATATATAATGATAACTAAAGACACCCAAAGGGTTCCAGGGTCAAAGCAGTAGGAAAAGGGTAGAAGAGTCAAATATCTGGAACATAAATAAAGTCGAGTAGTGAGGGTAGAACTTCAAGATATGGGAATGTAGAAAGCAGCCATCAACAGTCAGAGATGAGAAAATGCAAGTGTTGTGAACAGGAAATGTTCATCCATCATTTAAGCCTCTAATCCAAGGAAGCTGACATTCTAGTTCTGACTGCTCTAACTATCTTAGTTCTGGGAAGCAGGGTTACAACATTCAGCATTTACTCAGGAACTGCCTGCTTTGGACATGTACTGTTACTTGAAGCCAAGGATCCCAACAGAAGCCAAGATCTAGAGTCACTGATGGCTACCCTCAATAAAATATATCTTTAGTCTTATTATCTACAGCCATAAATCTGTGGTATCTATGATTATGTAAAGTCACAGCATTTAGGATCTGCAGCTGAATCCTCTGGGTCTTCCAGTCCCACAGATGGGCATTCAGTACAAGATCCTTATAACTATTATCTCAGAAGTTCTGCTCTTTCCAAATACATTATGTATATCCTGTATAACAAAAGAACTCTATTAGCTGGTTGGTAGAAAGAAGATATTTTATCAAATAGGTCTAGGTTTAATTATTTACAATCTACCATTTATTTGAACCAAATTCTTATTTTCTATTTCTTTTGTTTATAGAATGACTTGAAAATTTACCATGAAGAGCTTGGCATAGAGAAACACAGCTTTAATTCCAGTACTCAGGAGGCAGGGGAAAACAGTCTCTCAATTTGTGATCAGCCTGATCAACATAGTGAATTTTCAGAACAGACAGAAAAACCTAGGGAGACTGTGTAAAGCCTTGAGGGTAGAACTATAAAAGGCTTTGGAACTCATGGAATGAGGCTCACCAGTTATAGAGGCATGACCCAAGAACCATGTGGCTTGTGGACTTCATGCTGTTATAAAGCATGCTCTGCTTGTCACCCTCATATTGTTCTTAATCTAAGAATTATATGCCAGGCATGGTGGCACACGCCTTTACTCCCAGCACTTGGGAGGCAGAGGCAGGCGATTTCTGAGTTCAAGGCCAGCCTGATCTGCAAAGTGAGTTCCAGGACAGCCAGGGCAATACAGAGAAACCCTGTCTTGAAAAAAAAAAAAAACAGAAAGAAAGAAAGAAAGAAAAAGAAAGAATTATATGAAAACCAAGGGGGCTTCTAGGTCCTCACAAGGTCTCATAATAATACTGCCAAATCTCTTTCAGGCATTGGGGTCAGAGTAGAATAACGATTCACTACCCTAGGAAAGAACTTAGAAATGCAGATTGTCAACACTGACCACAGCCCTTACAAAACATTTGGAAAAATAAAATTGTTAGTGAGGCTAGGTCGATATGTTTTTTTTAAATATTTTTTATTAAGTATTTTCCTCATTTACATTTCCAATGCTATCCCAAAAGTCCCCCATACTCCCCCCCCACACTCCCCTACACACACACTCCCACATTTTGGCCCTTGTGTTCCCCTGTACTGGGGCATATAAAGTTTGCATGTCCAATGGGCCTCTCTTTCCAGTGATGGCCGACTAGGCCATCTTTTGATACATATGCAGCTAGAGTCAAGAGCTCCAGGGTACTGGTTAGTTCATAATGTTGTTCCACTTAAAGGGTTGCAGATCCCTTTAGCTCCTTGGGTACTTTCTCTAGCTCCTCCATTGGGGCCCTGTGATCCATCCAATAGCTGACTGTGAACATCCACTTCTGTGTTTGCTAGGCCCCTGCATAGTCTCACAAGAGACAGCTATATCAGAGTCCTTTCAGCAATTTCTTGCTAGTGTATGCAATGGTGTCAGTGTTTGGAGGCTGATTATGGGATGGATCCCTGGATATGGCAGTCTCTAGATGGTCCATCCTTTTGTCTCAGCTCCAAACTTTGTCTCTGTAACTCCTTCCATGGGTGTTTTGTTCCCTTTTTTTCTACTGACTCTGATGTAGAAAATCTTAGGGAACAATTTGAAGTTCACAAAAGCACTCTCTTAATAGGGTTAATAAGCTAGGGTTCTTTTATGGTCAGGGAACAAGAACCATGGCAGCACTGGATGACATGACTCTCACTGGGGCTGGAGTGGGGTTGAATAATTTCTTGCACCCATTTTTCCTTTCAGCTTCCTTATATGACTTGTAAAATTTGCTGATGAGTGGATGCATCCTGAGGATTTAAAATATGATTGCTTTTTATATAAAATTTTAAATTTGTGATTCTTTTAAGATTCTTATAAAATTACTTTTAGATATAAATAATAAAAATAATTAATCCTTTCTTTGTAACAACAAATTGCTGCCTTCCAGTAAAAGAAACTGTCTGAGAAAACTCCCTTGCTATCCCATACTTTGTTAATCTATAATAAGTTACTTAGTTCTGAATGTACATGGGTTCTTGAGAGTATTTTTTTCTTTACCTGTACTACTTAATATTACATACTTTAAAGGTATTGGGGAAAATACTGTATTTTTACAGTCATTCACAAGAAGAAATATAGAATGCAATTACATTGTAGTATAATGCTACTTGAAAGGTTTTGTTCTTTTTGTTTGTTTGTTTGTTTGTTTGTTTTTTGTTTTTTGTTTTTTGTTTTTTTTTTCGAGACAGGGTTTCTCTGTAGCCCTGGCTGTCCTGGAACTCACTCTGTAGACCAGGCTGGCCTCGAACTCATAAATCTGCCTGATTCTGCCTTCCAAGTGCTGGGATTAAAGGCGTGTGCCACCATGCCCAGAAGTTTTGTTCTTATATATAAGCTATGGGAGAAAAAAAAAAACTGTTGGAACTTTGTTCCATCTATTACACCTATACATATTATATGTGTGTGTGTGTGTGCATGTGTGTGTGTGTAAAGATTGTGTAAGATTGGAACTTTGTTCCATTCATCAAATCTGTATATATCTATATGTATATGTATATCTATATCTATAGATATAGATATAGATATAGGTATAGGTGTGTGTGTGTATATGTGTGTATAGCTTGTTTGGATGTTACTGGAGCTTGCTCTGTCCACCAATGTGTGTGTATCTGTATATCAGTATATCTATATATGTGAGTATGTGTGTGTGAGTATGTGTGTGTATATGTGTGTGTATGTGTTTGTATGAAGATATATGTACATATTTAAGTACACATATTTATGTATATATGTGTGTCTGTATATTTGTACATGTGTAAATGTGTATATATATATATATGTATATATGTGCATATGTATAAATATGTATATGTGTGCGTGTGTGAGAAATGCTTGGAACCTGCTGGCTGGAGCTTTGCTCCATCCATTCAATGTATGTATGTGTGTATAAAATATTTTTTAATATAAAGGTATTGGGGAATATATATATATATATATATATATATATTATATATAAACACACACATTTTGCTTTATCCACTTGGTGTATATGTGTATATGAATTTTCTCTTATTCTTTGCTTTATTCTTTGCTTTGTTGCTTGCCACTAAGTATTGAAAATTCCGAGTTTTTCACTGGCCATAGAGAGTGCCAGCCTCAGTGAATCAAGCTTTTTTCCCTCAGAGAAAAGTCTGCTGAGTAAGTTCTTTAATTGCTGGCTGGTATAGAGCAGCCTCCCCCATCAGTTATCAGACTCTCATAATGCTGAAGTTGTCAGCTGCTTTCAGCCCTGACCCCCACCAATGCCACACCTCCACCAATGCCTCATTACTGTTGTGCCAAAGCTTGTCTTTAGTGTGAAAATTTGTCTTGAAATAAGCAAAAAGGAACAAACAAAATTTATGATAAACAGGGACAAAAACAGCACAGTGAGTGAAGATGTTTGCCTCTGCGATGTAACAATCTGAGTCTGTTCACTGGAATGCAGGAAAGGGTGGAAGGAATGAAATGATTCTACAGATTATGCTCGGCTTCTACCCCTGTGGTGGCATTCATGTCACCACAAATAAACATCATATATATACAATCACTCACATACACCCAGTCCCAAAAAGTCACATATGTACACACACAGAGACACACACACACAATCTGTAAAAATAAACAAGAGTTTAGTTTTACCATAAAGATCTGGTTATATTAGTTATAGAAGTCAAAACTTTAACCTTTTTAATGAAAGAGAATTGTCAAAGAAGAATTTTGAATATCTGTAGATGCTGACTATAATATGCAATATAATAAGGCATTTTAGTCTAATCTTAAACTAAATAAACAGTTCCATAGCAGTTGATGCTAGCATGGTCAAGATTGGTACTAGACAGAAATAGGACTATGAAGAACCAAACTAAAACTTTATTCACAGCAAACATCTCTGTTCACAGATTCACTCACTGAAGGACTTTTGAAATAATAGATTTTGGCCATAATAAATTAATGTCCTTATGAAAAAATTTTGTGTTTGTTTAAGGTCTTATATATAAGATGAATAGCTTGGTCAGATTTCTATAAAGCAGGTAATCTAACTATTATGTTAACTATAAAATTCTATTTCACTCTACTGAAGAAGAAATAAAACATTTTTTATTCATGTTTACAAAATATTTGGCAAACTTTTGTAGTTTACCATAAAAGCTTGCATCAAACTGGAGATTTATGGTGAAATTGGGTTCTACTGAATATAGCCCTGATTTATCAAATGTGATGGTAGACTTGTAGGGCAGCCATTTCTAGTCACTTTTTTTACTCCTCTTTTGTGAAATCGGATATTCTTCTAGTAATTCATATGTAAATCTGTTAAAGGAAAGTTTGCCAGGAGCCTGCCCAGCCTGGAATTAGCTGAACTGGAACACAGAATTTAACATAGGGCAGAAAACTGATAATCTCTGGCCTTTAAACTCTCTAACTATGCTGAAAGCTAAAACTACTAGCTTCTAAAATATCTAAAAAAATATTCTCGCTTATTGTGAGATTAATAAACACTGGCTTTGGTTGTTCAGTCCTGTACTGGGGAATAAAAAGTTCTTTTGTTCTTTTCTCACCAGGAATTCCTTAGCCCCAGGTTGTAAGCCTGGGATTTATTTAACTCTTTGTCAGAGACAGAAAATTGCTTGCAGAAATAAAAACGACAATTGGAAAAAAATTCTAATCACAATATTTTATTTTTAAGAGAAAAGGAAACAAACAAACAAACAAACAAAAAAAAAAAACGGGAACCTATTAAACTATCTAAATCTCTCTGTTCAAAGTTCTTTAAATTCCAAGTTGTTCATTCTAAGATCTTAGATCTTATATATTTTCTCAAAATATATGATCACATGATATCTAATTCAAAAGTTCACCACGAATTTAACATATATTCAAATCATAAATTGAATAAATCCAAAAGAACAGAACGATGTTTAAATGTGATTTCATTTAGAACAATTTTCTTTTCTTTTTTATTAGATATTTTCTTCATTTACATTTCAAATGCCATCCCCCAAGTCCCCCTATACCCTCACCCTCCCTGTTCCCCAACCCACCCACTCCTGCTTCCTGACCCTGGCATTCCATATGTACTGGGACATATGATCTTTGCAAGACCAAGAGCCTCTTCTCTCATACATATGCAGCTAGAGACAAGAACTCTGGGGTAGAGCAATTTTCTAACTTGACATTTACTTTCTGTCACTAGCTCAACAGGGTCACCGGAAGTCTAAAACTTTAATTTTTGTGACTAAGTTAGCATTGAAGTTTTCTGTAGGCAAACCCAGTCAATATTTTATAATCTGTCCTTACATCTAAAATACATCATTAGTTCCCTTTAATGTCTATTGTCTTACAAGAAATGTATTATAAGTATTAAATCTGTTTCAATACCTGCTTTCTATCTCAGCACAAACTAACTCATGACAAGACTGGTATAACTCTAATTGTAGTATTCATATCACAAACGGCCTTAATTAGAAACTTATGGGGAGGCATCCCCATGGAGACAGGGGTGGGACAGGTAAAGGTTATGGGATGTGGAACAGAAGGAGGATGGACCTGGAGGGTAATAAAATCTGGAGTGAAGAAAGAGAGAGAGAGAGAGAGAGAGAGAGAGAGAGAGAGAGAGAGAGAGAGAGAGAGAGAGAGAGAGAGAGAATGAGAAAGAAAGAAAGAAAGAAAGAAAGAAAGAAAGAAAGAAAGAAAGAAAGAAATTTTAGAAAGAGAAAAAAAATGGCCTAATAATAACTAGTATAATTTTAGGAATTCTTGTAGTATCATTATTAAGAATTAAGAAATCATCTGTTTGTATAGCACCACTACAACCCAGAGCATCTTCATTGATCTGTAGAAAATCTGCCCAGTATGTTGGGGTAATGACAGAAAAGACATATCAGTAGCAGAAATAAAATCCTGAAAATGTCATCCCTTCAATTTTGCCTGGAAGGGCTCATCCTTTGTGGTTCATAGTCCATAGTGAAACCATCAAAGAAACAGCACTTGCTAGATCTTAGCCTCTACTTCACGACTCCTGGCAAAAGTTCAAATAGTATAATGACAAAGGGAAGGAATGTTTCTTGTCAAAATCCTTTGAGAATTTGCTGCTGTAGATATTTATCCTTTCAAAAGATAGCTTAAAAAGAAATGGATTTAATATAGTGAAATAGACTTGAGGTCCAGACCTTTTGGGAGAACCAATTTCTCATGCCCAGGATCGTAGGATCAGGGGTGGGTAGGACACAACATCTGTTCCAACACCACTGGGAGTAACTGGGACCAGCAGGATTCAGGGACATAGGAACCCCACCTGACCAGTGGCTCAGGTCCCTTCCTTTATGCCAGTTTACCTTGGGCACAAACACTAGAGCCAATCCCACAGCACCCAGAAGAGTCTCAAATCCCAAGTGCTCTAACACAACCAGGATCAAAGCATCCCAGGATCTCAGGAGTTTAGTCACACCAGGATCTCAAGGTCCCAGAAGCAGCTTGACTCCCAGGGACTCTGACACATACAGAATCTCAGAATCCCAGGATCTCAGGATCCTAGAATCAGAGGATCACAGAGACAGCTGGACTATGAGGAGTGCTGATACAACCAAAATTATAGGAAGGACAGGTTCCAGTCAGACACTGAGAGCAGGTAGCACTAGAGGTATTCAGATGACAAAAGACAAGCATAAGAACAAAAGAAAGAGAAACCAAGGTTATTTGGCATCATCAGAACCCAATTCACCCACCATAACAAGTCCTGGATACACCAACATACTGGAAATGCAAGACTCAGATCTAAAGTTGCTTCTCATGACAATGATAGAGGACTTTAAGAAGGACATAAATAACTCCCTTAAAGAAATACAGGAGAATACAGGTAAACAGGTAGAAGCCTTTAAAGAAGAAACACAAAAATCCCGTAAAGAATTACAGGAAAACACAACCAATTAGGTGAAGAAAATGAACAAAATCATCCAATAAATAAAAATGGAAATAGAAGCAATAAAGAAATCACAAATGGAGTCAACCCTGGAGTTAGAAAATCTAAGAAAGAGATCAGGAGTCATAGATGCAAATATCACCAACAGAATACAAGAAATAGAAGAGAGAATCTTATGGGCAGAAGATACCATAGAAAACATTGACACAACAGTCAGAGAAAATGCAAAATTCAAAAAGCTCCTAACCCAAAACATCCAGGAAATCCAACACAATGAGAATATGAAACTTAAGGATAATAGGTATAGGAGAGAGCAAAGATTCCCAACCTAAAGGACTACTAAATATCTTCAACAAAATTATAGAAGAAAACTTCCCTGACATAAGGAAAGAGATGTCCATGAACATACAAGAAGCCAACAGAATTCTAAATAGACTGGACCAGAAAACAAATTCCTCCTGTCACATAATATTCAAAGCACCAAAATGCAGTAAACAAAGAAAGAATGTTAAAAACAATAAGTGAAAAAGGTCAAGTAACATATAAAGTCAGACGTATCAGAATTACACCAGACTTCTCACCAGAGACTATGAAAGCTAGAAGATCCTGAGAAGATGTCATACAGTCCCCAAGAGAACATAAATGCCAGCCCAGACTACTATACCCAGCAAAATTCTCAATTACCATACTTGGAGAAACTAAGATATTCCATGACAAAACCAAATATACACAATCGTGTTCCACAAATCCAGCCAAACAAAGAATAATAGATGGAAATCACCAACACAAGGAGGGAAACTAAACCGTAGAAATAGTAAGAAAACAATCTTTCAACAAACCTAAAAGAAAATAGTCACATAAACATAATTCTACCTCTAACAACAAAAGTAACAGGAAGTAACAATCACTTTTCCTTAATATCCCTTAACATCAATGGACTCAATTCCCCAATAAAATGACATAGACAAACAGACTGAATACATAAAGAGGACCTAATATTTTGCTGCATACAGGAAACACTCCACAGTGACAAAGTGTAACACTACCTCAGAGCAAAAGGCTGGAAAACAAAAAATCCAAGCAAATGGCCCCAAGAAATAAGCTGGAGCAGCCATTCTAATATCAAATAAAATCAACTTTCAACCAAAAGTTATTTAAAAGGATCTGTAAGGACAGTTCATACTTGTCAAATGAAAAAAAAAATCTAACATGAATTCTCAATTCTGAACATGTACGCTCCAAATGCAAGGGCCCCCACATTCATAAGAGAAACTTTACTAAAGTTCAAAGCACACATTGTACCGCCCCCCCACACAAACATACACAATAATAGTGGGAGATTTCAACTCCCTACTCTCAGCAATGGACAGATCATGAAAACATAAACTAAACAGAGACACATTGAAACTAAAAGAATTTATGAACCAAATGGACCTAACAGATATTTATAGAACATTCCACCCTAAAGCAAAGAATATACTTTCTTCTCAGCACCTAATGGTACCTTCACCAAAACTGACCATATAATTGGTTACAAAACAGGCCCTAACAGATACAAGAAGACTGACATAATCCCATGCACCCTACCAGATCACCATGGACTAAGGCTGGTCTTAAATTCCAACAAAAACACACATACACATGGAAGCTGAACAAAGCCTTTACTCAACGATAACTTGGTCAAGGAAGAAATAAAGAAATAAATTAAAGACTTTTTAGAATTTAAGGGAAATGAAGACAGATCATACCAAAACCTTTGGGATGCAATGAAAGCAGTGGTAAGAGGAAAACTCATAGCTCTAAGTCCCTCCAAAAAGACATTGGAGGGAGCATACACTAGGATCTTGACAGTACACTTGAAAGCTCTAGAACAAAAAGAAGCAAATTTTCCCAAAAGGAGTAGATGGCAGGAAGTAATCAAACTAGGGATAAAAATCTACCAAATAGAAACAAACGAACTATGCAAAAATTCAACAAAACCAGGAGCAGGTTCTGTGAAAAAAATCAACAAGATACTTAAACCCTTAGCCAGACTAACCAGTGGGCAAAGAGACAGTATCTAAATTAATAAAATCAGAAATGAAAAGGGAGACATAACAACAGAAACCATGGAAATCTAAAACATCATCGGATCCTACTAAAAAAGTTTATACTCAACTAAACTGGAAAATATGAATGAGATGGACAATTTTCTAGACACATACCAGGGGCCAAAGAAAAAACAGGATGAGATTAACAATCTAAACAGTATCATAAGCCTAAAAAATTAGAAGGAGTCATTATTAGCCCCCCCCCCCCCAGAAATAAAGAAGAACCTAGGACCAGATGGGTTTGTGGAGAATTATATCAGAACTTTAAAGAAAATCTAATACCAATAATCTTAAAACTTTTCCATTTAGTAACAGAAGGAATACTAACCAATTTGTTCTATGAAACCACAATTACGCTTATGCCTAAACCACACAAAGACTTAACAAGGAAACTGAACTTCAGACCAATCTCCGGTATGAATATTGATGTAAAAATATTCAATAAAAATCTTGCCAACAAAATACAAGTACACATCAAATGATCAATCACCACTGTCATGTAGGCTTCATCAGAGGGATGGAGGGATGGTTCAATATATGGAAATCCATCAACATAAACCACTACATAAACAAACTAAAAGATAAAAAAATCACATGAGCTTTTCATTTGATGCGGAAAAACATTTGACAAAATTCAGCATCCCTTCATGTTAAAGGTCTTGGAAAAATTAGGAATTCAAGGCTCATACCTAAACATAGTAAAAGCAATACACAGCAAAATAGTAGGCAGTAACAACCTAAATGGTGAGAAACTTGAAGCAATCCCAATAAAATTCGTGACTAGACAAGGCTCTCTCCCTATCAATTCAATATAGTACTTGAAGTTCTAGCTAGAGCAATTAGGCAACAAAAGGAGGTCAAAGGGATACAAATTGAAAAGGAAGAAGTCAAAATATCACTATTTGCAATATTTAAGTGAACCCAAAAATTCCACTAGAGAATCCCCTAAAGCTGATAAACAACTTCAATGAAGTAGCTGAAAAATTAACTCAAATCAGTAGCCTTCCTTTACTCAAAGAATAAACAGGCTGAGAAAGAAAGCAGGGAAACAATACCCTTCACAATAGGCACAAACAATATTACATACTTTGGTGTGACTCTAACCAAGGATGTAAAAGTTCTGTATGACAAGAACTTCAAATCTCTGAAGTAAGAAATCAAAGATGATCTCAGAAGATGGAAAGATTTCCCATGCTTATGGCTTGGCAAAATTAAGACAGGTAAGAAGATCAATGGAATAGAACTGAAAACCCAGAAATGAACCCACACAAATATTGTCACTTGATATTTGACAAAGGAGCTCAAACCATGCAGTGGAAAAATGACAACATTTTTACAAATGGTGCTGGTTCAACTGGTAGTCAGCATGTAGAAAAATGCAAATCGACCCATTCTTATCTCCTATACGAAACTCAATTCCAAGTAGATCAAGGAACTCCGCATAAAACCAGATACACTGAAACATATAGAGAAGAAAGTGTGGAAGAGCCTCAAACACATGGGCACAGGGCAAAAATTCCTGAAAAGAACACCAATGACTTGTGCTGTAAGATCAAAAATTGAAAAATGGGATCACATACAATTGCAAAGCTTCTGTAAGGCCAAAGACACTGTCAATAAAACAAAAAGACACCCAACAGTTGGGAAAAGATGTTTACCAACCCTACATTTGATAGAGGGCTAATATCCAATATATACAAAGAAGTCAAGAAATCAGACTCCAGAAAATCAAATAACCCTATTAAAAATGGGGTACAGAGTTAAACTAAGAATTTTCAACTGAAGAATTTTGAATGGCTGAGAAGCACCTAAAGAAATGTTCAACATCCTTAGTCAGCAGGGAAATGCAAATCAAAACAACCCTGAGATTCCACCTTACACAAGTCAGAATGGTTAAAATAAGAAACTTAGGTGACAGTAGATGTTGGTGAAGATGTGGAGAAAAAGGAACACTCCTCCATTGTTGGTGGGATTGCAAGCTGGTACAACCACTCTGGAAATCAGTTTTGCTGTTCCTCAGAAAATTGCACATAGTACTACCTGAGGACCCAGCCATACCACTCCTGAGCATATACCCAAAATGTGCTCTAACATATAATAAAGACACATGCTCTACTATGTTCACAGCACCCTTATTTATAATAGCCAGAAGCTGGAAAGAACCCAGACAACAGAGGAATGGATACAGAAAATGTGGTACATTTACACAAGAGTACTAGTCAGTTATTAAAAACAATGAATTCATGAAATTCTTAGGCAAATGGATGGAACTAGAAAATATCATCCTGAGTGAGATAACCCAGTCACAAAAGAACACACATGGTATGCACTCACGGATAAGTGGATATTAGCCCAGAAGCTCAGAATACCCAAGATCCAATTTACAGACCACATGAAACTCAAGAAGATGGAAGATCAAATTATAGATACTCTGTCCTTCCTATACGGGGGAACAAAAATCCCATGGTAGGAGTTACAGAGACAAAGTGTGGAGCAGAGACTGAAGGTATGACCATCTAGAGACTGCCCCATCTGGGGATCCATCCCATACATAGTCACTAAACCCAGACACTATTAAGGATGTCATCAAGTACTTGCTGACCGTATTCTTTTATAGCTCTCTCTTGAGAGGCTCTACCAGTGTGTGGCAAATACAGAGTGGATGCTCACAGCCAACCATTAGACAGAGCACAGAGTCCCCAATCCAGGAGCTAGAGAATGGACCAAAGGAGCTGAAGGGGTTTGCAGCCGCACAGGAGGAACAACAATATGAACTAACCAGTATCCCCATAGCTCCCAGGGACTAAACTACCAACCAAAGAGTACACATGGTGGAACTCATGGCTCCAGCTGCGTATGTAGCAGAGGATGGCCTATTCGGTCATCAATGGGAGGAGAGGCCCTTCGTCCTATGAATGCTCTATGCCCCAGTGTAGAGGAATGCCAGGGCCAGGAATCATTAGTGGGTGCGTTGGTGAGCAGGGGAAGGTGGGGAGAGTATAAGGGGTTTTCAGAGGCAAAACCAGGAAAGGGGATAACATTTGAAATATAAATACAGAAATATCTAATAAAAATATTTTTTAAAAAGAAGAACAAATTTCCCTGTGTACAAAGTTCAGAATAAAGTGATGTAGTTTCTTGTATAAACGTACACTTTTAATCCATGAAATCTTATGATTAAAGTACTTGCGTAGACATTACTATATGCAATTTAACTGTATACTGTATAATAGAAAACAATAAAGCTAAAAAATTAGTAGAATTCATGTATTTGTTTTAACCATTAATTTAATAAGAGCTATGGATTATACATTATACAGTAAAACATTATTTAAGGAATAGTTCTAATATTTTCTTGATATAAATCATGCAATGGTATTTCTTTATTTTAACATTAACATTTTAGGGCCATATGTACTATTGACTCATTATTACAGGAATTAATTGGTACTGTACTTTTAAATGTGAACTTTAATTGTATTATTACACACTAGAATTATTTCTGCTTTGCTTTTTATTTATTAATTTATTTTCTTCATTTTTTTGATAGTACTCATGGTTCTTCCTCAGAATGAGAAAAATGTGGCTCTAAAACATGCTATAATTAATTATCATGAACTTCTCCAGTGATGACTTTTTTAGTCAGTGTTGGACAGAGGTAGAAAATTCAAAGATTTACTTAAGTAATTGTTTACATATTTACTGCCAATTATTTTGATGTCAGGTTTTCATAATTATTTGAAACATATAATAATTCCAGATACTGCAAATTAATATCTTTTACATTATTTTCCTATTGTGTCAAATCTCACCATTTTCATTGCAAAATGTACTCAAAACTGTATTTCATGTTACTGATCACACAAGCTTAAGTCTATAATAAAAATATTGAAACTTCAATACCACAAACATGTCCTTCATTTTAAATCAATAAAGTCATCCCTTTCCCTAACATCTTGTATGGAATATCCAATGATGTCCATGGCTGATATGCATTCTATATCATTTATTTTGTTATGTCAATAACATCATCTTCATTGAATAATATAGTGTGTAACTTCAGGGTATTCTGACTTTGAAACTCAAATCAAAGGTGGAACTAATAAAAGTATACTGGTCAGATAGTGGTAACTGACCTAAGTACCTGTGGTCTTCCAACAAGAATAGAAGAGTGTAGATGCCAGCATAAGCTAAAGTTATAGATAATTGAGTAGTACTGTAGGCTGTGCAGATGATGGACACTAGTGTTCATTGTACAGTGATTCTGGCAATGTCAGCCTCTAGAATGTGTAATGTTGTCCTCTGAGCTCTGTAGGCATTATCTCCCATCCTTTGGAACATGAGAATCCTCTTGAAATGCCTCATAATCTTAATCAATTTTCTCTATTTCTAACAGCATTTTGAACATGGATTAATAACTTGTATCTGAATGGCTTATACTGGATTTGTCCTCCTGTTTATACCCTACTATGTACATCATCAAATAGCAATAATGATAAAGAAGAATGAGCTATATGAAATAGTATACATATGTACATTTCTGATAATAACTCTGATAAAGAAGCTGTGTTCTACTGAAACTCTGTTCTCTGCAAGAAAGTTTATACAGTTTGCTTCCAAACAATTTATACATAAGCAGTAATAAGAACAAAGAAGTAAGAAAAATGCTTATAGTATCTTCCACCATTTCAAATGTAGACAAGCAATTTCTGTATAAATACAATTGAGAAACACTTAAGCAAATGCATCCATTATTTTAGAATACTCTGTCCACGAGATAGCTATTGCTGTAGTCCATATTGTCAATATCTTTAAGCCTTCCATGGGATAAGACAATGTTGCCAACGTAACACTTGGGTGATGTAGCACTGATACTGTAATGCAGCCCTCTGTCACATGCTAGCTAGCTCTAATTCAATATTCTTTCACTCATGAAAATACTTGCTCCATTACATTTTCTGTTTGTTGAAAAGTCACTTTCAATAAAAATATCTCAATGTTGCCATTTGAAGCCCAGGACAGCTGGGAACTTTAGTTTCACACACAGCTTAGATTGGCAATGCCAGTGGCTTAACTTAATAATCGATTGCTATTTTTTACTGTGACTAAGTACAAGTTTTGAAAAGCTGTCATTACAGGGGATATAAATGAATCAAGTCCCAAAAATCTGAAGGAAAGACAACCTTCTGTTTATCTGCAAAAGTCAATGTTACTTTTAATAACTTGTAGTTGTTAAATTTTATTAATCTATTGCTATTGCTTACCAGCTCATTACTTCACACCATTTTGTCCTTGAAATTGCTTAATCCCAAGAAATGTTAAAGGTTTGCATTTCATAATCTATGTATAAAAATTCCTTAGGCAATCTTTAGAATATTAATACTTGTGTATAAAAGTCCATATATTAATAAAATGAATAAAATTTTGAGAAAGTTAACACTTTCTTGATGGATGGTTAATTATAAATTGATGTTCTCTTTAATTAGAAGTCTGCAATATCGACCTAGAGAAAATTATGCAATTCAAATTTTAGTTGGTTTCAGATCCCTCTTTGTCTAGTGGTTAAGACATTAGAAGTGTATTCAAAATAATGAACACTGTGCAATTCCAAATGTATACAATACTAATATGCTGAATTGTCTGAAAGAACTGAATAAAGGAGTTTCAACCTTAAAAAAATAATTGAAGTTAGTATTTACCTGGAACCTCCATCTCTATTGGGTAATTTATATGGTATTAGAACATACTTTGGGGGTCCAAACCCCTTCAGCTCCATAGGAAGAACAACAATATCAACTAACCAGACCCCTCTGAGCTCCCAGGGACTAAACCACCAACCAAAGAGTACACATGGAGGGACCCATGGTTCCAGCTGCATATGTAGCAGAGGATGGCCTTGTTGGGCATCAGTGGGAGAAGAGACCCTTGGTTCTCTGAAGGCTTAGTGCCTCAGTGTAGGGGAATGCCAGGATGCAGAGGTGGGAGTGGATCGGTGGGTGGGAGAACTCCCTCATAGAAGCAGGGAGAGGGCAGAGGGGATAGGGGATTTCTGGAGTGGGGACCAGAAAAGGGGATAACATTTGAAATGTAAATAAAGGAAATATCCAATAAAAAGAAAAAAACCCAAAAAGATCATACCTTGTACATCAGCAGGGGAGATATGCAGTCATCAATTATACTCAACTCTGAACACTGTAAGCTACAATAATGACTGACCTGACAAGGCATGACTCTTTTCAATGATGGTATAATCTCCATAATTGGAGATAACCAATCACTTTCAAACTGAATATAATGTCTGACAAATAAAATGAAACCCAAACTAGGTACCATTTTAGAGCCAAGAACCTATATCTAAACAGTGAAGATCCAGGAAACATTATTTTGCTTAATATACATGGGTATAAATCTTTTAATGAGTCTTCACTATATTTTTAGATTAATATTCCCTCAATTCTTATCAGAGAAACTTCTGATTGCAGCAGATGATGACTAAGGCAGATACCCACTTTTGGACAAGGTTCAGAAAAAAAGAAAAAAAAAATCAGAATTGATCATATATACCATTCCATCCTTTTAAGGCTCAGAGATCTTTGAATAGATGAGAAAATAGAAGATAAGAGGCAGATGTGGTAGATGACTATAAGAAAAAACATCATCATATGATGTATAATGCACAGCAGTTGCATAAGACCTGTGTAAGCACAAGCCATATCAAATGCCAGCATAGTAAATGAGTTGAACACAAAGGCTCACCCTTTTGAAGGAGCTATTGGGGCAATTTTTAGTAGCTGGGAAAGGGAAAGTCAGTTTTCTCTAAAAAGATAGTGCTTGCTAATTAGGAAATGATTCAGTGGAAGTTCACACATGCCAGAATATTTGAATAGCACAAATGGTTTGATGAGAGGAAAAAAAAAAAAGGACAGAAAATAAATTTTGGTGTATAGAGTAGGAGAGAGGTTCTGGGAAGTGTTTGTAGGGTGAATTTGCTCAAAATACATTGTAGAAAACTCTTAAAAATCTAAAAAACAAAAAATCAAGTTTTTGAGCAGATAGTTATCTGCCTTAAAAATTGCATAATATATATTTATATCTAAGCAGAACATGATACCTAATTATCACATCTAAATTTTTAACATTACAGTCATGATAAATTCTATTAAAGATCTGTTTTTGAGTCTATATAGCAACAAAAAATAGGAATGTGTGAAATGATTGGTAACATATATACTGGATGTAAATACAAGCTTGGTTCTCTGGAAATGAGAGGTGCACAGAGTTCTATTTGTTTATGGTATTTTCATTGCTTGTTTGGTTTGAAAATTAGATATGGACATTGGATTTTATCACAAGATTAATGAGAACATACTATTGTGAACATGTCAATATTTTTTACCAGATTTAAATTTATGGTAGTGAGCCTTGGTACATTTGTGGGGAAAAAAATGAGTTGTAGATGAAAGAAGGAAAGCAGCCTTCAATCCAGAGACTGGTGAAGAAAAAAATTAATTGAGTTAATGGATATAAGAAAAATTACTTTTCACCACAATGGATCTGTTCAACAAATTAAAAGTTACTGGTCATTTGAAATAGGAATTTGGGAGTGGTAATGAATATTTTCAGTAAAAAAAAACGTGGCATGTTTTCATCATTATTAAGAAAATTATATATTTTCTGAGTACCTATCTAGTAACTCAAAAAAATTTTAAACCTTTATCTCGCTTATTGAAAATAGTATATTTTCTCATATGATATATCTTGATTATAATTTCCTCTGAACTTGCTTCACCCAGTTCTGCCCACTTCCTGTTCCCTACCCCTAGACTTATTTCATTTCTGAATCTCATTAGAGAAGAACAGTCTTCTAAAAGAAAATGGAAAAAATGACAAAATAAAATATAATAAGGTGAAGTAAAAGTTATCATATTGACATTAAACACAGAAACCTCCCAATAAGAGAACGAGTCCCAAGAGTAGATATGACCTGGTATAGAATATTTAGGCCCTGCATTTGTATCATCCATCCTGTGGGCTCCAAGATCCTTACTTCATAGACTCAGAGGTCTTTGTTCTCCAGATGTCCTCCTTCCCCTCTAGCACTTTCAGTCTTTCTGCTTCCTCTTCAACAGTTTTCGCCGAGCTCTGAGGAGAGAGAATTAATGGAAACCTCCAATTTAGGTTTTCTCAGCATAATATCTGGCTGTGGCTGTTTGCATCTCTTCCCATCTCTTGCAGGAAGAAGCTTTTCTACAGGAACTGGATAAGGTATTGATCAATGAGAATAATGGAATATCTTTAGGAATCATTTTATTATTAATTTGCTTTTAACCAGTAAAGAGTATTTGGTTTTACTCTAGATCTCTGTGCTATCTAGTCTCTCTTTCTTGGAAGCCCCTTGACCAACAACTCAACTGAATGAACCCTAATGCCTCCACTAGAAGTCTTACCTAGACACTAGAACTGTCCAGTTGAGAAGTTTTTTTTATCCCTCATTGCTAGGTGTCCTTGTTAGGGTCACCTTCATATTTTGCATAATTTTGTCCTCTCACTACTTAGGTGAAACAATATTTCTTCTTTTTTTATTGGATATTTTCTCCCCCCCAGAAACCCTCTATCCCATCCCTCCTTCCCCTGCTTCTATGAGAGTGCTCCCCCACCCGCCCACTCTCATATTACCACCCAGGCATTACCCTACACTGGGGCATTTCTTATTGTAATATGTTGATAATTTTGTGGAATGGTAGGAAGATTAAATGAGTGTCTTAAGATCATGCTAAGCAAATATTTACTCTAACATTTTAACTTTATTATTTTCTTAAATAACATAAGAATCAGTAAATTAAGTGTGAAAGAATTGTAAGTTTTGTTTACATGAAGCTCCAGAATGAATTGGCAAAATATAATGTTTAATACATATTAATATCCCTGTATTCTCATCATCCTTAGGATGGAGGATGACAGCAAAGAAAGTGTTCCAAGTTAAAAATTGAGAAAATGTATGAAGTAACAAGTATACTTTCATATGGGGCTTTTAACCCACCAGACCTCTAAACTCCCTGGGGTCTCCAGTCTCTTGAGGGTTAGGTGCATCTTCTCTAACTGAACCCAGACCCAGAACTTCTCTGCTGTATCTACATGAAGATTTTGTTGATGGAATTTTGTATATTGAACTATCCCTGTATCCCTGGTATTAAGCCTACTTGATCATGATGGATGACATTTTTTGGTGTGTTCTGAATTCAGTTTGCAGTTAGTATTTTTCCCTGCACATCTATAGCAGATGTGAAGGTTGGTCTTTAGGTGGGTCCAGAACAACTTGAGGGGTGGGATATTCAAAAGCTATTGTCTGTACATGGGATATGTTCTTCTAGCTGGTCTGCTTTACCTGTCATTGGTAGGAAAGGATGTAACTAGCCTCACAAAGACTTTATGTGCCAGGGATGAGGGATAACCAGAGGGCTCCCACATGCTCAGAGAAAAAGGGGATGGAGAAGAATTGTAGTAGGGGGTGACTGGTAGAGTGGCAGTGAGTGGGATATAAAGTGAATAAGTAAAATGATAATTATTTTAAAAAGTACTTTTTGGTTATCTAAACAAATACTCCTTATGATTTAAAAAATATTTAAAACTGTATATTATAGAACATTCTTAGTAAGTCAAACTAAATCTACACTTTTTGGGTACGGGGAATATCTTATCTTATAGACTACAGTCTTGAGGGAAATAAGCACAGGAACTCAAGAAGTTTGGATACCGAAGATATAAGAGACAATTTTTACAACACATGAAACTGAAGAAGAACAAAGACCAAAGTGTGGACACTTTGCCCCTTCTTAGAATTGGAAACAATCACCCATGAAAGGAGTTACAGAGACAAAGTTTGGAGCTGAGACAAAAGGATGGACCATCTAGAGACTGCCATATCCAGGGATCCATCCCATAATTAGCCTCCAAACGATGACGCCATTGCATACACTAGCAAGCGTTTGCTGAAAGGACCCTGATATAGCTGTATCTTGTGAGAATAGGCCGGGGCCTAGCAAACACAGAAGTGGATGCTCACAGTCAGCTATTGGATGGATCACAGGGCCCCCAATGGAGGAGCTAGAAAAAGTATCCAAGGAGCTAAAGAGATCTGCAACCCTGTAGGTGCAACAACATTATGAACTAACCAGTACCCAGGAGCTCTTGACTCTAGCTGCATATGTATCAAAAGATGGCCTACTAGGCCATCACTGGAAAGAGAGGCCCATTGGACAGCAATCTTTATATGCCCCAGTACAGGGGAATGCCAGGGCCAAAAAGTGGGAATGGGTGAGTAGGGGAGTGGGGGGGAGGGTATGGAGGACTTTTGGGATAGAATTGGAAATATAATTGAGGAAAATACGTAATAAAAAATATAAAAAAAATAAAAAATAAGGCAAGAACTTGAAGCAGAAACCACAGAACTCTGTGTGCTGGTTTACTCTCAAGCTCAGGTTCCAACTTTCTTATACTGTCCAGGCTAATATGAATAGGGATGAAATCAATGCCCTACCTACAGTAGCCCAGACTCACTGCATCAATTGACATTCAATAACATCCCCACAAAGATATGTTTTCAAGCTAATCTGAAGGTGGCAGTTTTTGAATTATTATTTCTAGTTCAAATAAATTTTTCAAGGTATGTCAAATTGACATCCAAGATTAGCCATCACAAATATATTATAAAACCATCAAACATATGAAAAAAATTTGATGCTAAAAACATGCTGTATTTTAACTTTTATTCAACTTATCTATACTTACCATTATTCTTTATTCTTGTTGCTGCTGAATAAAATGTTATAGGCAATTAGGAAATTGTTATCATGTTATGTGACCTAAAACATACTTTCACATTTCTTAGAAGAGTATGTTTCATTCATTTTCATTAATTCTTCAAAAAATTTCATGAGCAAAGTGTTTTGAAAATATTTACCCCTTCCACCAAATCTTTTTAAAGGACACATTCCACTAATGACAATAATCTAATAGTCATATTATGAAATCAGTAAAAAAAAGGGGGGGAAGAAAATCTAGAATTATTTTTTTGTCCTTTCAGAACCTTGCTCACATTACATATGTTCTAGAAACAACAATCATATAATTAATTGCAATTCATATTTCCATTAAATGATCCATAAAAAAGAACATAAGTAGGCAGAAGTAATGACAATAATGGCAAAGGATATGATCAATATTCAAACATTCAGGGTGACAGAAATGTAAAGAGGTCACTGATTTCTTCTAGTTTTAAAAATATAGGCCAATAATATTAATTTAATCCAAAAATAATTCATTATGATTTCTTTAGTTTATTTCAACATCAATACATGTAACCAGAAACTATGAATCCACCCACCATGCATGCATACATATTCTTGACAGCCTTATGTTCAAATCACACCTACACTGAGTAACAAATAACAAATGAACAAAAGACCTCATAATAAAAAGCCTGTTCAAGGTCTATCACTAACAAATCTGCTCCTGTTTAAGGTATCACATTTTCCTGTTATTCCTGGCATTCGCTGTCACACTTGCTCATTGTATATAAATACTGTTTTGTATGCGGTGCTTGGTTCCTTCCTTGCTAGCACAGCTCTTAATGCATTGCATCATAGAGCCCCAAATATCTGTTACTCCTCATGGCAGACATGGTTTTGTATCAATGGCAGGAGTCTCGCTTACACTTACTTATGGGTCTGTTTAGTTGTTGCATTTTAAAGATAAACATATAAAATCAGACAGTGAACACCTACTGAGTAGTCCAAAGAAATTGATAAGATGAAGCAGGTAGAAACTAACATGATCTATGTTCCTTCAGGGAACCCCCCACAGCAATAAATGCGGGAAATCTACTATTTGAATTCACAAGTATGATTATTATCATAATGTCTTTGTTTAGTTAATAGGTATTCAAAAACCAAGGGATAGCATCTCGTTTTCCTTTCTATCACCTTTGCTTACAATAAAGTAATGTTAGTGGTTATCTGTTGTGGCTGCCATTAAGGAGCTAAAAACTGAGAGAGTGACTTCAAAAGTGACAGGCATCACAATATTCTGCTTGTAAAAGGACATTAAAGTAAAATAAGCTTAGAAGGTGAATTTTTGTATATTACTAAAAACAAAAATATAATAAGATGATTTAAGTTGTACAATACATAATTCAGATTCCTCTTGGTATATACTTCATCATTAATCATCTTATTTGAGAAAGAATGTTGACATTTTGGTAGCACATATTTGAAATTCTTGGAATTACAAAGGTTTGTGATTTTTTATTTTTTGTGTATTTTCTACTATTATCATCTATTTGCCATAAACTATCTTGTGGATGAAGTCTATGATTTAAGAAAAAACAGGTCATACTGAGTTTTTGTTTTGTTTTGTTTTGTTTTGTTTTGGTTTTGTTTTGTTTTGTTTTGTTTCGTTTCGTTGTTTTGAGGTACCATTTCTCTGTATAGCCCTGGCTGTCCTGGAACTCACTTTGTAGACCAAGCTGGCCTTGATCTCAGAAATCCGCCTGCCTCTGCCTCCCAAGTGCTGGGATTAAAGGCGTGTGCCACCACTGCCTGACCTGACATAAATTTTACAGAGTATTTTTAGTCTTTGCTTTTAAATTCAATTCATCTCCTAAGATAATGCATTACTATACTCCACAAGTGACAGCAGTTTAATGCCAAAAAGTTTCTTCTGAAGAAGAATTTTCAGACGTAAGACTCTTCAGTTGTAACATTATTAATTGGATTGATTTAAAAAGAAAAATGAGAATAGAAGCATTCCAGGTTTCTCCTGTTATAAACATTTTGACAGACAGATGATATACTTTTTAAAATAGTTGCAAATTCTTATGCTATGTTTAATTTTCATCATTTTTCTCCCAATTTTTTATTTCCGATTCAGCATATTTTCCCCAAGGCACATATTACATTTCGTTATCCTGTTTCTTTAGGTTATATTTAGCTGTGATAGCTACCCATATTTCTCTTATTTTTACTGCGCTTGAGAGTTTTGAGAAGAGCTAGATAGGCATTTGTTGATTGCAACTTAATTGAAATCTGTGTGCGGACTACCTCATTATTATACTAGAATTATGTGTTTTTCAGGAAGGAGGTGGTGTGAAGGATAAAAAAGGACAAAAACAAAGGAGGGGGGAGAGGAGACCAAAACTTAGCACAGCAAAGGTAATTTGATGCAGGAATGAGAAAGTAGAGTGAAGATAAGAGACACTGAGGAGATTTGGAAAAGCTACAAGGAACCATATTTGCCTTCGTCTAAAGTTATTATATGTATATATATTTATACTTATAAATATGTATACATATATATAAATGTATATATATATAAATACAGATAAGGCTATGGATATACATACATATATACTTTAAATAAAATTGTACCACTTGGGTTAGAATGTTTCCTAGAACCACAAATTATCTAACAAAATCCCAGTGTCAGGAAGGAAAAATCTCTTTTCAAGTTGTTGTAAAGGATGTCCAAGAGACTTTTCAAACAATATATGACATAGGTTGAAGGTGAGTCCCTGTAGCTGAAAACATAACACATACAGACACAATCAGAAACTGTGGATAAAGGAACCGTTTGTTTTCCTCAGACACAAGCCCCTTAAATAATCATCTGATTCCAGATGGCCAGCCTTAAATAAAACTCTTCTCTTTATTACTTAGTTTTAACAGTAAGAAAATCCACAGTTAGTTTTTTCACTTTCGATTCTTCCAGAAGTATTTTTCATAAAGAAGTATTCGTAAATGTTAATAAAATACAACTTACTACTATCATTCAGTGATCTTTATTTCCTCATTTGTCTAAAAACTAATTACCAGTCTCAGCATCACATAGATTTTCCTTCTAAGTTATTTCCTAGAAACTATACAGTTCTTTGTTTTGTACCCAGGCTTATTATTATGTAAACAAATTTGTATCATCTGTGAAAGTTCAGGGAGAAAAGCACACGCAATTACCCAACTTTCCCTGAGATTTGCTGAAGTGTTAAAAAAAATGAAGGCCTCTTGTTCTTAATTTATTATTGTTATATATTTATAAATAATAAATATACATAGATATGCTAATAAGTGTATAAAGACAACCAGATAAGTCAGTATAGTGTTGCTTAATATTTATAGGTTTTAGAGTATCAAATATGATTTTAAGTTATATTGTCAAAATATTTATTAACAGTATTCCAATGATGTTCACATTTAATGCTAAATGAACACTTTTAAATATTAAAACTCACACATTGTTAATACATACAATACTTTTATTTTCCTTTGGGTGTCAATTTTTCTTTACTTATATTCTGAACACAATTTCCTTTCTCTTGTTTTCTCACAGATTCTCCATACCTTTTTAAGAATCTATTTCTACAGTATTTCTTTAGAAATTAATCATGCCAAAACCATTAAATATTAAAGAAAAAAGAAAAAAAGAACAGAAACAGAGGGAGGAAAGTATAAGACACACACACATGCATACACACACACACACACACATGCACACACAAACAAATACTCGTGTCTGTGCACCCTCCTCCCATAGAAACACAAACTAGAGCCTGGTGTTGGTGGTGCACACCTTTAATCCCAGCACTCAGGAGGCAGAAGCAGGCGGATTTCTGAGTTTGAGGCCAGCCTGGACTACAAAGTGAGCTCCCAGACAGCCAGGGCTATACAGACAAACCCTGTCTCAGGAAAACCAAAAAAAAAAAAAAAAAAAAAGAAACACAAACTTGGAAAACAAAAAAGTTACCAAAGACAAGTAGCGTAAGAACTGTTCAAAGCATTCATGGAGTTGTTCTCAACCCTCCTAATGCTGTGACTCTTTAATAAAATTCCTCATGTTTTAGTGACCCCCTAACCATAACATTATTTTCACTGCTGCTTCATAACTGTAATTTTGCTATTGTTTATGGGTCATACTGTTAAGATTTTTGGAGATAGAAATTTACCAAAGGTGTCATTACCCATTTTAAGATAAATATCATGGAGTTAGTTTTATGTTGGCTATTTACTGTGTCATTGGAGAAAACCAAATTTTCAATTGGAAATAGTTAGCGTCAGAGACGGTTGCTAGTTTGGGGATGGAGTATTATGTCTACTTCCTCTATCAGTGCTAGGACCCTGACTGGCTTGAACATGATCAGCCCTGTAGATGCTGCCTCAGTCTCTGTGGGTTCATATGTATGCTTCTCCCTTTTTGTTTGTGTTTTTTCATTTGTTTGTTCTGTTTTGTTTTATGTCTAGAAGACAATGTTTCCTTGGTGTTTCCCATTCCACTGGCTTTAACAGTCTTTCTGTCTCCTCTTTCCTAAGAGAGTCTTCTCTCTTAGTCATGAATGGAAGGATTGGATGAAGATATCTTCTTTAGAATCTAAAAAGACCAAGGTCTTTCACTCTCTATACATTTTCCAATTGTGGGTTCCTGTATTATTTTCTATCTACAGTAGAACTCTTCTATGACCATGGTGGTTGCACAAGACACTGATCTATGGATACAGAGGAATATCATTCGGACTCATTTTATTATTATCTTTCTTTAGCAGAACAACGTTGTTTTTTTTTTGTTGTTTGTTTGTTTGTTTGTTTTTGTTTTTGTTTTTTCCTACGTCTATGGCCTATTTCTTGGCCACATGATTATTATTAGAGATTCATTATGAATAAGTGTTTTGGGTTTTATGCCTTGTTAGGATTTTTACACTAAATGTATGGTATTTTACTAAACTAAAATATAACATTAAAATTAAAAATTGAAATATTACCCAGGCACATATGATACCTAAGGGTACCATGAAAATGTAGGGATATTTCTGAAGAAAATACATTTGCTTTCCTCCAAAGTATATAAGTAATAACTATACTTCTTGCCTATTGCAGACTACCAAGTTGTCTTGAACCTGTTTCTCCTTTTTAATGTAGGTGAAGATGACTTTCCTTGCTCACCAGATGAAGAGAGATGTTGTTACTAGTTACACAGAGTGATACACATGGAGAGCCAGTATAAATTCTTCTATACCAACCATATGCTGGCATTATAATATATGATCATTTTCTCCATTAAGTAGTTGAAAAAGAATATTAACATTTTCTGTAGGATTGTAGTACCTCAAAGAATCCTAAAGCTTAGCACCTTCATTTTGTTTCAGAATTTATTTTTTAAAAAAGATAGAATTGCTTAAATCATGTTTGTTTCATAGTTTACAACTGCAGTTTATCAGGGGTATATTTTGGGGCTTTATGTTTCCATTAATTCTACTTGGTGCATGGTGACCTCTTTGTTACTTTAAATCAAGCTGTTCCTTACTTTGAACAATTATTACCTATTTTTGGACTTATTCTTATGTTCCATTAATTACGTTATTTTGTTCAGAAGTAACAATTAGTGGGAAAATATTGCTTTTACAAAATCTATTCTTTATAGACTTCAGGGTCAGGTTGACCTGCATTTAACTCAACAATTTAGTAACTGAGCCACCTTTGTCAAGTCACTTAACCTTTTTCAACATCCATTTGCACAGCTATAAGCCCCCTACTTGTAGACTTGAAGAGAAGAAAACTATAGTTAAATTTTGGTTAAAAACATGTCTAATATAATACTTTACATATTTTAATCAGCTTCCAAGATGACTGTGTGATATTTTTAGGTTTTTGTACGGTACAATCACTTTCTTGGTTGATAATATGTCCCTACATATTCTGTCATACTATAGCCTGTCTCATCTATTTGTTTTTTATTTCATTTTACTAAGGTCATCTAAATGCCTCTTTTATAGAGATCTCATCCAACTTGCTGGATGAGAACCTCCATTTATTGTTTCTCCTGTTATAATTTCAATTTCCTATTTCTTAAAACTTAACCTCTAGCAACTTTATTACCCAAATTGGTTTTTTTTTAGATGAAGCTTTATGAAAAAATTAATTTTACCATCCTCTCCTTTTCCCTTTCCGTGTTAATCTGTTCTTTTCCTTTCTCACAACCAGCATCCTCATGAGATAAAACAATTTAAAAACAAGGTGATTACACCTGTGAATTAGTAACTGTAATATTTTGTTTATTTTGAAACATCTTAAATTTATGGACATGGCAAGATGATATGACAGATCTTTTAGGATCTCATCACTATTTGGGTGTATGCTACTAAAGTCTTTCTTTAGATGTTAGCCTACAGAGTTAAAAAAAAACAATACAATACACAAATATATGCATATTCAAATACATTCTATCTATTCTTTAAATAACACCTTTATTCATGTATTCATGAAGTCATCTATCTACCCACAAATATCTTCATCATGAGGCTCTCTGAATTAGGAAAACACATTGTCAAATCATTATTAGAGGACACTGAATTTTATCTAAGATTTTTTTCAAATCTTGTATTAAAATGATACAATAACATTTTCTTCTATATGCTTCAATTAATACTCTTTGTGAGTTCACAGATTTTATGTCTGCAGGCAGTAAAAAATATATCCAAAATTAAAAAGGACAAAGTAATTGACAACAACTATTCAAGATTTCAGGTTGGAAATAGTTTGAGAAGAATGGAGACTATTCTAAATATTTTGTATAAACTACTCTCCTTTTGTATCCTGCCCCCCTTTCCCCATTATCCTTCTTTGAGGCTTGAATAAATGAAATTTTAAATACCACCCACCAGCTCACCAAGTTCACAGGATTCTATTTGAAAATCCAAAGGAGTATCTAGAAAAATTTAGATGGAGAGAGAAAATTGTAGTTAAGGGAATTTCCCTGAGCCATTCCTGTTGAATCACCTTGACTTCTAGGCTTATATCTTCATGTGTAAGGGTCTATGATTTGCTGAAGAATGATACCTGGGACTCAAACAGTATATAAATGAAAAGAGTGTTTTATTCTGTAGAAGTCCAGCATGCTGGGGTCTCTTTCCCATTACCAAGATATAGAAGCAACCAAGTGAGATCACAAGCCTGATTTAAAGCACATTAGGGGATTCTGGGGTAGGTGACCTTTATTTTACTCCATCTCTAGGGACATCCCATTACTTTCACATGGGGGCTGGAAACTGTTCCTGAGGATGTCTGGAAACTGTTGCTGACCCATTAGCCTTGCTTCAGGTCAGATGGCTGGTCAGCTTCTGATGGCAGGATAGTTTCTGACTAGCTACTGGAAGCCTATGATTTTTTTCTAGTAACTAATTTGCCTGGACTTGCCCAGTTTTTAGGCCTAGTGTCGTGGATGGCCAATTTGAATCCAGGCATGGAGTCAGCCTGTCTCATTGAATGATTCTACACAGACTGTCTTCTTACTTCAGCAAACATATTCAGATTGTAGATGCTATTGAAGTTCCAATTCTCTTAATGGTAATTTGTGATCCTTGTTTATATTCAATCTGTTGCTCACAACTTCAGATGGCAAAACCTGGAATTTGATCTGACATCAAGATAGTGAATGCCAGTTGTATCCCAACTTCCCTGATGCAAATCCATCCTCCAACTTGGCTTCCTCTGTTTGGCAGATTCTTCTGAGTTTCAGCCTTTTCTTTGTAATCCATAGCTGAGGATGAACATCACACCGTTTCCTTTATGTTGTCTTATCCTCAGCCAGAGTAGCTCTTTGAAGGCCTCTTTCCTGCCAATGATGTCTGTATGCATTTGTGATGATATAGAGAACATGATATATACTCATGATATATACTCATGGTATATACTCAAAGTCAGAGTTGTGGCAAGGGTCATAGCTGATGTAGCAGGTTTGGGTCCAGTGAGGTTGGTTAGTAGAGCACTTGAGAAGTTAGTTCCTTTCAACCATAGGTTATCTAACAAAGGAGAGGGGCTTCTTTGTTTCAGTTCCAGAATGATTGCTGACTTTTCTATAGGGATTCAACATTTCTGGAATTCACTGGCTGAATATATTTGTCAGTACTTTGGAGAAGGTTGCCTAGACCCTCCATTTTTACACACTTCTGATAATATCCTAGTAAAATTTTTGAATGAACTATTATTTTATAATAGATAAAATTTAAACTAACACTGGTTTCATGTGTTTGATTTTGTTTATATACCAAATAAACATTGTTTATTTCTATATAATTTTCTTAACTATTTTCCATCATATTTTCCCTAGAGCTTTCTCATTAAAATGGTGTTTTATTTTTCATTCAGGATACTTGCAACCAAGATACTTATGGTACATTAGAAATTTATGTAAGGGAAGATCCCTTGCCTGCATATGTCATTGCTATAATTTCCCACCCATTTTTGTGCCCCTATTTTCTCTGGTTCAAAGATATAAAATGTCTCCTAGATGATATATATTTAAGCTTTCAACATTACAAACTCATAATACTCATCTACTGCATTTTAATATTTTATTTTGATTTAGGATGGTTCTTAACTGAAGTCTCATTATGTGAAAACACTGTTGGGAAAGCAATAGGACTAAGCAGCAGATCCTTCAAAATTTGTGTAATTTATTTTTGCTGTTTTAGGGTGATGATATTTTACCACAACACATGGGATTCTGATGTGATGATGCAGAGATAACAATAAAACATCATCATAACAGCCTTCATCTTGTTAACGTCTCTGTCACCTGATCTTAGAGATCTTAAAGTGATTTCCATCATTTTTTTTACATGATGATGAAATATATATATATATATATATATATATATATATATATATATAAGAAGTATGTGCTAGAACTCAAAGATTTGCTTCAGCATGATCTGGAGAATAAATCCCATGCAATGATATATGTTTGCTGTTCTCTCATTGTTAGGATAAATAGGTTTTTGTACAATTTATTTTCATTTAAGATACTCAAAGATTTCAGGACAATGATTTTGAGCTCAACTCTTTCCCATTCAGTGATTATGGTAGTTATTTGAAATGTTTTGAATGAAAATTAGGGGTTAGGAAGAAGCATGAATGATTACAGAAAAACATACAAAAACATATATATGATCACTAAATGGCATGTTATATGTAATGTTTCCAACATTAGAAATACAATACAAGATTTAAATAACAAGAAGTCATAGAATTTAAAAACTGAAAATAATTGACTAGTTTATATTCTATGCAATCAAATAGTGATATATTATATAATAATAGATTCTCCTGTGGGTTTCTGTTCATAAAATTATAAAATACTTAAAAAGTGGATTTGTGTCTATAGATTATCATAAGTTATGGAATGTTATCATTTAAGATTAACTCACTAAAGATTAAATTATAGTGAGGTAAGGCAATGGAAAAGATAGCATAGCAATGTGTAATATTTAAAATGCATTTGCATACAAATCAGTGAGTTTGTCACTTAAGTATGTGTAACTTGTGCACAATTTCCGCTGTCCAATCTCCCAGGAGATTCCTGAGTTAAATTCACTCTATGGATGTGTGCATTCCATTCTGAGTACCTATATTGTTTGAAATACTCTGTTTAAGTTTTAAAGATGGTAAATATCTTTTTAAGTCTCAGATCACTGCATAGGGACTGTTCCAGAAAAGTTGTTAAACCATTATTATTTTACATTTCACAATGGAGACTTGATTTCAATTTTAGCTATTTCTCAACCTTTGCATTCATCAGCCTCCTCTCTATTGTCCTCCATTAACAGGTTTGTCAATAGTTGAGATAATAGAGGTGTGGTTGTTTCGTGTGTGCAGCTTTGGAATACAGCATCATTCACTATTGTTGGTTACTTTAGGGTTTTTATTATTATGTTTGTGTATATTTTTAAGAAGTATAGCAAAACTTCACTTGCTGTTCAAGGGAAGGCCATGTATTATTTCACAGTTAGAAATTGGAGGTAAATGGCAGGCTATGTTTTATTAGAATAAATGAGTGTTTAAGCTAGTAATCACCACTTATAGTGAGTGATGTCCTTGCCTTTTATCACAGCCCCATGACTCCACCATACCATTTGTGTCAATTTTCTGATGAGAGCTTCAAAACCAAACCAAACCATAGAAATCTTTCAAATTGTTCATCAAGAGTCTTTACATGAATCTATAGGGATCATTGAATTGACAATGATTGCACTGTATGCCTGGATGTAGCTTAAATCCATGGGTCTATATCACTTAAGAACAGGAACTAAATAGGTTACAGAAATGGCAAGCACTGTGCAATTTTCTCCATTGTCAAGAAGGAGAAACAAAGTGCCTAGAACACTGAGCAGCCTCCATCAGGAAAAAATTTTTCTGACCGAACTATGTTTGCAATAGACAGAATTATAACAGAATGAATTGATAAATACTTTGGCATGAATAGAAATGCCAACTACAAGTCATAGCCATGGCCAGGTACTTCTATATTTGTGACATTTTGAATTTCACTACCTAAGACAGTCATACATCATTAGATTGAAACATCATTGGTGCATTTTACTAACTTCAAAGCCCAACTTAATATGTTGCTGTCTTAGTCAGGGTTTCTATTACTGGACAAAAACAACCCATCATGACCAAGAAGCAGTTGGGGAGGAAAGGGTTTACTCTGCTTACACTTCCATACTGATGTTCATCACCAAGGAAGTCAGGAATGGAACTCAAGCAGGTCAGGAAGCAGGAGCTGATGCAGAGGCCATGGAGGGATGTTCTTTACTAGCTTGCTTCCCCTGGCTTGCTCAGCCTGCTCTCTTATAGAACCAAGACTACCAGTCCAGAGATGGCCCCACCCACAAGGTGTCCCTTGACCACTAATTGAGAAAATGCCTTACATTTGGATCTCATGGAGGCATTTCCTCAACTGAAGCTCCTTTCTCTGTGATAACTCCAGCTGTGTTAAGTTGACACAAAACTAGCCAGTACAATTGATACCTTGTCAACTTGACACACAAATATATCACTAGTAAGACTCAACACTTAGTTCTTATTCATCCCCAAGATCTTAAATAACTTTAAAAGTCCCACAGTCTTTACATATTAAAAGTTCAATCCTTTTAAAATATCTACTATCTTTTAAAATTCAAAGAACTTTAAAATTCAGTCTCTTAACTGTGGGCTTCACTAAAAAAACGTCCTTCAGGAAGGAAAAATATCAGGGCACAGTCACAGTGAAAAGCAAAAATCAATCTCCTACTGTATAATGTCTGGGATCCAACTCACAATCTTCTGGGCTCCTCCAAGGGCTTGGTTCACTTCTCCAGCCATTCCCTTTGTAGCACACATGTTGTCTTCTAGACTCCAGCTGCCTGTACTCCACTGCTGTTGCTGTTCTTGGTAGTCATCTCATGGTACTGGCATCTCCAACATGCTGCTGTCCTCCAATGTAACTTTGCTTCAACAATAGTCTCTCATAAGCTCTCTTCATGGTGCCAAGCCTCAAATCCTTTGCATGACTCCTTCAGTCCTGGGCCATCAATTGCAACTGAGGCTGCACCTTCACCAAAGGCCTTCAGTGGCCTCTCATAGTGCCAAACCTCAGCTGCTCTGTGTGATCCTTCTTACCTTCAAGCCAGTACCATGTGGGTAACTCTTACACATTACCAAGTCCAGCCACAGCACAAGGTATAACCTTGACTATCTCTGGAACACAGCCTCTGTGCTCTCAGAAAACACTTCCCAAAAGATTTCACCTCAATGATGCTGGTCTCTTCTTAATCACCACTAATTTCTTAGCTCCAGCTAACCAGCATCAATAGTCCCAGTAATGCAAAGTTTTTGCTTTAGTAGTTCTGGTATCTTGTAAATTACAGCTGATTATTCAGCCCCAGCTAACCAGAACCACAGAATCTTCACAAACTAGCAATGGCCCTGAAAAAGTCTTTAATCTTCCCTCTGAAATTTCACAAGCCAGGCCTCCATCTTCTGCACCGTTCTCAACATTATCTTCCAATCTCCTACACAACATTCGACAGAGCTCTTAACACTGAATGGATCTTATGCCTCAAAGTTCCAAAGTCTTCCACAGTCCTCCAATAAAACATGATCAGGTTGTCACAGGAATACAGCACTATGCTGGTACCAATTTGTCTTAGTCAGGGTTTCTATTCCTGGACAAAACATCATGACCAAGAAGCAGTTGGGGAGGAAAGGGTTTATTTGACTTACACTTCCATAATGCTTTTCACTACCAAGGAAATCAGGACTGGAACTCAAACAGGTCAGGAAGCAGGAGCTGATGCAGAGGCCATGGAGGGATGTTCTTTACTGGCTTGCCTCCCCTGGTGTGCTCAGTCTGCTCTCTTATAGAACCAAGACTACCAGCTCAGAGATGGTCCCAACCACAACTGGCCTTTCCTCCTTGATCACTAATTGAGAAAATGCCTTTGAGTTGGATCTCATGGAGGCATTTCCTCACCTGAAGCTCCTTTCTCTGTGATAACTCTAGCTATGTCAAGTTGACACAAAACTAGCCAATACAGTTGCCTATGTAAAGTTTATAGTATATTAATTATTAAAAGGACAAAGTTCTTTCCAGTCTCATATAATGGCAATTTATGTAAGTGAAGTTTTCATAATGACTTAGTTTTATGCACTAACATTTAGGACATTTCTACTAGATAAGAAGGTCTCTTAACCTCTTTTCTAGGTCTTTCATTTTAAAGTTCTTGTATTGGTGGGTTACAGTATGCTTAACTATCAGATGGTATGAGTAAGGCAGACCCTCGTAATTTACATATCATTGTTATATGATCCTGTTTTCAAAATCATTTCTTCCACCTCTATGCGCATTGCCTTATCCAGTTTGCTAGGCAGTATATAGAACATCCTGTATTTATGTCTTTAAAATGTTGAAAATCTCAGTGTATGCCTCCTTAGAATCTGATGCCTTTTGTAAACATCTTTCCCTTTATGACTTTCTTCTACTGATTAAAGTTTGATTTATTCATGAGGACCCAAAAATTTTGCCTAAATTTAATTTACCACAGCAGTAGTAGTATTAGACTCATTTCTGGGGGATATTATGATACTCAGACATTCTTTTTCAAGCACATGATTTTCTCCTGACCATAAACTCAAGCTAAATTATAATACTGGGCAGTGTCTTTAAGAAATATCTTACTTGTAAGGATAGAGGAGGTAGCCCCATTGTTAAGAATGCATACTACAGGCTCACAACTATTATTGCTGTAGCTTACACACAAAGAACTATAGTCAACTGAGGAATTACAAGCATAAAAATTTGTTTTGTGCACGGAAAAGCACATCAGTTGGTTATCCAATACCATATGATCAGCCCTGAAAACATGCATGAGGTAACATTATACAGACTGTTCAGTGAACACTTATGTATTTAGGGAGCATGTAAATATATGTATTTACATACAGACACACACATACACACATATTTATATATACATGTTTATATATATATATATATATATATATATATAAAACCATTAATGAAAAAGGATGTCATGTATTTCATAAAGATTAAGGAGAAGCATGTAAAAGGATTTGGAAAAAAAGGAGAGTACAAAATGATATAAAAGAAATAATTTAAAATACCAAGTGAAAAATAGCTGATGGATAATATCCTTAAATAAATAAATACTTCATTGGAGACATAGTAAAGAATGAATGAAGTGGAATTTAACAAAACTCTCACATATTTGGAACCAACAAACATGTTCTCATTTATACAACTGGTATTAGTTGATTGCCATAATTTCTAATTAATTTGATTTAAGTTATCAAACTAAGATCAAATTAATTTTATATCTGAAAATTTACCTGGTAAAATTTCAATAACTTTGCAGCTAAACCTCAAATATCTGAGTTAAAAATCTAGGCTCAAGTCAACAACTGCAACTCTTTAGTTGTGCGTTCACCTGAGTGTTCACTTCATGCTCCTGAAAGGCATATGAATCATCCTGCTGCAGATAGAAGATGCCAAGGTCCCATCTGGGCCTGAGCTGTGAAGTACACCCTCAGAATGGGTAGCTCAGGAACAATGGCTCCCAAACTGCCAGTAAAGAGAGAGCCCTAAAAGGGAACAAAATGGAGGTCACTAGCAATTGCAAAAAGAATAACCTGGCTCTTTTGTGAGAAATGTAGTTTTTCGAGTTAAGCTGATTGATGTGGAGAAGTCTGTGAGTTATGTGAATCGCAGTGTTTGTAGAGAAGTGACAAATAATTTGAAATCTTCATCATCTCTTTAATACTGAGAGCCCAGCACTTACTGGCTGTTTTCTCTGGGGTTCAGTCATCTAATATATGGCCAGTATATCCGAGCGCTCTTGAGGATGAGAACTCTGGGTCATTGAGGTGGCCTTTGCCACGGCAGATATGCTCAGAAACTCTTCTGTGTATCAGAAGTGTCAATGCTGTTCTGTTGTTATTGTTCTTACTGTTTTAAGAGGGATAAAAGGAGTACTGGAAATTCAGGCTTCTTACATCTCTTATGTTCACTATAGAGAAAAACTTCAATTTCAGAAAACGTAAGGAGGTAACTATTAACAGTAGATGCGAAAATATGACTGAGATATTATACTTCAAAAATGAGTTCACTAAAATAAGTAGAAATAAAATGCATTTATTTCTTTTTATAGTTATTAAACATTACTGAAAGAAACTCAGGATTTTTTATTCTTACTCCCTTTTAAAAGGCAAAATTATTAAAGACCTAATAGGTTCAAATTGTGTCTCTGGGCACATCTGCATAAAGTTCATTGC
Source organism: Mus caroli (assembly GCF_978045245.1). Classification (NCBI taxonomy): domain Eukaryota; kingdom Metazoa; phylum Chordata; class Mammalia; order Rodentia; family Muridae; genus Mus; species Mus caroli. The sequence continues at coordinate 50,594,322 of NW_028227272.1, forward strand.
TTGTCTCACTATTTCAGTCATTATTTTATATATGTATAGAGCATCATATAAGATTTTAAAAAGAGTGAAAGAAAAAAGTTTACAGAAAATTTAAGGTACCCAGTTAAATATTTCCCAAATAATTTGTACTTATTTTTCATTATCTGTATGAATAGATACTATAATTTTTCTGTAGAAATGAAATAAGATGTTTATACACTTATACGCATATGGTTTATTAGAATAAGGTCTCAAATCTGTCACCAGGCTAGCCTTGAATTCCAGGTAATCTTTCTGTCTCAGGTTGCTGAGATTGTATATATGAACCACAATGGCTAACTATATTCTACCTTTTACCTTCTTGTTTAAGATGTATTAAGAGTTGAACCAACACAAGTCATAAGGAACATTCCTTTCACTTCTTGTGAATATATGTGATTTTCTCAAAAGAGAAGAAAAATCTGGGGAATTTAATGATTTACATAGGCAGAATTGAAGTTTGAAAATTCAAACTGGGAAAGAATTGGGACAAATATACAAGAGTAGAGAGGATAGGGCATCAAGTGATGGTTGGGGTTGCCAACCCACAGTCACATCTCTGACCCATAATTGTTCCTGTCTGAAAGAATTACAGGGATGGAAATGGAGAGGAGCCTGAGGAAAAGAAGGTCCAGTGACAGGCCTAAAGTGGGATCTAGCTCAAGGGGAGGTCCCAAGGTCTGACATTATTACTGAGGCTATGGAGCTCTCACAAAAAAGGGACCTATCATGACTGCCCTCCAAAAGACCAAACAGGCAGCTGAAAGAGTCAGATGCAGATATTTGTAGCCAATGGACAGAAGCAGCTGACCCTTGTTGTTGAGTTAGGGAAGGCAGAAAGAAGCTGAGAAGGGCAATCCTGTAGGAGGACCAGCAGTCTCAATTAATCTGGACTCCGAGATCTCTCAAACACTGGATCACCAGAGAGAAGGCATATACTAGCTGATATGAGACCCCCAACTCACATCAGTAGAGGACTTCTGGGTCTGTGTTTATTCCGAGATGATGTTTTGCAGTAAATCTCCAACCCAAATATGCCCCGGCAATGAAAACACAACTCAGTTAATATGAATATATGCTGTGTGCCTAGATTTGGCAGATCTACCACTACACTACTGTCTTCCACATCTATGAGACCCCTTAGAACTTGCAGTGTCTCCAGGGCATGTGCTTCTGCTCAGCTTTTCTTCTCCTTCCTCCTTTGCCTCCTCTCCTGCTTCCATTTTCTCCTCCTTCTCCCTCCCTCCCTCCCTTCCTCTCCACCTTCCCTTTTACCTGCCCAATCATCAGCTCTTTTTTATTTTACAAATTAAGATGGGAAGCAGGTTTACAGAAAAATCACCTGAGTGCTGACTCATCCCTTGTTCACAACCACTCACAGGAGAACAGAATTAACATCACATATAAATAGCCCCAGGGCTATCATAACAATTATGCACCTAACCCTCAAGAGAATGGAGGGCCCAGGGAATTTAGAGGTATTTCAGGAGAAAATTGTGCCAGGAATTCATAAGTATTTGTCTTTTTATAAAAATCATCAGAAACTACGTTTTTCATCTTTCGTAAAAATCTAAAGTTTTTACACTCAGAAACAAAAATTCTGAAAACAAACTCTGGAGGTTTATGTGGCACTATCAACTTTGTTAGATGTGATCTACATGGAGATTACGTATTATTTCCACTTGTTAGTAAGCTCATCTTAAATGTTGTATAACTAACTTGATACTTAATACTGATACTTAATACTTAAGCATTTTATGCAGGAATTATACAATTTGTGTAATAGACTCTTTAAATTGTTTGCAGAAACATTTACTACCTAGAGCTTCTATAATAGCAAAGTGGAATATACTGCACTGAAAACATTGGCCCAGTTTGGTCTCTAGAATGCCAAGTAGTGTACTGACATGTGTGCTGTATGAGATGGAGAAAGTCTATTGCAGGATTTGAGAGACACTTAGCTTTATGAGTTTCAGCAGGAACGTGATTACTAGAAATCACTTACAGAGTCCTAATCTTGTTTTTACCAATAACTTGCTTGGAACTACAACTTTTCATAACCTTTATGCTTCAAAAGAATTAACTGCAAGCTATTTTAGTGGCCTTTAAAGGAGCTAGAGATTTCTATCTTACTACTGTACTTTAAACAAAGAAAAATTGTAACAAGATTGCTACATGTCTTATTTCATAGGTTTCTATAACCCTTGGCAATAGAGTATTATCAGTCTGCCAGAAGTCTTCAAATCAAAGATATTAAAACACGATTGACATAATTCTGACGTGAAGTAAACAATAAATATGTAGGCACTGAATGAGTTCAGTGCATGTAACACCAAAATTCATGACTTTGGTTTGATTTGAAATTATAAATTTCTTCTTCTGGCCAACTGAAATTAATTATCAATCAATTGATTATTTAAAAAAATATTTTTAAATATATGTCTCTGTTTGTATAGAGGAAGTAGTATGGCTGTGTGAGAGCAGGCACTGTGGGGGCCAGAAGAGGGCATACTGTTCCATGAAGGTAGATTCACAGAAAGTTGTGTGTGCTCACAAACTGCTACCACCCCAATCTAGAATGCTGACTGATTTGATCATAAATGAGCTTTTGACAGGGAACTACATTTTTTTTGAATTCATGAATACAGCTGTTCATCATGTCCAGAAGGCCCTGTTTCTCTCCAGTCTTCCATAGCCTTTGCCTCTTAACTATCTTTTCTTCCCTTCCACCATTTTGGTCCTTCAGCTTTGAATAAAGAGTATAATATATATATACCTTAATGGTAAGTGAGAATTTCACTGTCACTTGTCTTTGAACTTCATCTAACTATGAGTTTCTCTTTCTTAATCACCATACACTACATGAAGATACTTCTCTGTTGAGGTCTGAGATCTGCACTAATTAATGGAGAGGGCATTTAGAGAACTGTACATCATACTGAACTAAATATTAATATAATAAAATATATATTTACTTTTATGCTTACATTATAAAATAATAGGTTTTGGAATATATATGCATATATTAAATTTTCTTTGCACTAATGTGGACATTAATACATCCAAATTCTAAACAAAAAAAGAAAAGAGAAACAGAATTGTTAACACTACTAAAATTTAAATTTGAAATAATTATCTATAACACTGAGAGAAATAGAAATATAGTAATAAGAAAGGCTTTTCTAGACAACTTGCCAATTCTAAGAAGCATAAAAGACCCTGCAATATATAACTGAAGATTAAAATCTACACTAATTCAAAACAGTGATAGGAGTACCTTTTAATTTTGATAAATACACTAAAAAGCCAGTTTACTGCTTCACTTCCCAAGAGCTATAGGTTACAAAGGAGAAAAAGTTGCTTAGCAAATCCCATGGGTCACAATATTTTTGAATTATGAAACTGCACAAAGGAGTCCAATAAATTAATCAAAATATGTATCAATATCATTTTGTCAGACAAAATATCACTAGATACCATATTAGAAAGCTTATAAGAAGCAGCTGGTGGGTGAGATGGCGCCACAGTTAATAGCTCTCCTTGTTCTTACAGAAGACTAAGGTTTAATTCCTAGCACAATGGCTCAGAACCCATTCATAACTTTTTGGGGGTATCTGATACTCATTTCTGATCTCCACAGGCAACAGGCATCCATGTAGTGAACAAATGTACATGCAAAGCTATAACTCAACATTTAAAGACCTTTTCTGTCATGTCTAACAACTTGAGGTCAAATTCTGAAACACTTTGAACACAAAGAGTATTATAAGTTTTCTTCTGACTTCCACAGATGTTACTTACACACATACTCACATGATGCACACACACATACATACACACACACACACACACACAGAGAGAGAGAGAGAGAGAGAGAGAGAGAGAGAATGCACATCCATAAGCACACAAATACACACAGTAAATAAAGTTGAAATATATTTTTATAAATATGTGCAGGAGAACACCTATAATTAAGGCAGGTAGAAGTAGAAATGGGGCATCTGAGTTTCATGACCATATTTAAATACATAGTGAGTTTGATGTCATCTTAGGCTTCATGGCTGTCTCAAAATGAAATAAAAAAAAAGGAAGGAAGGAAAATGAAAAAAAACCAACCAACAACAAAACACCCTAAATTTGCTTAAGACATACCCAGGCACTCTCCCTATCCTAATGTTAGTAAACGTCAATTTATTTAAACTTTATATTGACTGGACAACTATTCATAATATTGTAGATCTTCATTTTCATCCAATCTGTTGAAAGGGTACGGGGAAAGTCTTAGGTTTTTCAAAATCAAGCTAATCCTTCCTAAATAGAAATTCCTTGGGATCTGCCTCTTGGTGCCATCTGATGGTCTAAACTACAACATCAACTCAAACATGAATCCCTAAGTTGTCAATTTCCAGCACATTTGGACTTACTTGACAAGTATTAGATTTTAATATTGTAATCATATTTATGTACAGAAAATTTAGCAGTATACATTTAACCCAGTTTAGTGGCTAGTTCTTTAGCCTTTGCCTTTTGCAGATTGGCAAGGCAAGCAACAGATTTAGGAACCAGGACGTTTCTTCCCCAGTGGTGAGGGATCTCATCTTATCTGTCCTTGTAATTGGTCCTAACAGCTTCCACCAGCTTAGCGTAAGCACCTTAATCTTCTGCTTTAATCTGTGGTGTGGGAAGGCAACAATGGTTCACGTTTTCCTGTGGACTAGTTGTCCCAGCCTGGCCTTTTTTTTTTTTTTGATGATGCGGTAGGGAACCCTCATCTTCCAACACAGGGCATGTAAGAAAACCACCAGCTCAATGAGGTCTACACCATAGGCAATCAACATCCTCTGAGTCGACTTGTCCTCCACCAAGATAAGGACCGTATTAACCCCTGCTTGAAGGACAGGCCATCTCTACGTTGGGAAATTCCCTTGATCAGCAGCTATCTTCTCAAAATGGACCAGTTGCCTGTACTTCTTCTGCTTTGTATCTGGCCTCTACTTGTGAAGAAGGTTAAGCCGCTGAGTGCTGTTTGCCAGTCCATACTAGATTTCGATTCAGTTATCTTGTTGATTTTGTTTTGCAGATGAACCTGAAATAATCCACAGGCCAAAAGATATTACAAGTTATTCTATGCAAATCAATGTAATGTTCTCCATAACACATTTCCAAAAAAATTGCATATAAAAGAAGATAAAAATATAAACACCTACTTTAGAAACCATATCAATTCTTAAAAGATACCTGTCCAAGAGGAGGGCTCTTTTCAATACTTATAGCTTCACTGGTAACTCTGGCAACACTACAATAGAAAACAAATGTCACATTTGTACTTCTCTACCTCAGCTTCTCCTGGGAAATATAATGAAAGAATAAACAATCTAAGAAAGAGTGGGTATCTTTCTTCAGCATCTTCTTTGTTTTATAAGCAGAAACAAATCTTTTACGTAAAAGAAAAGATTTATTCTCAGCCCTTATGCTAGAGATCAAGTGTGAAGAAGAGAGCATAATTTCTTTGAAGGAAAACTGTACACAAAGCATTCATAAAAGTATGTGAAGCGAAACAAAAGATAATGTATGAAAACTATGTTTTCATTATTGAGGTATTCAATGTTACTTAAATGTATGAAAACCAAACACTTTAATACGTATACTATCCTGCATGTGTTAAACATGTAAGGAAGAACTTATGCGACCATTCCAATATATGGAAGTAATTTAATATATTTTGAGGTAGGTAAATTTATAATATGATGATATCTTCCCAGGCTCTGATGTATGTATTCAACCAAACTTTAAATTAGATGATACAGAATTATTTCAAACAGGTAAACTGTGAAAACAATTAGCTCTATTTTTGAGCTGTATAAGGGACACCCCAAACAAGTAATGTTCAATCTTTCAGTGCAGAATTCAAAGACAGATGAAAGTAGTAGTTGAAATAACAAAAAGGATTAGATGGCTAATAAGGATAGGAGAGAAAAAAACTAGGTAAGTTTTTAGGACATTAGAATAACTTGAGGTTTACACCAGAGGCAGGAGGAAAAATGGAGGCCTCAATTAATTTCTGAAAACAGCTAAATATTTCCAATGAATTGTAAGTGGTAGTGTGATTTATTTTTTCTGTTTTAAGACAAAATTTCACTAAAGCTAAAAACCTGTATTTTCCATGTTAGATTTTTATTACATGTATCACATATATTACATGTCCTACAAAGGTGATTGCAAATTCAGCCCATCCTACAAAGAGCTATGCAATGAGTTTCCCCACACTTGGGTATGTTAAAAAGGACAGACAGCACATATTGAGGGCAATGAAGTTATCACCCTGGGAAAACTGTTCTGGATCTTAGTATCTTACCTCAGCAAAGTAAAGAAATATCAGCTATTTAATTTAACAGATGAATTAATGGACTGCTGTTTAAGGGTCATTCAGCAATACAAATAGAGTAAAGTTTAATCTATGTTGAAAATTCTCAAGATAACCTACATTATAGAAGCTTTTGAAAACATGTTCAACAAAATTTTTCAGCTACAATTTTAAGTCATGTTTATATTCAAAATTTCTAAACTTCCTTAATTGGTTCTGAAAATAATACTACATTCAGTGTTCACCATTGTAGTGGAGTTACTAGATAAAGGAGTAAGATAAGAAAATATGGGTTATTTTTAAAAGAAATAAACATGTCATCATATAAAATGATACATATAAAACATTCAGAAGCTTCAACAGAGAAAACACTACTATAAAAATATAATTTATCTTCTAAAATAATCATCCTGTAAAATTAACTTGTTTTATATATGCCAGCAAAAATACTTTATTAGCCTAAACAATTCTAACTTATAATGTTTATTTATTAGGAAAATAAATGTTTGATTACATAGTGAGTATTTCTATAGTGTTTGGAGAGACTAAAAGTCAAATAAAATCAGTAGAATATGTGACAATCACAACAGTGAAATGCTAAAATTCTAAAGCTAACAGTTCCAGGCAAGCTGACCTTCCAAAACAAGGCAAGTCCAGCAGCAGTCCTCAGATTAGGGGTTTCAAGAAACAAGCTTACTTAAAAATGTTTATCCAAGAGGGATGTATATTACTAATGAAGCATTCATGATAAGGAATGACAGTACAGATGAACTCTCAACTGAGATGCCAATGTGGACTTGAATATAAGCTTACATAAGCATTATTTATATGTGAGGGGGAAATATAACAATAGGTTAAAATTCTTTTCAATAAAAAAAAGTATATAACACTTGATTCGTGTAAAAATGGCAAGTTTTTGCTATGTGGAAATGTTGAAATTTTCAGAATATTACCATTAAATTCAATAACCATGTATACTATATGAAAAAAATTAATTCCATTATAGAACAAAATGTAGATTATGAAATAATAAAGACATTAAGATAGAAATAGCAAGGCAAATTTTAGTAGCGATAGCATTAATTCATGAAACAATGACAGAAGTTCTATCTCACATTGTCAGAAGGTAGTTTTAACACATATACTTAAATGTAATTGCTATCTGGAACATGTAAACTCCACTGTGATAAATCAGAAGAAATACAATTAAGATACAGACAGCTGGTGGAATGATTTCAACTTTTATTTTCCGGTAAAATGAGAAATTTGTTAGAAAGAAAAATATTCAAATCACTGCTTATTGATAAAATACAACTTAGAAGTATAAAATCCAGATTTAAATGCACTAGCACACTCAAATAAAACATGGGGGATATAAATTTATTGAGTATTTGAATAATCATACACTACTTGTTTGAAATAGCCATGAAGTTATTTGTGAAAGCCTTTATTAATGCTAAAAAGAGACTAGCTTATATTTTGAAAATTCAACTTCGTTTAAGGATAACTTAAGTTTTGTTAACTAGGAATATGTTTAAGAGTTCTTTCAACTGCAAATGTATATTACAGTCCAAATTAAAGATGTGCATTCTTAAAATTTACAAAAGGCAATATTCTGTGACCAATATACACAACAAACATTAAATAAACCATCTTTATAGCAGGTTAAGTTTAACAGCATTGGGAATTTTTACCAGAAATAAAATTTTAGTAAATACATTTCTACAACTAACTCATACTATAAAATTTCATGATTAAATGTAATTAGGATATTCATGAATATTCATGATTTATAATAAGGTTTAGATACATATGTATATATTTTTTTTCCATTTTGTTTGGTTCTGCCCCAGGTAATTATGCTATTCAATCAGATCCTGGACATCCAGACGGTGTAAGAGATGGCCTGTCGTTTGTGGTGAGGGTTATAAGTTAAACCAAGCATTGTTTGGCCACCCTCATAAGTCCTGTGTCATCATGGCCCCAACATAGCATGCAAGCCTAACAGATTGTAGGTCCAAGGTTTTGTGACTGGTTTGGTTTGAAGTTTCTATTTATGTAGGCTGCAGAGTACCTTCTTGTTAAAGGCTTTCCTTCCATCCAAAAAGATTATATCTATCTTACTGGGCATTAAAATTCCAAAACCAAGGGACACATCAACCACATTACACCATGCATTTCACAGTGCATTCCTGGTAAATTTGCATATCAGACTCAGGATAGTGATGACTTTAATATACTGAGTAACAGAAATTGATATACTGAAAATAAAGAGAGCAATGGAGTAGAAAAGAAAAAATTGACAAACACGATGTAGATGGATATACTTGATGGGAAAAGAATGTTAAAATTTATGAAGGCTTGGTTTTTAAAATAAATATTTACATAATCTAAAATGTATTAATGAATGCACAGAGCACATAGTCAACAGTAGTGTGGAAGAACCAGCAGAATACTATCTTACCCATGTGATCAGAAGTCTCTCTCTCTTTTTTTTTTTTTTTCTGGGAGTAAAAACCACAGTGTTGTGACATATTTTCCATGTTGAATCAATACTTGAGAAACTTTGTCTTGACCAATGGCTCAGCAGGTAAAGGAACCTTCCATCAAGTTTGATGTTCTGAATGAATTCTTAAGAAATACAAATTGGAAGAGAAAGCTGACATCTATAAATTATAAATTCACCCTGGACCTCCACAGGCATACATGTGTTTGTGTGTGTTCATGCTTATACACACGAATGCTAACATACATACACAGATACATACATACATGATCACAAACTCACACAATTAATTAACTGAAATGAAAAAAGTTTAAAGTATTAAAGAAAATACCCCAAAGAATTAAAAACAGGCCATTATACTCCTAAATTGAAGTGTACACTATTAAGGTAATTGCCAAGGCTAAATGTGGGATTTAAAACAAGTGATTAGTGTTGAATTTTAAAGTTATTAAACACTGATAGATGTGGAAACACCCAGCCAACTCTGAGTGGTACCCCTGCAAGGTGGTCCTGGGGTACATGAAAAAATACTAAGCAAGCCATGAGGAGCAAACCAGTTAGAGACATCCCATGGCTCTGCTTCCGTTTCTTCTTCCAGGTTCCTACCTTGAGTTCCTGCCTTGAGCTTCCTTCATTATAAGCATAGACAAAATAAATCTTTTCATCTCCAAGTTGCTTTTCATCTTAGTGTTTTATAACAACATTGAAAGACTAAAAAAGAAACTATCTAATTATCAGGGCTTTTCAAGCCCTGTTAAATTAGATTTAGATATCTTTCTATATTAATTTGCTCAGTATGCATTAGGACTTCAAATCTTTAGACTGAGATAAGTATAATCAAACCCATGCTTGAATCATTCAGCAAAATGACATAGTGTCCTGAGCAATAATGTATGTGTCCATATCCATCTGCTTAGCATATGATTTATGTTAGGGAAAGTCACCTGACTATTTTATTGACTATCCTCTGAGGTTGCAAATAGTATGTGGTTATTTCAGAAAGACCCAGTGTGGTTAAGAGAAAACAATTTACTTTTACTGCCTGCCAGATATGTAAGTTAGATTCCATGTACTCATTTTTCTCCCCTCAGGAGAAAGTGATAAATGGTCTATTTGTCAAATTAAGAAAGATCAAGGAATGCCACTTTGTAAAGCATTACCCTGCTGCTTCGTCTCAAGCTCTGGTGCTCATATCTGTAATCAGATTCAAGTCTACAATTGGACAGAGCTTTGCCTGGATGCATAGCCCTACTTCGTATCAAGAGGTTTTGTTTTGATGGATCATGTACTGTCAGCAAGCCCATCTGGTAGCATATGGAAATAGGGTAAAAAAAATTAAAACAGCCACATAAGTTACAAATCAATGACTAAACTGCTTTATCTTTCATTGGCATAATAAGAACATTGAACTCTTTGCTGGAAAATAAAGATGATGGGTGCCTTTTTTGTTTGTTTGTTTTTTGTTTTTCTCTCACCTGCCGAGAAATGATAATGTGATTAGCAAGGAGGGTGATATCAGCTCTCACACAACTCTTCTGTATAGTCAAGTCTGTTGCTATTGAAATAATTACATTTTGAGGAAAAAAACAACACTATATCCATCTTCTCTACTTTTATTATCACGGATAAGTAATGACAGTCTAAGTTTGCAAAACTTTGACAAACCTTTAAATATTATATTAAAGCCTCTATATAAAATTTCCTAATTAGGTCTTTTAAAATTCAGAGTTGTGTGTAAAATTTGTGTTAAATATAATGTTGCTCAAGTATCATCTGGACTGCACACAGTAAAGCACAGTTTTCTTGAGGTTTATACTGTCATAACTATGTGAGTATATGAATGGTGCACTATTCATATATATGGATACCAAGTATATGAATAGAAGAACACTACAACATGGTAAATGGAATATTTTAAACTCTATATTATGTAGATAAAACTAACCCCAAGGGACTCCGATAACAGAAGTATTAATAATTTAATTAAGGAAGGTAATTCATTTTTCATGAATGTCTAATCAATTAAATAATCATTTACTCATCAATATTTTTGAAATTGCATTGTATGTTTATCATAATATAAATATAAATAGAAGATTCTTTTTTTATACATAATAACTAACTATAAAAATGAAGTATAATTAATACTATCATCATTATACTATTAAATGATATTTTGTTTGTTTGTTTGTTTGTTTGTTTTTTGAGACAGAGTTTCTCGGTGTAGCCCTGGCTGTCCTGGAACTCACTCTGTAGACCAGGCTGGCCTCAAGCTCAGAAATCCCAAGTGCTGGGATTAAAGGAGTGCTCTACCACCGCCCAGCCTATTAAACTATTTTTAAAGAAAACAGGGCTGGTGAGATGGCTCAGTGGGTAAGAGCACCCGAATGCTCTTCCGAAGGTCCAGAGTTCAAATCCCAGCAACCACATGGTGGCTCACAACCATCCATAACGTAATCTGACTCCCTCTTCTGGAGTGTCTGAAGACAGCGACAGTGTACTTACATATAATAAATAAATAAATAAAAAATCTTTAAAAAAAAAAAAAAAAGAAAACAATCCAAGAAATGATATTTTCATTGAATTTTGAAATTTGTCAAACTCTTTATGCATGTAACTGATGTTCAGAGAATGATGCATATTCTATGACACCATGAAATGATTCAATTTGGAAAAAATTCATAGTAGTTAACTTGGCCCAAAAATATAAAATGAATTTTAATATTGTGAAATAGAAGCAATTATTAACTAAGATCAAAATGATTAAATATCTTTATTAATTATAAAATAAAAAACAAGCATACAATTTAACTTTGAAATCATATTTATCTTACAGGAGGGAACACTCAAACCAAGATTTATTTCAGTATTTGGCAAACATCTGCTCAATATTTAAACAAAGTATAAAATAGCCTAGCCATGTAAAACAAAATCAGAACATCTTTTTCCATAGAGGATGAAAAAAAGAGCATGAAAATTGTTCTTCCTATACCTCTATGGTAAGAGGTGATGGCAAATTCTGTAGCCTGAATTTCTGAAACAGTTCCTCAAAGCTTTGAAGGCTGCCAGACCTTAGCATACCTGACTCCATAATGGAGTCATAATCTCAGCCATAAATCTCAGCATGTACATAGTACCACCTGCCAAAATGAAAACAAAAACATGACATATCAAGGTCCATAGATCTGTGAATGTCTCTAATATACTACATTTGGTTTTTTTTTTTTTTCTGGTGTTGTTGTTTTTTTTGTTTTTTTAAATAATTTGGGGTTTCTGTTTCTTGTTAAATGTTCATGTTCACCGAAGTAAGCCAATACAGAATATTGTCTGTGTGTTTAAAATCTTACCCTGAGAAAGGATCCTGAATACCCAGTGTAGTCAACAGCTGGCTAATAAAGACTAGTATTGGCTTGAACACACGTCTTAGCAGTCTTCTCTGGTGCCTGGCCCATAATAACTTTCTTTGCAGGAAGTAAAGGGAGAAAAGAACTCTCTATAGTCCAGAAAGATAATGTGTCTGAATAATTTAAAAGATTGATTTTTTAAAAATTGCATTTTTAGGCTTCAGATTATATAAAAGAATTGTTGTTTTAAAAAAAAAATCTCCTGTGTCTTTTAGAAATAAACTACTTTGAAAAATAATATATTTTAAATTTTTAAAAAAGTACTCCATGTGTTGTATGACAACCTGATGACTACTAAAAGTTATCTGTTATGGTATAGATAATAATAATGCTAAATTTTTAATTTATAATTTTATAACATAAATTCATAACAGCTATATCTTCTGTAGTTTTAAGGTGTGAGAGATATATACATTTAAGAATGATTAAAAGAAAGCTTAATTTCATAGTCTCCTATATTATAGGTTTAAATTCATAAAAAAACATTTAGATTAGACTTTAATGGAAAATTTTCATTAATGCTTCCCCTTTCTCTGAAATCTAAAGCTATAAACCTAAGTCATAAGTAAAAATACCCAAAAATATATTGTGTTTCACAACTGATCAATAAATTTAGGGAACACTAAATATTTTCAAATATGTTACTGGCTCCCCCACAGAAGTGGTATACACACATGTCTTCCATATACAGCTATATTAATTAAGTCCGAATTTAATTCGGACTTAATTAATATAATTATTATATATATATAATATATAATATAATTTTATCAAAACTGTATATGTTTTGATAAAAGCTGACCTAGTGATGTGCCAAGTATGTATTCTGAACTCAGTATGGGTCTGTGACACAGTGGTAGTATCTACAAACTGCTGGGTAAATGAACCTCTTTCTGACATTCCACATGAAAAGCAGAAGGAAGAAAAATGAAATTCAAATAACTGTTCACAAACAGAAAATACTGCTTTCCCGAAGCACTGACTGCTCTCTGAAATTTTCTTACAGAGAATCAAACAAAATATATTCAAGCTAAGTTACATTGAATATGCAAATAAATTGTGATTTAAAATGAAGATGGATTACCACTTTTTTTTACAACCTGTTATGTTTCAACCTCAGAAACAGTGATATAGCTGAAATATTATAAGAATATTTTATTCAAACTAATGGGGAATGGAGTAAGAGGATCAAATGAAGAAAGGGGAAATAGAACAAAACATAGTGAGGGACACTTAAAAATAAGGACCATCAGATGGGTCACAAGGAATCATATTATAGGAGAAAATTCTAAGTCTATAGTATACAAAGCCAAAACTTGATATTTATTGCAACCAAACCTCCAGTTTCGTGAGTGGGTTACATCTAATCAAGCTGTTGATCAAAGGGGCCCCCACTGAAACCCAAAACAAGTCACACTAATGCCACAGTAATATGTTTCCCTCTCAAAAATAATGCTAAGTCTATATTGCTGAAGACTACATCTACATACTTCTTCAAGGGTTAAGCTGGTATCTACATAAGTTTCCACAAACTGATTGTCATTCATGGTACTGAAAGGAACTCTACACATGACAAGAGGAGGCAGGTAAACAGCAACCCAGCTATTAACATTATAGATATTGGTGTCCTGCCTGCAAAATAGCTAGTGCAATAGTGGCATAAAAGTTGAGGGAGGCCCTTCCGGTCCGACCAGCACCGGAATAGCTAGGGCGCAGAGTCTGCTGACACCCACCAGCTACCCAGGACACCCACCACAGGATCTTAAGACTTCTGGTGAGTAGAACACAGCCTCTACTCCAATCCAATCGCACAGGACCTGAGACTGCATTAGTTAGGGAAGCAGAAAACCGGCCTGAGTAGGGCACAAGCCCCTTCCAGTTCGACCAGCACTAGGGTAGCTAGGACACAGAGTCGGCTGACACCCACCAGCTACCCAGGACACCCACAACGGGATCTTAAGACTTCTGGTGAGTGGAACACAGCTTCTGCTCCAATCTCTAAACAGAGACAACTATAACAACTAACTCCAGAGATTACCAGATGGCAAAAGGTAAATGTAATAATCTTACTAACAGAAACCAAGACCAGTCACCATCATCAGAACCCAGCACTCCTACTTCGCCCAGTCCAGGGGAACCCAACACACTGGAAAAGCTAGACCTGAATCTAAAAGCATATCTCATGATGATGGTAGAGGACATCAAGAAGGACTAATAACACACTTAAAGAAATACAGGAGAACACTGCTAAACAGGTAGAAGATATTAAAGAGGAAGCACAAAAATCCCTTAAAGAATTGCAGGAAAACCAGACCAAACAGGTGAGGGAATTGAATAAAACCATCCAAGACCTAAAAAGGGAAGTAGACACAATAAAGAAAACCCAAATTGAGGCAACACTGGAGATAGAAACCCTAAGGAAGAAATCTGAAACCATAGATGGGAGCATCAGCAACAGATTACAAGAGATGGAAGAGAGAATCTCAGGTGCAGAAGACTCCATAGAGAACATCAAAGAAAATACAAAATCCAAAAAGATCCTAACTCAAATTATCCAGGAAATCCAGGACACAATGAGAAGACCAAACCTACAGATAATAGGAGTAGATGAGAATGAAGATTTCCAATTCAAAGGACCGGCAAATATCTTCAACAAAATTATAGAAGAAAACTTCCCAAACCTAAATAAAGAGATGCCCGTGAACATACAAGAAGCCTACAGAACTCCAAATAGACTGGACCAGAAAAGAAATTCCTCCGACACATAATAATCAGAACAACAAATGCACTAAATAAATATAGAATACTAAAAGCAGTAAGGGAAAAAAGTCAAGTAACATATAAAGGCAAGCCTATCAGAATTACACCAGATTTTTCACAAGAGACTTAGGAAAACCAGAAGGGCCTGGACAGATGTTATACAGAAACTAAGAGAACACAAATTCCAGCCTGGGCTACTATACCCAGCCAAACTCTCAATTACCATAGATGGAGAAACCAAAGTATTCCACAACAAAACCAAATTCACACATTATCTTTCCACGAATCCAGCCCTTCAAAGGATAATAAGAGAAAAAAACCAATAAGGACAGAAACCACATCCTAGAAAAAGCAGGAAGGTAATCCCTCAACAAACCTAAAAGAAGACTGCCACAAGAACAGAATGCCAACTCTAACAACAAAAATAAAAGGAAGCAACAATTACTTCTCCCTAATATCTCTTAATATCAATGGACTCAACTCCCCAATAAAAAGACATAGACTAACAGACTGGCTACACAAACAGGACCCAACATTTTGCTGCTTACAGGAAACTCATCTCAGAGAAAAAGATAGACACTACCTCAGAATGAAAGGCTGGAAAACAATTTTCCAAGCAAATGGTAGGAAGAAACAAGCTGGAGTAGCCATCCTAATAGCTAATAAAATCGACTTCCAACCCAAAGTCATCAAAAAAGACAAGGAAGGGCACTTCATACTCATCAAAGGTAAAATCCTCCAAGAGTTGCTATCAATTCTGAATATCTATGCTCCAAATACAAGGAGAGCCACATTCATTAAAGATTCTTTAGTAAATTTCAAAGCACACACTGCACCTCACACAATAATAGTGGGAGACTTCAACACACCACTTTCACCAATGGACAGATCATGGAAGCAGAAACTAAACAGAGACACAGTGAAACTAACAGAGGTTATGAAACAAATGGATCTGACAGATATCTACAGAACATTTTATCCTAAAACAAAAGGATATACCTTCTTCTCAGCACCTCACGATACCTTCTCCAAAATTGACCACATAATTGGTCACAAAACAAGCCTCAACATATACGAAAAAATTGAAATTGTCCCATGCATCCTATCAGATCACCATGGACTAAGGCTGATCTTCAATAACAAAATAAATAATAGAAAGCTAACACACACGTGGAAACTAAACAACACTCTTCTCACTGATACCTTGGTCAAGGAAAGAATAAAGAAATTAATTAAGGACTTTTTGGAGTTTAATGAGAATGAAGCCACAACATACCCAAACTTATGGGACACAATGAAAGCATATATAAGAGGAAAACTCATAGCTGTGAGTGCCTCCAAAAAGAAACTAGAGAGAGCACACATTAGCAGAACAACACACCTAAAAGCTCTAAAACAAAAGGAAGCAAATTCACCCAAGAGGAGTAGAAGGCAGGAAATAATCAAACTCAGGGGTGAAATCAACCAAGTGGAAACAAGAAGAACTATTCAAAGAATCAACCAATGGAGAAGCTGGTTCTTTGAGAAAATCAACAAGATAGATAAACACTTAGCCAGACTCACTAGAGGGCATAGGAAAAGTATTCTAATTAACAAAATCAGAAATGAAAAGGGAGACATAACAACAGATCCTGAAGAAATCCAAAACACCATCAGATCCTTCTACAAAAGACTATACTCAACAAAACTGGAGAAACTGGATGAAATGGACAAGTTTCTAGACATATACCAGGTACCAAAGTTAAATCAAGATGAGGGTAATGATCTAAACAGTCCCATATCCCTTAAAGAAATTGAAGCAGTCATTAATAGTCTCCCAACCAAAAAAAGCCCAGGACCAGATGGGTTTAGTGCAGATTTTTATCAGACCTTCAAAGAAGATCTAATCCCAGTTCTTCACAAACTATTCCACAAAATAGAAACAGAAGGTACTCTACCCAACTCATTCTATGAAGCCACAATTACTCTGATACCTAAACCACAAAAAGACCCAACAAAGATAGAGAACTTCAGACCAATTTCCCTTATGAATATCGATGCAAAAATCCTCAATAAACTTCTCGTTAACTGAATCCAAGAACACATCAAAACAATCATCCATCCTGACCAAGTAGGTTTCATCCCAGGGATGCAAGGATGTTTCAATATACGGAAATCCATCAATGTAATCCAGTATATAAACAAACTCAAAGACAAAAGCCACAGGATCATCTCCTTAGATGCTGAGAAAGCCTTTGACAAAATCCAACACCCCTTCATGATAAAAGTCTTGGAAAGATCAGGAATTCAAGGCCCATAACATGATAAAAGCAATCTACAGCAAACCAGTAGCCAACATCAAAGTAAATGGTGAGAAGCTTGAAGCAATCCCACTAAAATCAGGAACTAGACAAGGCTCTCCACTCTCTCCCTACCTATCCAACATTGTACTTGAAGTCCTAGCCAGAGCAATTAGACAACAAAAGGAGATCAAGGGAATACAAATTGGAAAAGAAGAAGTCAAAATATCACTCTTTGCAGATGATATGATAGTATACATAAGTGACCCTAAAAATTCCACCAGAGAACTCCTAAGCCTGATAAACAGCTTCGGTGAAAAAGCTGGATATAACATTAACTCAAGCAAGTCAATGGCCTTTCTGTACACAAAGGATAAATAGGCTGAGAAGGAAATTAGAGAAACAACACCCTTCTCAATAGTCACAAACAATATAAAATACCTTGGCATGACTCTAACTAAGGAAGTGAAAGATTTGTATGACAAGAACTTCAAGTCTCTGAAGAAAGAATTTAAAGAAGATCTCAGAAGATGGAAAGACCTCCCATGCTCATGGATTGGCAGGATCAACATTGTAAACATTGTAAAAATGGCTATCTTACCAAAAGCAATCTACAGATTCAATGCAATCCCCATCAAGATTCCAACGCAATTCTTCTCAATGATACCTTGGTCAAGGAAGGAATAAAGAAAGAAATTAAGGACTTTTTAGAGTTCAATGAAAATGAAGCCACAACATACCCAAACTTATGGGAGGCAATGAAAGCATCTCTAAGAGGAAAACTCATAGCTCTGAGTGCCTCCAAAAGGAAACTAGAGAGAGCACACATTAGCAGCTTGACAACATACCTAAAAGCACTAGAACAAAAGGAAGGAAATTCACCCAAGAGGAGTAGATGGCAGGAAATAATCAAACTCAGGGGCGAAATCAACCAAGTGGAAACAAGAAAAACTATTCAAAGAATCAACCAATCAAGGAGCTGGTTCTTTGAGAAAATCAACAAGATAGATAAACACTTAGCCAGACTCACTAGAGGGCACAGGGAAAGCATCCTAATTAACAAAATCAGAAATGAAAAAGGAGACATAACAACAGATCCTGAAGACATCCAAAACACCATCAGATCCTTCTACCAAAGGCTATACTCAACAAAACTGGAGAACCTGGATGAAATGGAGAAGTTCCTAGACAGATACCAGGTACCAAAGTTGAATCAAGATCAGGTTAATGATCTAAACAGCCCTATATCCCCCAAAGAAATAGAAGCAGTCATTAATAGTCTCCCAACTAAAAAAAGCCCAGGACCAGATGGGTGTAGTGCAGAGTTCTATCAGACCTTCAAAGAAGATCTAATCCCAGTTCTTCACAAACTATTCCACAAAATAGAAACAGAAGGTACTCTACCCAACTCATTCTATGAAGCCACAATTACTCTGATACCTAAACCACAAAAAGACCCAACAAAGATAGAAAACTTCAGACCAATATCCCTTATGAATATTGATGCAAAAATCCTCAATAAAGTTCTTCCTAACCGAATCCAAGAACACATCAAAACAATCATCCATCCTGACCAAGTAGGTTTCATCCCAGGGATGCAGGGATGGTACAATATACGGAAATCCATCAACTTAATCCAGTATATAAAAAAACTCAAAGATAAAAACCACATGGTCATCTCGTTAGATGCGGAAAAACCATTTGACAAGATCCAACACCCATTCATGATAAAAGTCTTAGAAAGATCAGGAATTCAAGGCCCATAGCTAAACATGATAAAAGCAATCTACAGCAAACCAGTAGCCAACATCAAAGTAAATGGTGAGAAGCTTGAAGCAATCCCTCTAAAATCAGGGACTAGACAAGGCTGTCCACTTTCTCCATACCTATTCAACATTGTACTTGAAGTCCTAGCCAGAGCAATTCGACAAAGAAAGGAGATCAAAGGGATACAAATTGGAAAAGATGAAGTCAAAATATCACTTTTTGCAGATGATATGATAGTATATATAAGTGACCCTAAAAATTCCACCAGAGAACTCCTAAACCTGATAAACAGCTTCGGTGAAGTAGCTGGATATAAAATTAACTCAAACAAATCAATGGCCTTTTTCTACACAAAGAATAAACAGGCTGAGAAAGAAATTAGGGAAACAACACCCTTCTCAATAGTCACAAATAATATAAAATATCTTGGCGTGACTCTAACTAAGGAAGTGAAAGATCTGTATAATAAAAACTTCAAGTCTCTGAAGAAAGAAATTATAGAAGATCTCAGAAGATGGAAAGATCTCCCATGCTCATGGATTGGCAGGATCAACATTGTAAAAATGGCTATCTTGCCAAAAGCAATCTACAGATTCAATGCAATCCCCATCAAAATTCCAAATCAATTCTTCAACAAATTAGAAAGTGCAATCTGCAAATTCATCTGGAATAACAAAAAACCTAGGATAGCAAAAACTCTTCTCAAGGATAAAAGAACCTCTGGTGGAATCACCATGCTGGACCTAAAGCTCTACTACAGAGCAATTGTGATAAAAACTGCATGGTACTGGTATAGTGACAGACAAATAGACCAATGGAATAGAATTGAAGACCCAGAAATGAACCCACACACCTAAGGTCACTTGATCTTCAACAAGGGAGCTAAAAACATCCAGTGGAAGAAAGACAGCATTTTCAACAAATGGTGCTGGCACAACTGGTTGTTAACATGTAGAAGAATGCGAATGGATCCATTCCTATCTCCTTGTACTAAGGTCAAGTCTAAGTGGATCAAGGAACTTCACATAAAACCAGAGACACTGAAACTTATAGAGGAGAAAGTGGGGAAAAGCCTTGAAGATATGGGCACAGGGGAAAAATTCCTGAATAGAACAGTAATGGCTTATGCTGTAAGATCGAGAATTGACAAGTGGGACCTCATGAAACTACAAAGCTTCTGCAAGGCTAAAGACACCATCAATAAGACAAAAAAACCACCAACAGATTGGGAAAGGATCTTCACCTATCCTAAATCAGATAAGGGACTAATATCCAATATATATAAAGAATTCAAGAAGGTGGACTCCAGAAAATCAAATAACCCCATTAAAAAATGGGGCTCAGAACTGAACAAAGAATTCTCACCTGAGGAATACCGAATGGCAGAGAAGCACCTGAAAAAATGCTCAACATCCTTAATCATCAGGGAAAGGCAAATCAAAACAACCCTGAGATTCCACCTCACACCAGTCAGAATGGCTAAGATCAAAAATTCAGGTGACAGCAGATGCTGGCGAGGATGTGGAGAAAGAGGAATACTCCTCCATTGTTGGTGGGATTGCAAGCTTGTACAACCACTCTGGAAATCAGTCTGGCGGTTCCTCAGAAAATTGGACATAGTACTACTGGAGGATCCAGCAATACCTCTCCTGGGCATATATCCAGAAGATGTCCCAACCGGTAAAAAGGACACATGCTCCACTATGTTCATAGCAGCCCTATTTATAATAGCCAGAAGCTGGAAAGAACCCAGATGTCCCTCAACAGAGGAATGGATACAGAAGTTATGGTACATTTACACAATGGAGTACTACTCAGCTATTAAAAAGAATGAATTTATGAAATTCCTAGCCAAATGGATGGACCTGGAGGGCATCATCTTGAGTGAAGTAACACAATCACAAAAGAACTCACACAATATGTATTCACTGATAAGTGGATATTAGCCCAAAACTTAGGATACCCAAGATATAAGATACAATTTGCTAAACGCATGAAACTCAAGAAGAATGAAGACCAAAGTGTGGACACTGTGCACCTTCTTAGAATTGGGAACAAAACACCCAGGGAAGGAGTTACAGAGACAAAGTTCGTAGCTGTGATGAAAGGATGGACCATTTAGAGACTGCCGTATCCAGGGATCCATCCCATAATCAGCTTCTAAACGCTGACACCATTGCATACACTAGCAAGATTTTGCTGAAAGGACCCAAATATAGCTGTCTCTTGTGAGATGATGCCGGGGCCTAGCAAACACAGGAGTGGATGTTCACAGTCAGCTATTGGATGTATCACAGGGCTCCCAATGGAGAAGCTAGAGAAAGTACCCAAGGAGCTAAAGGGATCTGCAACCCTATTGTTGGAACAACATGATGTACTAACCAGAACCCCGGAGCTCTTGTCTCTAGCTGCATATGTATCGAAAGATGGCCTAGTCGGCCATCAATGGAAAGAGAGGCCCATTGGACTTGCAAACTTTATATGCCCCAATATAGGGGAATGCCAGGGCCAAAAGAATGGGAATGGGTGGGTAGGGAAGTGGGGGGCGCTATGGGGGACTTTTG
The DNA here is from genome assembly GCF_978045245.1 of Mus caroli. Taxonomy (NCBI): domain Eukaryota; kingdom Metazoa; phylum Chordata; class Mammalia; order Rodentia; family Muridae; genus Mus; species Mus caroli. The sequence continues at coordinate 50,615,984 of NW_028227272.1, forward strand.
GGATAGCATTGGAAATGTAATTGAGGAAAATATGTAATAAAAATATTAAAAATCAAAAAAAGTAAATAAATAAGCAAAGAAAAAAAAAAAAAAAGAAAGGATGGACCATCTAAAGACTGCCATATCCAGGGATCCATCCCATAATCAGCTTCCAAACGCTGACACCATTGCATACACTAGCAAGATTTTGCTGAAAGGACCCAGATATAGCTGTCTCTTTTGAGACAATGCCGGGGCCTAGCAAACACAGAAGTGGATGCTCACTGTCAGCTATTGAATGGATCACAGGGCCCCCAATGGAGGAGCTAGAGTAAGTACCCAAGGAGCTGAAGGGAACTGCAACCCTGTGGGTGGAACAACATTATGAACTAACCAGTACCCCAGAGCTCTTGACTCTAGCTGCATATGTATCAAAAGATGGCCTAGTAGGTCATCACTGGAAAGAGAGGCCCATCGGACTTGCAAACTTTGTGTGCCCCAGTACAGGGGAATGCCAGGGCCAAAAGGTGGGAGTGAGTGGGTAGGGGAGTAGGGGTGGGGGAGTGTATTGTGGCCTTTTTGGATAGCATTGGAAATATAAATGAGGAAAATACCTAATAAAAAAAATTAAAAAAAAAAGTTGAGGGAGTAACCAACTAGTAAATCTCTGGAATTAAGGCTCACTTCATAAGACAGAACTCAAACACTGTCTGGGTAGTCAGGAAAGAGACTAGAGAGGCCATAGGTCTAGACAGAACCCAAATACTATTTTTCTGCTAAAGAAATATAGCAACAAAATATCTCCAAGTGACATGTTGCTATACTCATAGATCAATGTCCTTTTTCTGATGTTATCACAGAAGTTTCCTCTTGTAAATGGGAACAAATATAGAGACCCACAACTGAATGATGTGCAGAGATATAGTCTTGAAAATTCAGTCCTAAATTGGATGACTCCATCAATTTCCTCACCATCAAGACTGAGAATTCTGTGCAAGAGGATGCAGGAAGATTTTAAGAGTCACTTCTTCTTAAGAAGAAGCTCTATGCCAGCAGGAGATGGTATTATTCTATCCTTTTTCCTTTGGTTTTATTTTATCTTATTTTATTATCATTATTTTTAGACATCAGTGTGTATTCTACCGAGAAAAAAATTTGCATAGTTGGTGAAGTGTGGTATATCTGGGGGACACTTGGAAAGGGGAAATTGTAATAAAAATACTGTATGAAAACTAATTTGTTTCCAAACCATAAATGACAAGCTTTAAGACTGAAAAATAGGGGAGACACTAATGAAAGGCAAGGTGACCAGCATAAAGAACAGAATAGGGGAGGAGGACATTCAAGAACAAAATTTTTATAGGTTTTTAACTCTTTGAGTTTAGGTATTTATCACTATGTTTATGCTTTAATGTAATTTAATTCATCCTGAACTGTGAGCAGTGATTCTGTGTTTCTTTCCTTCATTTTACTCTTTTTGCTGTTAAATTAACTTGAGTAAATCTTGTTTAAATTGAAATATCTCTCCTATGTGAACTTCTTCATTGTCAGGTATATGTATGTGTTGATTGGTAATTGAACATTTCTGGGTCTTTCAAATGCACTTCAGGCTTGAATGCACTTAGTAAATCAATGTATTACTCACACAGGGGAATATCAGGAAGATAATAAAATTTGAAAATTTATCTTCAAAGAATGGTGATTCTAAATTTATTCTCATCAATTTGTTTTAATTGTACAAAATCTCAAACATATGGTCATGAACATAATGTACAACAATATAAATCTTTCGTCTCAATCCTTTAATATACAAGATTGAAAATTGACATAGTTAGTGTTTTAATGTACCTGTTTCATACAGCTTTGGTTCAAGTGTTGGAGAGCACAATACATAACACAGAACCATGGAGAAAAGAGAAAATCTGAAAAAAAATCAGCTGTACTTTTATTATTTTTCCATTTCAAATTTATATATTTAGTTGATATTCCAAAAGAATACTTGGCTTACATATGCAGTGAAATGATGTGTGTAATCCAACTAGCAGATTTTAGGACCCTGGCCTAATATCGACTATATTTTTCAGGTAAACTTCAACTCTATGCATATTTTGAGTAATTCTCAAGATTTTGTTTCTGAAGATAAAATTTTTACAGAAAGTGTTTAAAACTTTTTTTTGTTTTCTGCTTTAATATTAAAAACACTGTTTAATCTACCTTCCACATTGACATAATAAAATAATTTTTAATGAGCGGAGAGTTGAAAAATTATCTCTCTATACTCCACAATAAATAGGTGACAGATCTTAGGTCTGCTTTCCAGTCATTTTCTTATACTAAAAGGTAATTATGTTTATAATCAAGAAGAATGATATTTCCCAAATTCCTTGTACATCTATGAATGAAATCTACTTTAATAACAATAAGTATTATATTAATAACACTTTCTTTTACTTAATATTTTTTGGCTCTGTGTGTGCATGTATGTAAACATATTTTTTATGTTTTTTTCTTTGTGTATGTTTGTGTGTTTGTACGTGTGTGTGTGTGTGCGTGTGTCTGTGTCTGTCTGTGTGTGTGTGTGTGTGTGTGTGTGTGTGTGTGTGAGTAGTAGTAGTAGTAGTAGTAGTAGTAGAAGTAGTAATAGTAGATGTCCATGAAAGGCAGGAAAAGCTGTCAGGTTCCTTGGAACTATATTGTTAGACCATTGTGAGCTGCCTGGTATAGGGTTCTGGTAATCAAACTTCAATAATTTCAGTCTTAGTATCCTTTTCAGATCCATCCATGAGTCAGGAGGGGGACTCCAAGGCCCCACCCACTAACTGAGAAATTATTGTTAGTAAATGGTATCTTGGGAAGGATAGTCTTTTCTTGGTAAGGGCAGTCAGTCAGTCAGTAATAGGTTCTTCATAACTTCACTGATGACCCCATAAACATGGGCTTATCAACAGTATTAATGGCTCTTATGAGTCACAATCATAAATAAACAAATAAAAACCAAGATACTTAAAAATAACATAATATTAGAATAGAAAATTACTAACAGTAAATATATAAAGGGATAAATTATGCAATAAAGTGAGACATAACATTCCAGTCTTGAGTACTTTTGTAGAATGAATTTGAACAGGAAGGTAAGATGAGAAAAATAATTTTTGAATGTTTATGAAAAACAGACAAAATACTCAAGAATTATTATTGGAATCAAAAACATACTGCACTAAGTACCTTTGTAATGAAGGTGGCAGTAATCTGTAAATATGTTCTTTGTTCCAGTATTAAGGGTGTTCTTGCAGTCATTTGCATGAGCATGTCCCCAATAGGCTACGATCTTAACTTGTTTTTCCAGTTGGTAGTGATTGGCAAGATTTAGAGATGTAACTTTGCTGGAGGAATTGTCTCAATTGAGGAAGGCTAAGAGCTTACAATCTTGCTCTAAATCCAGTTTTCTGTCTCTGCTCACTGCTTGCATTTGAAGATTAGCTTCCTGTCCCTGGCATCATGATTGCCATCTGTTGTTCTGTTTCTGTGCCATGATGCACTTACTTCTCTGAAACCTTATATCAAGCAAAACTCATCTTTGCATATATTACCTTGTTCATGGTATTTTATCACAGTAATAGAAAGTACCTACAATAGCCATTTACTGTACTACTCCCCAAGGACCACATTCTTTTTTTTTATTAGGTATTTATTTCATTTACATTTCCAATGCTGTCCCAAAAGTCCCCCACCTGCTCCCCCACCCACTCCCCCACCCACCCACTCCCACTTCTTGGCCCTGGCTTTCCCCTGTACTGAGGCAGATAAAGTTTGCACGACCAATGGGCCTCTCTTTTCACTGATGGCCCACTAGGCCGTCTTCTGCTACATATGCATCTAGAGACACGAGCTCTTGGGTTACTGGGTACTTCATATTGTTGTTCCATCTATAGGGTTGCAGATCCCTTTAGCTCCTTGGTTACTTTCTCTAGCTCCTCCATTGGGGGCCCTGTGATCCATCCAATAGCTGACTGTGAGCATCCACTTCTGTGTTTGCTAGGCCCCGGCATAATTTCACAAGAGACAGTTATATCTGGGTCCTTTCAGCAAAATCTTGCTAGTGTATGCAATGGTGTCAGCATTTGGAGGCTGATTATGGGATGGATCCCCTCATATGACAGTCTCTAGTTGGTCCATCCTTTTGTCTCAGCTCCAAACTGTGTCTCTGTAACTCCTTCTATGGGTGTTTTGTTCCCAATTCTAAGAAGGGGCAAAGTGTTCACACTTTGGTCTTCGTTCTTCTTGAGTTCCATGTATTTATCAAATTGTATCTTATATCTTGGGTATTCTAAGTTTCTGGGCTAATATCCACTTATCAGTGAGTACATATTGTGTGAGTTCTTTTGTGACTGGGTGGCCGTGGTATGCAATGCTTCTTAAAGTGAGTAAGTAACATACTGACAAGTGAGAGACTGCACAACATTCATTTTGAGGACTAAGGAAACCATCAGCACTTTGCCGATCCTGCCACCTTGAGTGATGTTTCATTACACTTTGATGAAGGAAAGCTTCTTAACTCAGAGTCAACCTTTCCTACCTAATTGTCTTTTCAGCTCTGTGTCACACTCCTCTGAGACACTTGTCATTCAATGTGTGCTGCGTCGTGAACACATGGCGTTTTATTGCATTTACTTCACATTTCATTTAGGATGTTGTTTTATGTGGTACTTTGATGTTTCTCTACAGCTTCCCATTGAGTAATTTGAGAGTTGCCTCCCTTCTTACCTTGGTTTACTTTCTGTAGCAAAGAAAAGAAAACTGGAATTCAAATGAATTAAAATCCACAGAAATCTCTTGGCTCACACATATACAGACAAAGATGTGGTAACAGACTTCATGTTCATTCATCACATGGCAGAAAGCTAGAGATTAAGAAAGATCAACCTGGGTGGACTGTGAGGGGAATAAAGTTTCGACTGTAACAAAATTAAAGGATAACTTTTAAAAATCTAAAAAACGAAGAAAGAAAGATCAACCAAAGTAAAACTCAACAGTTTACAAGATCACTCCCACCAGGCCTGATCACCTCCAATGTGCCATTTAAAAAATCCAATGGAAATTCACTTAAATGCGTTTTAAAGGGAGCAAGCATTCAAAATATAGAACTCTCCCAATGATTATAGCATGCTACATAGTACTGATTTTGTCCAATAGCATGCTCAGCTCTAACCAGGAGTATTGGGTTTACTCTTACATTTTAGAATTCCACAAACCCATGTATACTGCAGTAGTGATACATTTTTAGGAAAATATCTCTTACATTCTAAGAGCCTGGAGCCTTTGCTGAACCTCACAATGTAGTTGATAATATACCTTGGGGGCACTTATGACTTGACTGATATCCTTTCTGTGTGCTCAGAATATTTATTTAATTTGCTTTTAAAGAAAAATCTAATAACCAACCTGACTTATGCTGAATTTACTAAGTAATCAGTTTTTATACCCTAAGCTAATATACAGTTTAATCTTAAATTATGTACTTCTCCTTGAGCACTATATGTGTGCACTAGCATGTGAGTGTGTGTGTTTGTCTGTGTTACTGAAATTACCGAACAGGACAAAAATAACCTTCCTTATAAAATATCTGGTACAAATTAGAAACAGTGTACAGATATCACTTGATCGCATATGTTTGAAGTACTAAGATCTTTGAGATCAGTTAGTTTCAGTTTGAGTAAATAGCTTAATTCCTGTCAAACTCTGAAGATGTTTGTAAATAGCATCCATTTCTTCCTATATAATACACTATGTGCTGTTCAATAAATACAGAACAAAGGTATGGATACCACACAGGCAATAGGAAAAGATCAGACACACAACAGGCAGATTACACATTATAAACAGACTGAAGTCAAACAGAAAGAAATGAAGAATACAAACTTGAGCTTACTTTTGGTCAAAATATTTTAAAGTACTGAGCTTTTTCATTTAGTATGACTGACACACATTTTTGCATCTTAACCTTTGTTTAATTTGCTTAAACTACCTACTTTAGTCCAGTTTCTCAAAGATGAAACATTTCCAAATAATACCAATTCTAATAGAAATTGCATACCCGAGTGACAGTTCTACCAAAACAGGGCAACTACTCATTTTGACATCCTCACAGTACTAACCTCATACAGTTATTTAAGAATAGAATCCCAAATTGAAGCATGCATATTGTAAGGGACAAGTTTTGCATCATATTTGAAACCATGTTGAATTATGTTACTGAAGTTTGTGCATGGAAGTGGAGCCAGATTTTTTTGAACTGAGGGAAAAATGTAGAAATCAATAATTGGTTTTGTAATTCTTTAGAATCATATAACCTTTATTTCAAAGTGTTGCATTTTCTGCCTGTAATAAATATAACCAGGGCTACTGAAAATGACTTCTATTGGAACATGTGTCATCATTAAAACATTCTTAGGTGAAAACAGAGATTTTTGGTGATTTTTTTTGTTATCACAACTTTGCATATATTCATATATGCATAAATGTATATATGCAGCTGATTCTTCCAGAGACTGTCAAAATTTTAAGTTTATACATGTAGATTTTGAAAGAAAGTTGAAGTCAATAAATTATAGTTTATTGAAAGCCTTTATTTTATGTCAATTTGTTGAGACTCTAAGAATATAACAGATCCATATTCTCTATTCAATTTTCTATTTGTTTTAATCCAACTGAGAATCCTTTTTCTGGCAGTAAATTTTTCCCTACATCCATTTCTGAGATTCATTCCTTAGAGACTCATTTTTACAAGTAACTGACCCCAGAGAAACTATAGTCTTATTGTTTGTTATAAGATTTACCATATTTTACACTATAAACAACTATCATATCCAGGGGAATTATTATTGATAACAAATCATTAAAATTTTTGATGGACTCTTCTTTAAGGGAAAATACAATTAAAAGACTGTTAGCTACACCTGCATTATTAGCTTTAGAGAGTCAAACATGGGTGACAGGTTTAAGCTTAAGACTCTCCCCCAGAAACCCTGAGTATGCTGGGATATTTATACTGGCATCAGACTTTGATACAAGATTTTCAAGTAGTGTATTATGAACCTAGGAATTACACTCATTCATTCTCATTTGTTCAAAAATTTGTATTTATTGGTTGATAGTAAAACAGGCCTTTTAAAGCAGAAAACCTGTCGGGTGCTTTAATGGAATGGCTAAGAGTAAACATTACTTTGAGAATAGAAAAAATGAGGAAGTTCAACATTTGCATAGTCTGTGTTCTAGAAGATGATAAAGAAGAAAGAATAATAGAAAGATAATGAAAAATTATAAAATTTGTAAAGGTTTCTGAGGGAAAGAGCAAGGAAAGTGGCTATAAAAGCAAATAAATTGCAATATAATTCATCACTTTTATTTCATTTTTCTTCCACATTAGCTAAGGATCCAAATGTTACCAATAAGGGACCTTTTAACCTGCTCACATAAAGGTGTCTAATTAGTAGGTCCAGTAATAGCAGTATTCCAGACATGCAAAGGCAGCAGACAGAGAGCTGTGACTCTTCCCACAACTCTCTGCTGACTAGATCCTCTCAGTTTCATCTTTTTGTCTTGAGCCTTTTACGGTTTTAAGGGCCAGTAATACTGTAACACATTGAGACCATCATTGATGTTATATAATTTAAGATGGTTTACATTTCTTGCAAATTATTTTCAAAAGAGAAAGCAAGCAAAAAACAGAACAAATAGAAATTACTTAAAGAGTAGAATAAGAACTATTTGCTAGGCAGGGATGCCTATCCTTGACAAATCCAGGAGTTCAGGGCTGACAATGGACATACATATATGTGTGTGGGGGGAGTTGTAAGTTCAAAGCATATGTGGGTATATATGTGCCATAAGGAGACTGGAGCTGATATATGTGATACAGTTTTTGGTCTGGTTACTACTTTATGGTGTGACTTAGCTGTTATGTTTATTGAAAAGAAACCATAAAACAAAATAGTGATACTATGAAAGGTTAACATGTAGCCAACATATAATTTTAAAATTATATTTTACAAAATGAATAAAAATCATATAAAAATTTTAACAGTCTCACCATCTAATTAATATATCTATTCTTGTTCATACAGCAACAGATTTCTGTTTCTTCCCATCAGATAGCAGAAAACTTTCAGAAATCTAATTATGGCTCTGAGTCACTTTTAGAAAAAAACTGACCAGCACTTCCCTTGATCTGATCAACTCAGCAGGCCAGCGCAGAAGGGCCTCCATCACCTCCTGTCATTGTGCCTATTAGTTCTGTCAGCCCTCAGATCCAATTACAAGACTGCTGCCTGGCCAAACACCACAGACCTTCCTGTGTGTAGTGTCTCATTTCTGCGTGGTGTATGACATCCGTTTTGCCTCCTGGAGCTCAAGGTAGCATCTTGCATAATCTATTGCAGCAGAAAAAATATTGTGATCCACACAAATACTCTTAAGTGCTCAGTATTACTACCATAATGTTTAAATGTTGAATCACTCCCCCTATGAATATAAATACTTTAAAATAATGCAAACCAATTGGCATGCACTTGACAACTGAGTCCTTAATGCTTTTTGGAGTTTCTTATTTATAATTAGTAGCATTGTATATCAGCCATATCCTATAAGACTAAGTAAGCTACAGCTTTCATTGCATAAATGACTCTAACAATTTTCCCACCATTGACATAGTTATAAGGCGTTTCTCTAGTAGAATTTTCATCTATTTCTCAAGAATATTTAAGACTGTAATTAATTATTTTGCTTGTTTAATAAGATAGCAGTTGTACCTTCCCTTCAAGTCAGTGACTTCACTAACCCTGGATCATTAACTAGGTTTCTAGTAGCAGGTGTGATTTCCATCTTGCTTTGCTGGCCTTAAGTCCAACTATGGACGCTAAGTGTTATCTTTCCATACTTGTGATTGTGGTGGATTATAATTGTCATAGTTACATAAAACTACCATTTGTTTCAGTCCTTTAGAATCTTCTGTCATGCCTTCTTCAACTTGCATTCTAAATATTAATTCTTATACTCTCAGTGAACTAAAGCTTTCAGCACTCAGTAAGAAAAAGTTTTGCCTTAGAAATGCCATTGCAGTAGGGCCACAGGCCTCATCCGGCCGGATCAGCACTGGGGTAGCGGGAGCGCAGGGTTGCCTGACACCCGCCAGCTACCCACGACCCCCGCTGCAGGATTTTGGGACTGCTGGTGAGTGGAACACAGCTTCTGCTCCAATCCAATTGCGCGGGACCTGAGACTGCATTAGTTAGGGAAGCAGAAACCGGCCTGAGTAGGGCCACAGGCCTCATCCGGCCAGATCAGCGCTGGGGTAGCGGGAGCGCAGGGTTGCCTGACACCCGCCAGCTACCCACGACCCCTGCCACAGGATTTTGGGACTGCTGGTGAGTGGAACACAGCTTCTGCTCCAATCCAATTGCACAGGACCTGAGACTGCATTAGTTAGGGAAGCAGAAACCGGCCTGAGTAGGGCCACATGCCTCATCCTGCCGGATCAGCGCCGGAGCGCAGGGTTGCCTGACACCCACCAGCTACCCACGACCCCCGCCGCAGGATTTTGGGCCTGCTGGTGAGTGGAACACAGCTTCTGCTCCAGTCCAATCACGCGGGACCTGAGACTGCTCTGGTTGGGGAGAGAGAAATCCGGCCTACATAGGGCCACAACCCTCTTCCGGTCAGAAAAGCACCGGGGCAGCTGGGGCTCAGGGTCGGCTGACACTCACCAGCTACCCACAACACCCGCCACAGGATCTTAAGACTTCTGGAGAGTGGAACACAGCTTCTGCTCCAATCCAATTGCACGCAGGACCAGAGACTGCATTAGTTAGGGAAGCAGAAAAACGGCCTGTGTAGGACCACAGGCCTCTTCCGGCTGGACCAGCACCGGGGTACCGTCAGCTACCCACGACCCCCGCCACAGGATTTAGAGACTGCTGGTGAGTGGAACACAGCTTCTGCTCCAATCTTTAAACAGTGACAACGATAACAACTAACCCCAGAGATTACCAGATGGCGAAAGGTAAACGTAATAATCTTACTAACAGAAACCAAGACAACTCACCATCATCAGAACCCAGCACCCCCACTTCGCCCAGTCCAGGGCACCCCAACACACCGGAAAAGCTAGACACGGATTTAAAAGCATATCTCCTGATGATGATAGAGAACTTCAAGAAGGACTTTAATAACACACTTAAAGAAATGCAGGAGAACACTGCTAAACAGGCAGAAGACAATAAAGAGAAAGCACAAAAATCCCTTAAAGAATGGCAGGAGAACACTGCTAAAGAGTTACAAATCCTTAAAGAAAAACATGATAACATAATCAAACAGGTAGAAGTCCTTACAGAAAAACAGGAAAACACATCCAAACAGATGATGGAAATGAACAAAACCATACTAGACCTAAAAAGGGAAGTAGACACAATAAAGAAAACCCAAAATGAGGCAACACTGGAGATAGAAACCCTAGGAAAGAAATCTGGAACCATAGATACGAGCATCAGCAACAGAATACAAGAGATGGAAGAGAGAATCTCAGGTGCAGAAGATTCCATAGAGAACATCGGCACAACAATCAAGGAAAATGTAAAATGCAAAAAGATCCTAACTCAAAACATCCAAGAAATACAGGATGCAATGAGAAGACCAAACCTACGGATAATAGGAGTGGATGAGAATGAAGATTTTCAACTCAAAGGACCAGCAAACATCTTCAACAAAATTATAGAAGAAAACTTCCCAAATCTAAAGAAAGAGATGCCCATGAACATACAGGAAGCCTACAGAACTCCAAATAGGCTGGACCAGAAAAGAAATACCTCCCGACACATAATAATCAGAGCAACAAATGCTCTAAATAAAGATAGAATATTAAAAGCAGTAAGAGAAAAAGGCCAAGTAACATATAAAGGCAAGCCTATCAGAATTACACCAGATTTTTCACCAGAGACTATGAAAGCCAGAAGATCCTGGACGGATGTTATACAGACACTAAAAGAACACAAATTCCAGCCCAGGCTACTATACCCAGCCAAACTCTCAATTAACATAGATGGAGAAACCAAAGTATTCCACGACAAAACCAAATTCACACATTATCTCTCCATGAATCCAGCCCTTCAAAGGATAATAACAGAAAAAAACCAATACAAGGACAGGAACCACGCCCTAGAAACAACAAGAAGGTAATCCTTCAACAAACCTAAAAGAAGACAGCCACAAGAACAAAATGCCAACTTTAACAACAAAAATAACAGGAAACAACAATTACTTTTCCTTAATATCTCTTAATATCAATGGACTCAACTCCCCGATAAAAAGACATAGACTAACAAACTGGCTACACAAACAAGACCCAACATTTTGCTGCTTACAGGAAACTCATCTCAGAGAAAAGGATAGAAACTACCTCAGAATGAAAGGCTGGAATACAATTTTCCAAGCAAATGGCATGAAGAAACAAGCTGGAGTAGCCATTCTAATATCTGATAAGATTGACTTCCAACCCAAAGTCATTAAAAAAGACAGGGAGGGACACTTCATACTCATCAAAGGTAAAATCCACCAAGAGGAACTATCAATCCTGAATATCTATGCTCCAAATACAAAGGCAGCCACATTCATTAAAGAAACTTTAGTAAATCTCAAAGCACACATTGCACCTCATACAATAATAGTGGGAGACTTCAACACACCACTTTCACCAATGGACAGATCATGGAAACAGAAACTAAACAGGGACACAGTGAAACTAAGAGAAATTATGAATCAAATGGATCTGGCAGATATCTACAGAACATTCTATCCTAAAACAAAAGGATATACCTTCTTCTCAGCACCTCATGGTACCTTCTCCAAAATTGACCACATAATTGGTCACAAAGCAGGCCTCAACAGATACAAAAATATTGAAATTGTCCCATGCATCCTATCAGATCACCATGGACTAAGGCTGATCTTCAATAACAAAATAAATAATAGAAAGCCAACCTTCACGTGGAAACTGAACAACACTCTTCTCAATGATACCTTGGTCAAGGAAGGAATAAAGAAAGAAATTAAGGACTTTTTAGAGTTCAATGAAAATGAAGCCACAACATACCCAAACTTATGGGACGCAATGAAAGCATTTCTAAGAGGAAAACTCATAGCTATGAGTGCCTCCAAAAGGAAACTAGAGAGAGCACACATTAGCAGCTTGACAACACACCTAAAAGCACTAGAACAAAAGGAAGCAAATTCACCCAAGAGGAGTAGACGGCAGGAAATAATCAAACTCAGGGGTGAAATCAACCAAGTGGAAACAAGAAAAACTATTCAAAGAATCAACCAATCAAGGAGCTTGTTCTTTGAGAAAATCAACAAGATAGATAAACCCTTAGCCAGACTCACTAGAGGGCACAGGGAAAGCATCCTAGTTAACAAAATCAGAAATGAAAAAGGAGACATAACAACAGATCCTGAAGACATCCAAAACACCATCAGATCCTTCTACCAAAGGCTATACTCAACAAAACTGGAGAACCTGGATGAAATGGAGAAGTTCCTAGACAGATACCAGGTACCAAAGTTGAATCAAGATCAGGTTAATGATCTAAACAGCCCTATATCCCCCAAAGAAATAGAAGCAGTCATTAATAGTCTCCCAACTAAAAAAAGCCCAGGACCAGATGGGTTTAGTGCAGAGTTCTATCAGACCTTCAAAGAAGATCTAATCCCAGTTCTTCACAAACTATTCCACAAAATAGAAACAGAAGGTACTCTACCCAACTCATTCTATGAAGCCACAATTACTCTGATACCTAAACCACAAAAAGACCCAACAAAGATAGAAAACTTCAGACCAATATCCCTTATGAATATTGATGCAAAAATCCTCAATAAAGTTCTTGCTAACCGAATCCAAGAACACATCAAAACAATCATCCATCCTGACCAAGTAGGTTTCATCCCAGGGATGCAGGGATGGTTCAATATACGGAAATCCATCAACGTAATCCAGTATATAAAAAAACTCAAAGATAAAAACCACATGGTCATCTCGTTAGATGCGGAAAAAGCATTTGACAAGATCCAACACCCATTCATGATAAAAGTCTTGGAAAGATCAGGAATTCAAGGCCCATACCTAAACATGATAAAAGCAATCTACAGCAAACCAGTAGCCAACATCAAAGTAAATGGTGAGAAGCTTGAAGCAATCCCTCTAAAATCAGGGACTAGACAAGGCTGTCCACTTTCTCCATACCTATTCAACATTGTACTTGAAGTCCTAGCCAGAGCAATTCGACAACAAAAGGAGATCAAAGGGATACAAATTGGAAAAGATGAAGTCAAAATATCACTTTTTGCAGATGATATGATAGTATATATAAGTGACCCTAAAAATTCCACCAGAGAACTCCTAAGCCTGATAAACAGCTTCGGTGAAGTAGCTGGATATAAAATTAACTCAAACAAATCAATGGCCTTTCTCTACACAAAGAATAAACAGGCTGAGAAAGAAATTAGGGAAACAACACCCTTCTCAATAGTCACAAATAATATAAAATATCTTGGCGTGACTCTAACTAAGGAAGTGAAAGATCTGTATAATAAAAACTTCAAGTCTCTGAAGAAAGAAATTATAGAAGATCTCAGAAGATGGAAAGATCTCCCATGCTCATGGATTGGCAGGATCAACATTGTAAAAATGGCTATCTTGCCAAAAGCAATCTACAGATTCAATGCAATCCCCATCAAAATTCCAAATCAATTCTTCAACAAATTAGAAAGTGCAATCTGCAAATTCATCTGGAATAACAAAAAACCTAGGATAGCAAAAACTCTTCTCAAGGATAAAAGAACCTCTGGTGGAATCACCATGCCGGACCTAAAGCTCTACTACAGAGCAATTGTGATAAAAACTGCATGGTACTGGTATAGTGACAGACAAATAGACCAATGGAATAGAATTGAAGACCCAGAAATGAACCCACACACCTATGGTCACTTGATCTTCGACAAGGGAGCTAAAAACATCCAGTGGAAGAAAGACAGCATTTTCAACAAATGGTGCTGGCACAACTGGTTGTTAACATGTAGAAGAATGCGAATCGATCCATTCCTATCTCCTTGTACTAAGGTCAAGTCTAAGTGGATCAAGGAACTTCACATAAAACCAGAGACACTGAAACTTATAGAGGAGAAAGTAGGGAAAAGCCTTGAAGATATGGGCACAGGGGAAAAATTCCTGAATAGAACAGTAATGGCTTGTGCTGTAAGATCGAGAATTGACAAGTGAGACCTCATGAAACTGCAAAGCTTCTGCAAGGCTAAAGACACCATCAATAAGACAAAAAAACCACCAACAGATTGGGAAAGGATCTTCACCTATCCTAAATCAGATAAGGGACTAATATCCAATATATATAAAGAACTCTAGAAGGTGGACTCCAGAAAGTCAAATAACCCCATTAAAAAATGGGGCTCAGAACTGAACAAAGAATTCTCACCTGAGGAATACCGAATGGCAGAGAAGCACCTGAAAAAATGTTCAACATCCTTAATCATCAGGGAAATGCAAATCAAAACAACCCTGAGATTCCACCTCACACCAGTCAGAATGGCTAAGATCAAAAATTCAGGTGACAGCAGATGCTGGCGAGGATGTGGAGAAAGAGGAACACTCCTCCATTGTTGGTGGGATTGCAAGCTTGTACAACCACTCTGGAAATCAGTCTGGCGGTTCCTCAGAAAATTGGACATAGTACTACTGGAGGATCCAGCAATACCTCTCCTGGGCATATATCCAGAAGATGTCCCAACCGGTAAAAAGGACACATGCTCCACTATGTTCATAGCAGCCCTATTTATAATAGCCAGAAGCTGGAAAGAACCCAGATGTCCCTCAACAGAGGAATGGATACAGAAATTATGGTACATTTACACAATGGAGTACTACTCAGCTATTAAAAAGAATGAATTTATGAAATTCCTAGCCAAATGGATGGACCTGGAGGGCATCATCTTGAGTGAAGTAACACAATCACAAAAGAACTCACACAATATGTATTCATTGATAAGTGGATATTAGCCCAAAACTTAGGATACCCAAGATATAAGATACAATTTGATAAACGCATGAAACTCAAGAACAATGAAGACCAAAGTGTGGACACTGTGCACCTTCTTAGAATTGGGAACAAAACACCCAGGGAAGGAGTTACAGAGACAAAGTTCGTAGCTGGGATGAAAGGATGGACCATTTAGAGACTGCTGTATCCAGGGATCCGTCCCATAATCAGCTTCTAAACGCTGACACCATTGCATACACTAGCAAGATTTTGCTGAAAGGACCCAAATATAGCTGTCTCTTGTGAGACTATGCAGGGGCCTAGCAAACACAGGAGTGGATGTTCACAGTCAGCTATTGGATGTATCACAGGGCTCCCAATGGAGAAGCTAGAGAAAGTACCCAAGGAGCTAAAGGGATCTGCAACCCTATTGTTGGAACAACATGATGTACTAACCAGAACCCTGGAGCTCTTGTCTCTAGCTGCACATGTATCGAAAGATGGCCTAGTCGGCCATCAATGGAAAGAGAGGCCCATTGGACTTGCAAACTTTATATGCCCCAATATAGGGGAATGCCAGGGCCAAAAGAATGGGAATGGGTGGGTAGGGAAGTGGGGGGCGCTATGGGGGACTTTTGGGATAGTATTGGAAATGTAATTGAGGAAAATATGTAATAAAAATATAAAAAAAAAAAAAAAGAAATGCCATTGCAGAAAACTTCAGTCAATCAAAAATTTAGAATTGTGGATCCCTATCCCACATGATGTGTCTACAAAACCACTCTTCCTCCTATGTCTCAGTGAGCATTTTGAAAGACAGTACAGAAAAAAATTCAACAGCCAGAACAGTAAGTGTTCTATGAGATTATGTCTACTAGAAGTGTCAGAATGGTATCACAAATATGGGTGCCTCTATGTTACCTGAAGAAGGACAACACTATGCATATTCAAATATGGCAGGGAAAAAATTCATGAAGCCTCAATACTAGACAAAGAACTAAAGTCAACTAAGCTCAGAGCTAAACAAAGAATTCTCACCTGAGGAATACCGAATGGCTGAGAAACACCTGAAAAAATGTTCAACATCCTTAATCATCAGAGAAATGCAAATCAAAACAACCCTGAGATTCCATCTCACACCAGTCAGAATGGCTAAGATCAAAAATTCAGGTGACAGCAGATGCTGGCAAGGATGTGGAGAAAGAGGAACACTCCTCCATTGTTGGTGGGATTGCAAGCTTGTACAACCACTCTGGAAATCAGTTTGGCGGTTCCTCAGAAAATTGGACATAATACTACCAGAGGATCCAGCAATACCTCTCCTGGGCATATATCCAGAAGATGTCCCAACCAGTAAGAAGGACACATGCTCCACTATGTTCATAGCAGCCTTATTTATATTAGCCAGAAGCTGAAAAGAATCCAGATGCCCCTCAACAGAGGAATGGATACAAAAAATGTGGTACATTTACACAATGGAGTACTACTCAGCTATTAAAAAAATGAATTTATGAAATTCTAGGCAAATGGTTGGACCTAGAGGGCATCATCCTGAGTGGGGTAACACAATCACAAAAGAACTCAAATGATATGTACTCACTAATAAGTGGATATTAGCCCAGAAACTTAATATACCCGAGATATAAGAGACAATTTGTAAAACACATGAAAATGAAGAAGAACGAAGACCAAAGTGTGGAACTTTGCCCCTTCTTAGAATTGGAAACAATCACCCATGGAAGGAGTTACAGAGACAAAGTTTGGAGCTGAGACAAAAGGATGGAACATCTAGAGACTGCCATATCCAGGGATCCATCCCATAATTAGCCTCCAAATGATGACACCATTGCATACACTAGCAAGATTTTGCTGAAAGGACCCAGATATAGCTGTCTGTTGTGAGACTAAGCCGGGGCCTAGCAAACACAGAAGTGGATGCTCACAGTCAGCTATTGGATGGATCACAGGTCCCCCAATGGAGGAGCTAGAGAAAGTATCCAAGGAGCTATAGAGATCTTCAACCCTGTAGGTGCAACAACATTATGAACTAACCAGTACCCCCGGAGCTCTTGACTCTAGCTGCATATGTATCAAAAGATGGCCTAGTAGGCCATCACTGGAAAGAGTGGCCCATTGGACATGCAAACTTTATATGCCCCAGTACAGGGGAATGCCAGGGCCAAAAAGTGGGAATGGGTGGGTAGGGAAGTGGGGGGGTAGGGTATGGGGGACTTTTGGGGTAGCATTGGAAATGTAATTGAGGAAAATAAGTAATAAAAATATTAAAAAAAAAGAAATGCTAAGAGTGAGAGAAATAATTTTCCCCATGGAGGGCACACTGTTTATATTTAATATCAAATGTTGGTTAGCCCAGAAAGTATTAACATATGGGTAACATCATTTGAAATGAGTTTGTTGTATTTTTTTATTTTCGAAGGAATCTCTCTCTCTCTCTCTCTCTCTCTCTCTCTCTCTCTCTCTCTCTCTCTCTCTCTCTCTTTCTCTCTATGTAAAGTATGTGTATGAGTGTTTGTGTGTGTGTGTGTGTCTTTGTGCCTGCATGACATCAGTTATAGATAAAAAGGAGATCATGAATTTGTATTAAGAAGACAGCAAGATGGGGATGTATATAGAGGACAAATGGAGAAAATGATATAATATCAAATACTAAAATAATAGTTTAAAAAGGAATAATTTTAACTCCTGTATCCTTAATTCCACCATCAAGAGAAAAAAATCTCAAGTAGTGACAATAGCAATTGGTATTACACAGAGAGATTTGCCAGAAAGACCATGATCACAAATCCTCTTCTCTGATAGTCTTCTCAGCATTTTAGTCAGAAGATATGACTTTAAAATCAGCTATTTTCAGATAGCATTTCAGCTTTGTTTAGTGTAATTAGGAATATAGAATCAGTGGAAAATAAATTAATGATCAGATTAAGCATAATCGTAGACTTTCTGCAAGTCCTTTATTATTTGTAAATGTTTGATAACTTTTCAAATTCAACCAACAGCTTAACTATAGTGGAATTAAAATGATGGTTTAATCACAGAAATAAAAGTCTTATTGAAATTCTTATGGGCCCCTCTGCAGATATCTAACCGTAGACTGACCTTGGTAAGTCTTTTCCTCTTGTATGTAAAATTGACTGCTGAATTCACTTGACTGCTAAATGTCACCAACTAGTGTAGACAGATTCTGTCCATTCAATGTATTAGTTGTTGACAGTGACAATGGCTGAGGTTAACCTCGAAGCATTATACACACCAGTTTGGATCAATTTCTTCTAAACTCTGAATAATATTAAAAACATAAGATATTGTTACTTTCCCCTAAGAGTCACAAATTTGTTCTCAGTGACTTTGAGTAGAGTGAATACTTTCAACATGTTTTCAATTGCTTTAGACTAGAATTATACTTGGCTATCTTTCTTTGGCAGGTAGACATTATGAAATATATTGTCTAAATAATAAGTTTTCACAATCAATATTGATCATGGATCTTTGTGAGTTAAAGAGATGTGTGTAAAATGAAAAAAATAGGTCTTTGTTTTTAAAACTATGTAATTTTTATTGGATATTTTATTTATTTACATCTGAAATGTTATTCCCTTTCCCAGTTTCCCCTTCACAAACCCCCTATCCCATGCCTCCTCCTCCTGCTTCTATGAGGGTTTTACCCACCCACCTACCCACCCACCCACTCCCTCCTCACCTCCCTGGCATTCCCCTACACTGATGCCATTGATGCCAGATAAGGTCATCCTCTGCTACATAGGCTTTCAGGACCCATCCGGGATGAGGTCTTATTTTTAAAGTTTGTATACTGAGTGAGGAATACAGATTTATGGTAAATATACACATAGATATCCAGATAAACCTATAGAGTTTTGTGTGCAATAGCCATCAATGAGGGTACTTTGACTTGCTACTCCAAAAGCTTAGTTAACACAAATAAAAATTTTCCAGTACTTTGACAATTGAATGTACATATAATTTATTCATTAGAATAACTTAATTCTTGAATGTATACTTCTAAATATTAGATTTCTTGTTAGTAAATAATATTTATATTAAGACATTTTGGTAGCTTTCTTTTAACAATATACATTTTTCTGTTCTATTAAAACATAATTTTCCTCACCTCTATTAGGTTGCTTGATATTGAAATAAAATTTGGGATGATGCTCAGAACACTATGGTTCATACAAAGAAGTGGAGGAAAAGTTTGTGAACATGCCTTGAACATTTGTATGGATATGAATGTATTTTCTCTTTCACCCTTTTCAGTTTGTTCCTTCTCTTTTTCTCTCCCTACTATAATGTCAGAAAATATACATAAACATGCAAACACAAACAGAAAAATTACATACCAATACACATCCATGCATTTATACACCCCCAAATATACTTACATGTACTTATGAACAAACACATGCATACATATACTATTTTCCTATATAGAACAGCAGCTTCTCTATTTGGCCAACTAAGGGAAATCTTAACTCTTGACAAAGTGACTCTAACATTCCTCATTCAATTCTGCATTTTTTATCTCTCTAGTCCATTTCAGAATATATCTTTGATTAACTTTGTATAAATGCTTAACTCTTGTGGAATTGTTGAATTTGCCTTTCCTAGGCTGATCACCTTACATAGAAGTAAACTCTATTGAGTAATCTACAAATAGCTAGAAGATAGAGAGAGAAATAGGCAGAGTGATTGGGAGTTACCTATTCATATCTGCTATGTAAAACTTTTCATATTTGAGAAAAATATATCTCATTATATTCTTTATCAATTAGTTTTAGAATATGCTTGACATCAACATGGTCAATTTTTCTTATCCTCTAATGCTATGAATTGTTGTTTGTATTATGTTTTCAGTCAGACTAGTTAAAATTAATATCTTTGCCACTCTGCTATATCTTCAAAATATTTTAATGTTTCATGTTTCTTTTTTAATTTAAAATATCTATTTTAAATGTATTACTTTCATTTACATGTAGTTTTATCTGAATACCAGTATATTTAATTCTACTTGAACACATAGATTTTACAAATTAAATATTAAGATATTAAAATTTTAACAACTATATATCATTGTTCAACTTCATGGATTTCCAAAGATGTATCTATTGCCATGTATTTTCTTATTTTAAGTATGTAAAATTAAATTTAATTTCAGTTGAGCTTGGTGGTTATTTTACATAAGAAAATTAACTTAATGCAAGTATTTTGGTATAGCTGAAAGTTCAACTTTGAGATAGCCAGTTATTGTTATTTTTTCTCGAGGGCATGTTATATTCATGTTATATTCATGTTATATTCTTATTGATGATTATTTACTTGTAGTCAGAAGTTGCATGGCTTTATTCTTTCACTTTCTCCTTTACAATTTCTACTCGAATTTGATTAATTTTATACTTTTCACTTATTCATTCAGTTAAGAATTTTTAGGCTATTTGTTGATTTGTAGCTTTCAGTATTTATATATAATTTTAAACCAAATTATATATTTATATCAGTTCTCTTCTTTCCTATCCATCTCGAATGGAATATTCCCAGACTTCAATTTCTCTTGAATTGGAGTCATGTTCTTGCTGTCATGGCTAGTTAAATACGAGTTATGTGTTTCTGTGTTGGTGTGTGTGTGTGTTTTCCTCATTTTAAATTCTATTGTCTATTATAGATATAGTCCTTTAAGTAGAAAAGGTATAAAATATTATGAAAAATTCAATCTCTTTATCAACTTGATGTTAATGCATCCCTATGAAATTCAAAAAAAAAAAATAATTGTGGATATTTTGCAGGTCTCTCTCATTGAAGCCTAAACCTATTTATAATTGCTAATCAGCTTTTTCATTTTAACACTTTCTTTAATTTGTTCACTTACCATCATTTGGGACAAATAAACAAACTAAAGTTGTGAAAAATGAAAGGTAAATTGAAGTTACGGAAAGACATCTTTCATGATTCAAATACAAAATGACAATAAGTATTTATCTTTAATATGATTGAAACTTGAAATCACAGTTAATACCATTGAAATACAGCCTAAGATATGTAAGTAGTTCACAAAAAAAGAAACCTAATGAAACAGGTAAAGTTTTTCTTAAATTTCATATTGAAGACACATATAATAAGACAATTACTCTTAATATTGATACTGTTAGAATGACTACTTGGTTTATTTTTATTAATAAGGACTTTAGTAATATATAAAATTGAACAGATGTACAGGAATATATGATTGCATTCTCAGTACTCCTCCAACTTAAGTCATAGTTTGTGGAAATTCTCTTCCTGACATATTTTATATCTTTAGAAGCAACAAATAAATAGCAACTGATTGCATTCATAGATTTTTTTTTCTTTGCACATTTTGAACTTCCTTACTTTTTATATGATAACTTTGGGAATTATTTCACAACTGAAAGACAGCACACAAACCAACTATGTTAGACAAGTGTTTTTAATGTAAGTGCCAAAGGGAAAGGAACTAAGTGGGCAAGTACAGGATTAAAATGAAAAATGGAGACTTGGATGTATTTTTACGTCATCTACAAGTGAAGATTGAATTAATCAAAATTGCATAATAAATCAAGGATAGTGCATAAGTTTAAGGGACCTCTGAAATGGTGACCCAAAAGTAGACTGACCACACTGTGAGGAAACAGAAATGATTACAATCAGTAAAAAGTGAGTTTTCCAGCAGATTGGAACCATTACAGAAATTTGCAACTTGTCAAAATGTGAGAATACATGAAAATGAATTGCCTAGTCACAATTGATATACAGACGGTGCAACCTCTGCACTTATATTTCAGTGAATATCCAAGAAGAGGAAGACAAAAGTTTGTAAGATCTAGGAACCAGCATGTGTGTTGTAAGACAGTACCTTCTACAAAGGATGAGGAAGTTGCAACAGTATACTTTTCTAAATAAAAACTGCACAATAACAACACCAGCTAATATTCCAGGGTCAGAAGCCCCTAAACACATGTACACATACATAACATCAAATGGACTCAGTAAGTTATATCTCTGCATGTATAACAATAATAACCAAAGAAAAAAATAATGAATTTGAGAGAAATTAGGAGGGACACAGGGGGAGTTGGAAGGGAAAGAGTTTGTATTTTATTACTGTCATATTCTTTTTTTACTGTCATTCTCTTTTTTGTTTGCTTGTTTTGTTTTGTTTTGTTTTTTTGTTTTTTGTTTTTTGTTTTTGTTTTTTTTTTGTTTTTGTTTTTTTCGAGACAGTGATTCTCCATGTAGCCCTGGCAGTCCTCCAACTTACTCTATAGACCAGGCTGGCCTCGAACTCAGAAATCTTGCTTCCCAAGTGCTGGGATTAGTGGTGTGTGCCAACATTGCCCAGCAATTACTGTCATTCTTATCTAAAAAATTATATAGGAATTAAAAGAGAGGCCCTTTTGGCTTCGTTTTCTTTCTGAACAAAAAAAATTAAATAAAATAAATTAATTCAGATCTTTTCTAAATATAATGTTTTGTTAGTTACCTCCAGATTCTTGAGCAAATGTTGCTGTTTGTGTCTTTCAAAATAGTTATTGTTTAATTTAATTTATCAAGTTTATTGGTAGTATAAGATTTTTACCACAAAGATCTTGAATGTTGCTTAAATTCATTGTCATTTTACCATTACTAGCTATATTTTCTTTACCTTTATTACCTCTGTTTACTTTTGTTTACATAAAAGTTACTAATCTGTCTGTTAATTTTTATCACTTGTGACATTAATATACATGTAAGTATATATATTCAGAAAGAAGACAGAATGTGTCTGAGAATATAAAAGTAAAGTATCGGCCCAGAGAGATAGCACACTGAAGAAACATTATAACAGATTGGTGGAGTGAGTAAAATACAGGAGTGTATTGCTGGAAGAAAGGAGGAGAGGCAAGGGAATCTTACATCCAAGCTACTATAATTTGTACTATCTGTACAAATTATACTATTTGTACTATTATAATGTTAAATCAAAACTGCTTAAAAGATGACCCCTTACTAATCAGTCTTAGGCAAAATGTCTACTGTAAATGACTGATTGTATTGATCCAATTAAACAATAGTGCAAATTTGTAGGGTCCATAAAGAGAGGCAATTAAGAACCCAAATATATGTAGGGAAACAAAAACTATTTTTCTGGAAACTCTTGAAGTATATGATTTTTTATGACAGCAAGAGACTCCAAACTAACAACAATAATAGACTAGTACCTTCCCATAATGAAAGTAAACCTTAAAAAAATTATTTGTTTGTTTGTTTATTACATCCCATGTGCTGCCTCCGAGTTTCTTTCTCACGTAGTCACTCTACCGATTGCACCTCACCTTCTCCTCTGAGAGGGTGGGACACCCTTTGTATCCTCTCACACTGGCTGCCAGGTTAGGCACATCCTCTTCCACTGACACCAGATAAGGCAGTCCTGTTGGGTATGGGTACAATCAGGCTACAGATTTAGGGAAGGACTTCACTCCAGTTGTTGGGGAACCCACATGCAGACTGAGCTGAATATCCTCTACATATGTGCAGGAGTACACTTTCCAGCCTGTGTATGTTCTTTAGTTGGTGGATCAGGCTTTGAGAACTCCTTGGATCCAGCTTAGTTGACTCTATTAGCCTAACTGAAGAGTCCCCATTCTCTTCAGGGCCTTCAGTCATCCCCCCAATTCTTCTATAAGGGTCTCTATCCTCCTCCAATGTTTGGCTGTGGGTATCTGCTACTGTTTCAGTCTGTTGTTGTGTAGAACCTCTCAGAGGACAGCTCTGTCTGCAAGCATAATAGAATACCATTACAAATGTCAGGGATATGTGTTTGCACATGGTATGTGTTCAAAGATGGGCCAGTTAATGGTTGGCAATTCCTTCAGTTTCTGCTCTATCTTTTCCCTGCATTTACTTTAGATAGGACAACTTTTGGGTGAAAAGTATTTATTTTAGGTAGGTTAATGTCCTTATTCTTCCACTGTGTATCTTACCTGTTTACAGGAGGTGGCCTCTACAGATTTCATGTCCCCTCTTTTAGGCATCTCGGCTAAGGTCACCCCCAATTGACTCCTGGTAGCCTCCACTATCCGGTCTCTGGGACTTCCTAGAGATTCCTCTACCTTCATTCTAGCAGGTGAATATTTCCCTTCCATTTGCTGGCCCTGTGGACTTTTCTCCTGTTTCTCTCTACATCTGATCATGTTCCCACATTTCCCTCTTCCCTCTCTTCCAGTTCTCTCCCTCCCTCTGCCTCCTATGGCTATTTAGTTCCCCCTTCTAAGTATGATTTAAGCATGCTTGAGTGGCCCTTTCTAAAATAAATTCTCTGGGTGTTTTGGGGTGCATCATGTGTATTCTGTTCTTTATGGCTAATATCCACTTATCAGTGAATACATACCACTTGAACACTCTGGAAAACTATCTGGAGGTTACTCAGAAAATTGAAAATAGTTTTACTTGAAGGTACTTTTTAAGAGATGAGTATAGCATAATGCTCAATAATCCATAAAAATTTGTACTTCATGGCAAAATGTTATGATGTAGAGAGAAAAGAGTGAGAAATATAAAGAAAGTCAAACAGTTTTGATAACATAATAGGAAATGAAATTTTGAAAAAAATCACACAGTAAACAATCAGATATAATAGAAAGAATAGTATTGAATTCATAGAAAATAACCTAACAACTTAATTAAGAATTCTATTGTTGATTCATCACTAGAATAGGACCGTCATAGAAAGATTCAATTTAAAAGTAGGTTAATAGAAATCACACAAAGTAAAGAGAAAAACCAAAAAAAAAAAAAAAAAAAAAGATGAAGATGAAGATGAACAACCTTGATAGAGACAGTCTCTATCTTGAAATTGCTATGGAATGTACAGTTGGATCAGAAAGAAAAGAGAAAGAGAATAAAGTAAAAAAAAAGCATTTAAAAATTAATGGTTACAAATTTTCAAAACCGGTGATATAAAATAAATGACATATTCTAAAGGACTGAATAATATTTAAGTATTCAAAGCAAGACAAAATAGATAAAGAAAAATTAGACATATCACAGTTACAGAAAAGAAAATACCATCAAGAAGTCAATGGAAGAAGTGTGAAGAGTTAGAAGAGAAAAGGAATTGAAGCAGCATTTGCACTCAGAACTTAGTGAGGCAAAAGAATAGAAAATAAGAAAAGATAAGAAAAGAAAGAAGACATAATGGACAATTATCATTACAACACTGCCATTAAGAAATGATTTATGTATAACGTAACAAAACAAAGGCAAAGATCAGGGTTTTATTCATATTTTTAATTTGCTATTTTATTTACATTTCAAATGTTATCTCCTTCCTGGTTTCCCTTCCACTCCCCCCCCAATCCATCCCCCTCCCCTGTGCTTTTATAAAGATATTCTCTTACCCACCCACCCACTCCTGCCTCATAACCTCATAGCCCTAGTATTTCCCTATGCATTGAACCTGCACAGGAACAAGGACATCCTCTCCCGTTGATAAGTCAATCCTCTGCTACATATTCAACTAGAACCATGGTTCCCTCAATGTGGATTCTTTGGTTTTTGGTTTAGTCCCTGGGAGTTCTAAGATGGTGATGGTGGGAAGTGTGTCTGGTTGGTTGATGTTGTTGTTCTTCCTATTGGGTTGAAAATCCTTCAGCTCTTTCTGAACTTCCCCTACCTCTTACATTGGGGTCCCAGTGCTCAGTCTGATGGTTGACTGCAAGCATCTACATCTGTACTGGTCAGGCTCTAGCAGTTCCTCTCAAGGTACAGCCATACCAAGATCCTGTCAGCAAGTACTTCTTGGCATCAGCAATAGTGTCTGTGTTTGGTGTCTACAGATGGATGGATCCCTAATGGGGCAGTCTCTGGATGGCCTTTCCTTCAGTTTCTATTCCACTCTGTGTCCCTGCAAATCCTTTCAACAGGAGCAATTCTGCATTAATATTTTTGAGATGGATGTGTGACCCCATCCCTCAACTGGGGGCCATGCCTAACAACTGGATATGCTCTCCACAGGTTCTATATCCTCTCTGTTGTATTATTCAACTAATGTCATCCCCATTAGGTCCTGGAAACCTCTTGCATCCCTGCTAATCTGAGACTTTCTAGTGGATACTCCCAGTTACCCATCCATTACTACTACACACCTATATTTTAGTTTCAGAGTACAACAGTATAATAAATCTACTTTTCCTTTCTTTTTAATTTTGTAGAATATATCTCCAAAAATCAGTGCAGGGATAACCTTGGTGAGTATTTACAGTAATTTTGAATAAACTTTCTGTGTACAATGCAAACAGATAGGAGGAAATGAATGAGAATATATGGTCTCATAACCCTTGCATGTAAGGTCAGATCATTTCAAAATATACACTGTATTAGTTAGGGTTTTACTTCTGTGAACAGACACCATGACCAGGGCAAGTCTTATAAAAAACAACATTTAATTGGGGCTGCTTACAGGTTCAGAGGTTGAGTCCATTATCATCAAGGTGGGAGCATGGCAGTATCTAGGCAGGCATTGCGCAGCAGGAGCTGAGAGTTCTATGTCATCATCCAAAGGCTGCTAGTGGAAGACTGACTTCCAGGCAACTAAGGTGAGGATCTTATACCCACACCTACAGTGACACACCCATTCCAACCAGGTCACACCTATTCCAACACGGCCACACCTTCAGATGGTGCCACTCCCTGATCCAAGGATATACAAACCATCACATTCCACTCCCTGGTCCCCATAGACTTGTTCAAAAACATGAGTCTATGGGGGCCATACTTAAACATCGCATAATGCAAAATGCATTTAGTCCTACTTTCAAAGTCCTCATAGTCTATAGCGGTCGCAACAATGTTTAAAGTCCAAAGTTCAAGGTCTCTTCTGAGATTCATTCAACTTAATTAACTGTAATCCCCAAAGCAAGGCAGGAAACCAGCTGGGCAAACTCCAAACTGAATCTCCATGGCTGATGTCAAAGCGGTCTTCAGATCTCCACTCCTTGTTCATGTTTGTTGACTGCAACAAACTGCTTTCTCCTGGGCTGGTTCCACTCCCTATTAGCAGCTTTCCTCAGCATGTATCCCATGGCTCTGGCATCTTTAACATCTTTGAGTCTCCAAGGCAATTTCAATGTTACAGCTTCTTGTTTCAGTGTCTGGGATTCCACTTGATCTTTTGGACTCCTCCTAAGGGCTGGCATCACATTTCCAGCTCTGCCCTCTGTAGCACTCTAAGCTCAGGTTGATCCACTCCACTATGGCTGCAGTTCTTGGTGATCACTCCATGGTACTGACATCTCTAATACACTGGGGTATTCCACTCCAACTAGGCTTCACTAATAGCCTCTCATAGGCTCTCTTCAGGGTGCCAAGCCTCAAATCCTTTGCATGACCCCTTCAGTCCTGGGCCATCAACTACAGCTGAGGCTTCACCTTCTCCAATGGCCTTCCCTGGCCTCTCACAGTGCGAAGCCTCAGCTTCTCTCCATTATCCCTTCATTCCTTCACAAGCAATACCACCTGAGTGACTCTTACACATTACCAAGTCCAGCCGCAGCACGAGGTACAACCTTGGCTATCTCTGGAACACAGCTTCTTTGTGCTCCCAAAAAACAATTCCCATAAGCTTTCACCTCAGTAATGCTGGTCTCTTCTTAATCATTGCTAATGTTTTAGCTCCAGCTAACCAGCATCAATTGTCCCAGTAGTTCTTTCCATTCTTAACTCTAGAGCCAGAGCCACATGGCTGAAGCTGCCGAGTTCTGCTGCTTACAGGAACTAGACCATGATCTTCTTGTCCTATTACATTATCACTAGCTTTATGTTTTTTAAATCCTTCACTGCCTAAGCTTGGCTATCCTGGTTCTTGCTCTGTAGATTGACCTTGAATGCAGAGATCAGCATGCCTGTCTCCTGAGATGAAAGGTGTGTACCACCATGCCTGGATTTAATTTAGCTGGGTAGGATCTTGCCCCAAGGTCCCACTCCCTTAATCTGTTATCTCCTAGAACACAGGAATTTGTTCCATTTCACTTCCTGGTACCCCTTTAATACTCAAACCATATATTTTATATTTTTCCTTTCTAAGCTTGCTATGCTTGTTCAAACTTCTCTTCATAAGACTTAACCAGAGAACAAAGTCTCTGCTGGGCTTTTTTGAAACTTCTTTTGTCAATGCAATTAATCCAAGTGTCTTCACCTTAGCCTCAGGCAAACTTTTCAGACAAGGGCAAAAAGTAGCCACATTCTTCACCAAAATACCACAAAACCAGTCTTTATGCCACATTCTGAAATTCTTCTCCTTTGAAATCTCTTGGGCCAGGTCAACACAGTTCAAATTACTCCCAGCAACTAAGTCTTCCATATTCCTACTAGGATGACCCATTAAGCCCCATTTAAAGCATTCCATTGCTTTCCAAATACAAAGTCCCAAAATCCACATTCTGTCAAATAAAAGCATGGTCAGGCCTATCACAGCAATACCTCACTCCCAGTACCAACTTCTGTATTAGTTAGGGTTTTACTTCTGTGAACAGACACCATGACCAGGGCAAGTCTTATAAAAAACAACATTTAATTGGGGCTGCTTACAGGTTCAGAGGTTGAGTCCATTATCATCAAGGTGGGAGCATGGCAGTATCTAGGCAGGCATGGCGCAGCAGGAGCTGAGAGTTCTATGTCTTCATCCAAAGGCTGCTAGTGGAAGACTGACTTCCAGGCAACTAAGGTGAGGATCTTATACCCACACCCACAGTGACACACCCATTCCAACCAGGTCACACCTATTCCAACACGGCCACACCTTCAGATGGTGCCACTCCCTGATCCAAGGATATACAAACCATCACATACACCCTACAATATGTCTTTCAATCAAAATCTTTTTTTTTTTAAAGAAAATAAAAATACATGCTATTTTCGAAACACCTCTTTAAATTAGAAAACTCAAGGCATTGGAGAGATGGCACAGGTTATAAAGTGCTTGCCATACATGCTTGTGGTCTGAATTCAGATGCCAAGCATCCATTTAGACACCTGTGTAAATTGGTGGAAATAAGAGGATTCCCTGGAGCTTGGTGGTTTGCCAATCTAGCTAAATTGCTGAGCTCCACACTCATGGACAAAGCCTCTTTCAAATTCTCAGCAGTTGATGATGATTCCTGACATCAACCTCTATCCTCCCCTCACCCCTCCACATACATATAAAAATGTACATCAACCTATGTACTCCTAACTTTATTTTGCACTGCCAAGCCCAGGTTCAGCAAGTCAAAAATAAATGTCCTGTGGGTATAGCACATACCCACCTGGCAGCAAATGTGCTTAAACAGCTATACACAGTGAGACACGGATTAACCATTTGTGTTTTACAGATTAACCATTTGTAGACTCCTAGCAATGCAGGACAATGAGCCTGTACTGGCAAGAAGAAGAGTTTAAATTTTACTTTTAGTTTTCTTGAGTGCTATGGATATGTTTTCTAGTAAGTTTTTTCAAAGATTTTAACAACATCCAACACTTTGGCAACATAAGACTATGTACACAAACATGAACATAAACATAAGTATTATTGTTTTTATTTATCCTACTATATGTCCATTCCTTTAAAAAATATATTTATATATTTGGTATGGCTGTCAAATGGCAGATTTTTACAGTCCTAATATATAAGATAAACAACTGTAATTCTGAAAGTTGTTTATGATGAAAAAATAAGCCATAGTATCAAAACACTCTGAGGGAATTTATGAAACAGTTTAAACCGCATTCATTGTTTTTTTTTAATTTTTAATATTTTTATTACATATTTTCCTCAGTTACATTTCCAATGCTATCCCAAAAGTCTCCCATAGCGCCCCCCACTTCCCTACCCACCCATTCCCATTCTTTTGGCATGGCATTCCCCTATATTGGGGCATATAAAGTTTGCAAGTCCAATGGGCCTCTCTTTCCAGTGATGGCCAACTAGGCCATCTTTAGATACATATGCAGCTAGAGACAAGAGCTCCGGGGTTCTGGTTAGTACATCATGTTGTTCAGACAATAGGGTTGCAGATCCCTTTAGCTCCTTGGGTACTTTCTCTAGCTTCTCCATTGGGAGCCCTGTGATACATCCAATAGCTGACTGTGAACATCCACACCTGTGTTTGCTAGACCCCGGCATCGTCTCACAAGAGACAGCTATATTTGGGTCCTTTCAGCAAAATCTTGCTAGTGTATGCAATGGTGTCAGCATTTAGAAGCTGCTTATGGGATGGATCCCTGGATACGGCAGTCTCTAAATTGTCCATCCTTTCATCACAGCTACGAATTTTGTCTCTGTAACTCCTTCCCTGGGTGTTTTGTTCCCAATTCTAAGAAGGGGCACAGTGTCCACACTTTGGTCTTCATTCTTCTTGAGTTTCATGCATTTAGTAAATTGTATCTTATATCTTGGGTATCCTAAGTTTTGGGCTAATATCCACTTATCAGTGAATACATATTGTGTGAGTTCTTTTGTGATTGTGTTACTTCACTCAAGATGATGCCATCCAGGTCCATCCATTTGGCTAGAAATTTCATAAATTCATTCTTTTTAATAGCTGAGTAGTACTCCATTGTGTAAATGTACCATAATTTTTGTATCCATTCCTCTGTTGAGGGACATCTGGGTTCTTTCCAGCTTCTGGCTATTATAAATAGGGCTGCTATGAACATAGTGGAGCATGTGTCCTTTTTACCGGTTGGGACATCTTCTGGATATATGCCCAGGAGAGGTATTGCTGGATCCTCCGGTAGTACTATGTCCAATTTTCTGAGGAACCGCCAAACTGATTTCCAGAGTGGTTGTACAAGCTTGCAATCCAACCAACAATGGAGGAGTGTTCCTCTTTCTCCACATCCTTGCCAGCATCTGCTGTCACCTGAATTTTTGATCTTAGCCATTCTGACTGGTGTGAGGTGGAATCTCAGGGTTGTTTTGATTTGCATTTCCCTGATGATTAAGGATGTTGAACATTTTTTCAGGTGCTTCTCTGCCATTCAGTATTCCTCAGGTTAGAATTCTTTGTTCAGTTCTGAGCCCCATTTTTTAATGGGGTTATTTGACTTTCTGGAGTCCACCTTCTTGAGTTCTTTATATATATTGGATATTAGTCCCTTATCTGATTTAGGATAGGTGAAGATCCTTTCCCAATCTGTTGGTGGTTTTTTTGTCTTATTGATGGTGTCTTTAGCCTTGCAGAAGCTTTGCAGTTTCATGAGGTCCCACTTGTCAATTCTCGATCTTACAGCACAAGCCATTACTGTTCTATTCAAGAATTTTTCCCCTGTGCCCATATCTTCAAGGCTTTTCCCCACTTTCTCCTCTATAAGTTTCAGTGTCTCTGGTTTTATGTGAAGTTCCTTGATCCACTTAGACTTGACCTTAGTACAAGGAGATAGGAATGGATCCATTCGCATTCTTCTACATGTTAACAACCAGTTGTGCCAGCACCATTTGTTGAAAATGCTGTCTTTCTTCCACTGGATGTTTTTAGCTCACTTGTCGAAGATCAAGTGACTGTAGGTGTGTGGGTTCATTTCTGGGTCTTCAATTCTATTCCATTGGTCTATTTGTCTGTCACTATACCAGTACCATGCAGTTTTTATCATAATTGCTCTGTAGTAAAGCTTTAGGTCAGGCATGGTGATTCCACCAGAGGTTTTTTTATCCTTGAGAAGAGTTTTTGCTATCCTAGGTTTTTTGTTATTCCAGATGAATTTGCAGATTGCACTTTCTCATTTGTTGAAGATTTGATTTGGAATTTTGATGGGGATTGCATTGAATCTGTAGATTGCTTTTGGCAAGATAGCCATTTTTACAATGTTGATCCTGTCAATCCATGAGCATGGGAGATCTTTCCATCTTCTGAGATCTTCTATAATTTCTTTCTTCAGAGACTTGAAGTTTTTATTATACAGATCTTTCACTTCCTTAGTTAGAGTCACGCCAAGATATTTTATATTATTTGTGACTGAGAAGGGTGTTGTTTCCCTAATTTCTTTCTCAGCCTGTTTATTCTTTGTGTAGAGAAAGGCCATTGATTTGTTTGAGTTAATTTTATATCCAGCTACTTCACCGAAGCTGTTTATCAGGCTTAGGAGTTCTCTGGTGGAATTTTTAGGGTCACTTATATATACTATCATATCATCTGCAAAAAGTGATATTTTGACTTCATCTTTTCCAATTTGTATCCCTTTGATCTCCTTTTGTTGTCGAATTGCTCTGGTTAGGACTTTAAGTACAATGTTGAATAGGTATGGAGAAAGTGGACAGCCTTGTCTAGTCCCTGATTTTAGAGGGATTGCTTCAAGCTTCTCACCATTTACTTTGATGTTGGCTACTGGTTTGCTGTAGATTGCTTTTATCATGTTTAGGTATGGGCCTTGAATTCCTGATCTTTCCAAGACTTTTATCATGAATGGGTGTTGGATCTTGTCACTCTCATAGTACTGTGAGGGTAAAGTGGAGTAAAAGTTTCATTGGCCAGTAGTGGTACCATTTCCATTAAACAGAGACAACCAAAGCCCAAAGCCTCTTGATTCATCCAGGTTAATTCTGTTTCTTTCCATGTTGTTGAGTTTTCTTGTACATTTTTAGTCTTCTGGTAGCAAATTTGAAATCTTATTTATAATATTACAACATATGTAAACAAGGATGGTTTGACTTCTTAATTTCATATCAATGTCCATTTAATTTAATTTTCTTCACTAAACATAATATTGCAGCTAGTGTTTCAAGAACAAGAATAAGAAGCTGTATGGATAGTAAAGCAGGGTAGTGAGGCCAGAGCCTCTAAGAGTGATGGCAGTTGCTGTGGCTTGTATATATATATATTTGTATATATATATATACATATATATATATACATATATACATATATATATGTGTATATATATATATGGCTTGTATATATAATAATGTTCTTTTTTTTTTTTTTTTTTATTACATATTTTCCTCAATTACATTTCCAATACTATCCCAAAAGTCCCCCATAGCGCCCCCCACTTCCCTACCCACCCATTCCCATTCTTTTGGCCCTGGCATTCCCCTATATTGGGGCATATAAAGTTTGCAAGTCCAATGGGCCTCTCTTTCCATTGATGGCCGACTAGGCCATCTTTCGATACATATGCAGCTAGAGACAAGAGCTCCAGGGTTCTGGTTAGTACATCATGTTGTTCCAACAATAGGGTTGCAGATCCCTTTAGCTCCTTGGGTACTTTCTCTAGCTTCTCCATTGGGAGCCCTGTGATACATCCAATAGCTGACTGTGAACATCCACTCCTGTGTTTGCTAGGCCCCGGCATCGTCTCACAAGAGACAGCTATATTTGGGTCCTTTCAGCAAAATCTTGCTAGTGTATGCAATGGTGTCAGCGTTTAGAAGCTGATTATGGGACGGATCCCTGGATACAGCAGTGTCTAAATGGTCCATCCTTTCATCACAGCTACGAACTTTGTCTCTGTAACTCCTTCCCTGGGTGTTTTGTTCCCAATTCTAAGAAGGTGCACAGTGTCCACACTTTGGTCTTCATTCTTCTTGAGTTTCATGCGTTTATCAAATTGTATCTTATATCTTGGGTATCCTAAGTTTTGGGCTAATATCCACTTATCAATGAATACATATTGTGTGAGTTCTTTTGTGATTGTGTTACTTCACTCAAGATGATGCCCTCCAGGTCCATCCATTTGGCTAGGAATTTCATAAATTCATTCTTTTTAATAGCTGAGTAGTACTCCATTGTGTAAATGTACCATAATTTCTGTATCCATTCCTCTGTTGAGGGACATCTGGGTTCTTTCCAGCTTCTGGCTATTATAAATAGGGCTGCTATGAACATAGTGGAGCATGTGTCCTTTTTACCGGTTGGGACATCTTCTGGATATATGCCCAGGAGAGGTATTGCTGGATCCTCCTTTAGTACTATGTCCAATTCTCCGAGGAACCGCCAGACTGATTTCCAGAGTGGTTGTACAAGCTTGCAATCCCACCAACAATGGAGGAGTGTTCCTCTTTCTCCACATCCTCGCCAGCATCTGCTGTCACCTGAATTTTTGATCTTAGCCATTCTGACTGGTGTGAGGTGGAATCTCAGGGTTGTTTTGATTTGCATTACCCTGATGATTAAGGATGTTGAACATTTTTTCAGGTGCTTCTCTGCCATTCGGTATTCCTCAGGTGAGAATTCTTTGTTCAGTTCTGAGCCCCATTTTTTAATGGGGTTATTTGACTTTCTGGAGTCCACCTTCTTGAGTTCTTTATATATATTGGATATTAGTCCCTTATCTGATTTAGGATAGGTGAAGATCCTTTCCCAATCTGTTGGTGTTTTTTTTGTCTTATTGATGGTGTCTTTAGCCTTGCAGAAGCTTTGTAGTTTCATGAGGTCCCACTTGTCAATTCTCGATCTTACAGCACAAGCCATTACTGTTCTATTCAGGAATTTTTCCCCTGTGCCCATATCTTCAAGGCTTTTCCCCACTTTCTCCTCTATAAGTTTCAGTGTCTCTGGTTTTATGTGAAGTTCCTTGATCCACTTAGACTTGACCTTAGTACAAGGAGATAGGAATGGATCCATTCGCATTCTTCTACATGTTAACAACCAGTTGTGCCAGCACCATTTGTTGAAAATGCTGTCTTTCTTCCACTGGATGTTTTTAGCTCCCTTGTCGAAGATCAAGTGACCATAGGTGTGTGGGTTCATCTCTGGGTCTTCAATTCTATTCCATTGGTCTATTTGTCTGTCACTATACCAGTACCATGCAGTTTTTATCACAATTGCTCTGTAGTAGAGCTTTAGGTCCGGCATGGTGATTCCACCAGAGGTTCTTTTATCCTTGAGAAGAGTTTTTGCTATCCTAGGTTTTTTGTTATTCCAGATGAATTTGCAGATTGCACTTTCTAATTCGTTGAAGAATTGATTTGGAATTTTGATGGGGATTGCATTGAATCTGTAGATTGCTTTTGGCAAGATAGCCATTTTTACAATGTTGATCCTGCCAATCCATGAGCATGGGAGATCTTTCCATCTTCTGAGATCTTCTATAATTTCTTTCTTCAGAGACTTGAAGTTTTTATATACAGATCTTTCACTTCCTTAGTTAGAGTCATGCCAAGATATTTTATATTATTTGTGACTATTGAGAAGGGTGTTGTTTCCCTAATTTCTTTCTCAGCCTGTTTATTCTTTGTGTAGAGAAAGGCCATTGATTTGTTTGAGTTAATTTTATATCCAGCTACTTCACCGAAGCTGTTTATCAGGCTTAGGAGTTCTCTGGTGGAATTTTTAGGGTCACTTATATATACTATCATATCATCTGCAAAAAGTGATATTTTGACTTCATCTTTTCCAATTTGTATCCCTTTGATCTCCTTTTGTTGTCGAATTGCTCTGGCTTGGACTTCAAGTACAATGTTGAATAGGTATGGAGAAAGTGGACAGCCTTGTCTAGTCCCTGATTTTAGAGGGATTGCTTCAAGCTTCTCGCCATTTACTTTGATGTTGGCTACTGGTTTGCTGTAAATTGCTTTTATCATGTTTAGGTATGGGCCTTGAATTCCTGATCTTTCCAAGACTTTTATCATGAATGGGTGTTGGATCTTGTCAAATGCTTTTTCCGCATCTAAGGAGATGACCATGTGGTTTTTGTCTTTGAGTTTGTTTATATACTGGATTACGTTGATGGATTTCCGTATATTGAACCATCCCTGCATCCCTGGGATGAAACCTACTTGGTCAGGATGGATGATTGTTTTGATGTGTTCTTGGATTCGGTTAGCAAGAACTTTATTGAGGATTTTTGCATCAATATTCATAAGGGATATTGGTCTGAAGTTTTCTATCTTTGTTGGGTCTTTTTGTGGTTTAGGTATCAGAGTAATTGTGGCTTCATAGAATGAGTTGGGTAGAGTACCTTCTGTTTCTATTTTGTGGAATAGTTTGTGAAGAATTGGGATTAGATCTTCTTTGAAGGTCTGATAGAACTCTGCACTAAACCCATCTGGTCCTGGGCTTTTTTTAGTTGGGAGACTATTAATGACTGCTTCTATTTCTTTGGGGGATATAGGGCTGTTTAGATCATTAACCTGATCTTGATTCAACTTTGGTACCTGGTATCTGTCTAGGAACTTCTCCATTTCATCCAGGTTCTCCAGTTTTGTTGAGTATAGCCTTTGGTAGAAGGATCTGATGGTGTTTTGGATGTCTTCAGGATCTGTTGTTATGTCTCCTTTTTCATTTCTGATTTTGTTAATTAGGATGCTTTCCCTGTGCCCTCTAGTGAGTCTGGCTAAGGGTTTATCTATCTTGTTGATTTTCTCAAAGAACCAGCTCCTTGATTGGTTGATTCTTTGAATAGTTTTTCTTGTTTCCACTTGGTTGATTTCACCCCTGAGTTTGATTATTTCCTGCCGTCTACTCCTCTTGGGTGAATTTGCTTCCTTTTGTTCTAGTGCTTTTAGGTGTGTTGTCAAGCTGCTAATGTGTGCTCTCTCTAGTTTCCTTTTGGAGGCACTCAGAGCTATGAGTTTTCCTCTTAGAAATGCTTTCATTGCGTCCCATAAGTTTGGGTATGTTGTGGCTTCATTTTCATTGAACTCTAAAAAGTCCTTAATTTCTTTCTTTATTCCTTCCTTGACCAAGGTATCATTGAGAAGAGTTTTGTTCAGTTTCCACGTGAAGGTTGGATTTCTATTATTTATTTTGTTATTGAAGATCAGCCTTAGGCCATGGTGATCTGATAGGATGCATGGGACAATTTCAATATTTTTATATCTGTTGAGGCCTGCTTTGTGACCAATTATGTGGTCAATTTTGGAGAAGGTACCATGAGGTGCTGAGAAGAAGGTATATCCTTTTGTTTTAGGATAGAATGTTCTGTAGATATCTGCCAGATCCATTTGATTCATAATTTCTCTTAGTTTCACTGTGTCCCTGTTTAGTTTCTGTTTCCATGATCTGTCCATTGGTGAAAGTGGTGTGTTGAAGTCTCCCACTATTATTGTATGAGGTGCAATGTGTGCTTTGAGCTTTACTAAAGTTTCTTTAATGAATGTGGCTGCCTTTGTATTTGGAGCATAGATATTCAGGATTGATAGTTCCTCTTGGAGGATTTTACCTTTGATGAGTATGAAGTGTCCCTCCCTGTCTTTTTTAATGACTTTGGGTTGGAAGTCAATCTTATCAGATATTAGAATGGCTACTCCAGCTTGTTTCTTCATGCCATTTGCTTGGAAAATTGTTTTCCAGCCTTTCATTCTGAGGTAGTGTCTATCCTTTTCTCTGAGATGAGTTTCCTGTAAGCAGCAAAATGTTGGGTCTTGTTTGTGTAGCCAGTTTGTTAGTCTATGTCTTTTTATCGGGGAGTTGAGTCCATTGATATTAAGAGATATTAAGGAAAAGTAATTGTTGTTTCCTGTTATTTTGTTGTTAAAGTTGGCATTTTGTTCTTGTGGCTGTCTTCTTTTAGGTTTGTTGAGGGATTACCTTCTTGTAGTTTCTAGGGCGTGGTTCCTGTCCTTGTATTGGTTTTTTTCTGTTATTATCCTTTGAAGGGCTGGATTCGTGGAGAGATAATGTGTGAATTTGGTTTTGTTGTGGAATACTTTGGTTTCTCCATCTATGTTAATTGAGAGTTTGGCTGGGTATAGTAGCCTGGGCTGGAATTTGTGTTCTTTTAGTGTCTGTATAACATCCGTCCAGGATCTTCTGGCTTTCATAGTCTCTGGTGAAAAATCTGGTGTAATTCTGATAGGCTTGCCTTTATATGTTACTTGGCCTTTTTCTCTTACTGCTTTTAGTATTCTATCTTTATTTAGAGCATTTGTTGCTCTGATTATTATGTGTCGGGAGGTATTTCTTTTCTGGTCCAGTCTATTTGGAGTTCTGTAGGCTTCCTGTATGTTCATGGGCATCTCTTTCTTTAGATTTGGGAAGTTTTCTTCTATAATTTTGTTGAAGATGTTTGCTGGTCCTTTGAGTTGAAAATCTTCATTTTCATCCACTCCTATTATCCGTAGGTTTGGTCTTCTCATTGCGTCCTGTATTTCTTGGATGTTTTGAGTTAGGATCTTTTTGCATTTTACATTTTCCTTGATTGTTGTGCCGATGTTCTCTATGGAATCTTCTGCACCTGAGATTCTCTCTTCCATCTCTTGTATTCTGTTGCTGATGCTCGTATCTATGGTTCCAGATTTCTTTCCTAGGGTTTCTATCTCCAGTGTTGCCTCATTTTGGGTTTTCTTTATTGTGTCTACTTCCCTTTTTAGGTCTAGTATGGTTTTGTTCATTTCCATCATCTGTTTGGATGTGTTTTCCTGTTTTTCTGTAAGGACTTCTACCTGTTTGATTATGTTATCGTGTTTTTCTTTAAGGATTTGTAACTCTTTAGCAGTGTTCTCCTGCCATTCTTTAAGGGATTTTTGTGCTTTCTCTTTATTGTCTTCTGCCTGTTTAGCAGTGTTCTCCTGCATTTCTTTAAGTGTGTTATTAAAGTCCTTCTTGAAGTTCTCTATCATCATCAGGAGATATGCTTTTAAATCCGTGTCTAGCTTTTCCGGTGTGTTGGGGTGCCCTGGACTGGGCGAAGTGGGGGTGCTGGGTTCTGATGATGGTGAGTGGTCTTGGTTTCTGTTAGTAAGATTATTACGTTTACCTTTCGCCATCTGGTAATCTCTGGGGTTAGTTGTTATCGTTGTCACTGTTTAAAGATTGGAGCAGAAGCTGTGTTCCACTCACCAGCAGTCTCTAAATCCTGCGGCGGGGGTTGTGGGTAGCTGAAGGTACCCCGGTGCTGGTCCAGCTGGAAGAGGCCTGTGGTCCTACACAGGCCGTTTTTCTGCTTCCCTAACTAATGCAGTCTCTGGTCCCGCGTGCAATTGGATTGGAGCAGAAGCTGTGTTCCACTCTCCAGAAGTCTTAAGATCCTGTGGTGGGTGTTGTGGGTAGCTGGTGAGTGTCAGCCGACCCTGAGCCCCAGCTGCCCCGGTGCTTTTCTGACCGGAAGAGGGTTGTGGCCCTATGTAGGCCGGATTTCTCTCTCCCCAACCAGAGCAGTCTCAGGTCCCGCGTGATTGGACTGGAACAGAACCCTGCGCTCCTGCTACCCCGGCGCTGATCCGGCCGGATGAGGCCTGTGGCCCTACTCAGGCCGGTTTCTGCTTCCCTAACTAATGCAGTCTCAGGTCCTGCGCAATTGGATTGGAGCAGACGCTGTGTTCCACTCACCAGCAGTCCCAAAATCCTGCGGCGGGGGTCGTGGGTAGCTGGCGGGTGTCAGGCAACCCTGCGCTCCCGCTACCCCGGTGCTGATCCGGCCGGATGTGGCCTGTGGCCCTACTCAGGCCGGTTCCTGCTTCCCTAACTAATGCAGTCTCAGGTCCCGCGCAATTGGATTGGAGCTGAAGCTGTGTTCCACTCACCAGCAGTCCCAAAATCCTGCGGTGGGGGTCGTGGGTAGCTGGCGGGTGTCAGGCAATCCTGCGCTCCCGCTACCCCGGCGCTGATCCGGCCGGATGTGGCCTGTGGCCCTACTCAGGCCGGTTTCTGCTTCCCTAACTAATGCAGTCTCAGGTCCCGCGCAATTGGATTGGAGCAGAAGCTGTGCTCCACTCACCAGAAGTCTTAAGATCCTGTGGCGGGTGTTGTGGGTAGCTGGCGAGTGTCCATAATAATGTTCTTATTTTCATGTTCCTCCTTTGGAAACTGCTCTCTCTGTTAATGTTAATGACTCCATGATAATTAGAAACAGTATGAGTCTTGGAGACTAAGAGGATCTAAGAGGATGTCTAGGTTCCTTAGCAAAAATAAATGCTGGGATAGTCAAGACAACCTTTAAGGATGTGGGAAAGAACTCTGAAAATATGAGTTCAAAAATATGTAACTGAAAGACCCACAACGTGAGGACTCCCCCACGTTCTGACTCAGGAGAGGAGACACCCCAAAATCACTCACAAGAAATGGTCTTGCTGCAAATTGCAAGAGGATTTTTATTTAAGAGCACTCTCGGGCCCATGGTCATACACCACGCAGGGGTAGAGGACCGTGGCGCCCCGAGTAGCTGAGTAAGGGGGTATTTAAAGGAAGAAACCACAACTCAAGGAAGTGGGGAGGGCATTGTTGGAAAATACCAAAGGTACCAGTTAAGAGTCACAAGGAAGTGCAAAGTCACAAGTGTTACAAGGACTACCTGGTAATTGTTCTGGTTAACTCTCAACAGTTTCTAAGAGCCCCTAACAAAAGCACATTTGCATAGTGGGTTCAGGCATTGGTCAGGGTGACTTTCTTTGAATGAACACTCTTTGAACCCAGGAAGCAGGTGGATGGAGGATGGAATGTCGCTATCAAGGTATGATTAGCATACCTTGGAGCAATGAGTCACAAAGGTCACATTCTCAAGCCTAGACCTAAAGGCCTAGAATTTTGTTTTTACTTTGCTATACTTTCATAACTTCTCAACAAAGCAATATATAAAGATGCAATATCCATTATATGAGAGGCTTCATGGACCTAAAAAACAGAGGCAGCTGCAATATGAGTCAGCTTCTCATAAAGATACAAAAGCAGGCAGATTTCTGAGTTCAAGTGCAGCCAGGGACAGAATGAATTTTGACTCAGACATGGTAGGAGCTGATTTCAGAGCCAGATTTCACCAGCTAGTTTATTTTCTCTGCTTGTAAATGCAGGGAGATCTTAGAATTCATTTGCAATGTTAAAAATAATATGATTGCTGTCTTTTCCTAGGAATCAAGTCACTAAGTTAAAAAAAAAATTGGTGGGATAACCAAAAGGAAACCTGGGCTTTTGTTTGGAAGAGTTGAGCTCTTTGATGACCTTGAAAAACTGTCTCTGTCAGAGCACAGGCTGAGAGTTAATACCTATAATTTGACTTCTAGTCATATTTGAGTGGCTCACAAACACCCCTTCCTCAGGATCCCCTCTGTAAGCCAAGACTGCTCTTTGTCAGAAAATAACAGAAAAGGTCACATTCAATGGCATAATACAAAGGAAGGAAAAGGTTGTATGCCTTTCTTCTTGGAGGCTCATAGCTCCAAATCTTCAGATGTTAAGTAACATGAATTACTTAAATAATCAAGAGAGTAGAAAGAGTTCATTGTGTGAGAGGAAAAGTAAAAGGGGGCCAAGTATGGGGAAAGTGAACTGAAAAAGGAAATGAAGAAAATGGAGGGTCTTTAATTAGGTAAATGGGAGGAAGAGGAGCATAATAAAGAGCATACAGTTAGATAATAAGAATTGTGAATAATAAAATCCTACAGAATCATACTCCTAATAGTCAGTCTAAAACATCTGTAATATATGAAGGTCTAGATGAACATATATACTTTAAATATTTTTATTTATATCTCTACTGATAATGTTCTGTTCAAGACCAATAGACTTACAAAGTCCCTTACTAACCTTCTCTTCAGAGTTGTTAATGAGGGTTGTCTATTAGATACCACAAATATTTCATGCTATTGCTCTTAACCACAAGTGAAAGGTAAGACATTTTTGCTAAAGAAATAAGCACCAAGCCCTTGGACACCTAGGAACTAAGGCAGATTAATATTGAGACTCTACCCTCTAAAGTCTGTCTTTCGCAGTATCAGAAGGCATCAAGCAAGTTTCTAAACTAGAGAACCAAAGGCTTGTCCCACCAATGGACTATGAACCATAGAAAAACAAACAAACAAACAAACAAACAAACAAACAAACATAATCAAAGAACCACCAGCATGTCTTCTAAAGCCTAAACCTACAATAGTGTCATCCCTACTTTGAAATTAACCATCAGATCTCTAGCTGTAATTATGGGTTCCTCAAAAAGATTTAAATCATGCCTGCTACCAGAAATATAAGCAAATACCCAAGACTAGTGAAGTTATGAATCTTTGACAGGAACCTGCAACTGTCACTTAAATAAACAAGCATATACCCCAAAATATTTATCATTCTATCTAGAGAAACTATAATTTTCATCATTTATCACAGAAACTTCCATTGGTAACAAATTGAGTCCCTTATGGAAAAACTGCAACTCAACAAAATACAGAGTTCTGGATCCCATTTCTAAATGATACATCTATAATGCAACTATTTCATGAAAGGCTCAAGGATCATTGTGGAAGTGGGATCAGAAAGAATGTAAGATCAAGAGGAATAGGAATTTAGCTGTGAGCAATATATTCTATAAATATAAGAAAAGTTCAATTTGTGAAGTCTTACCATCATGACTGCCTAAAAATAACACCAATAGGTATGGTAATAAGGAATGAG
The DNA here is from genome assembly GCF_978045245.1 of Mus caroli. NCBI lineage: Eukaryota > Metazoa > Chordata > Mammalia > Rodentia > Muridae > Mus > Mus caroli. The sequence goes on from NW_028227272.1 coordinate 50,658,378, forward strand.
AGAAACTAGCAAAATCTCACCTGTACACAAAGAATAACAGACAACTGAAAATGACAAGGTTGGGAGAAATAGCCTTTTTAGTATTTTGTTCATTCTTCTCTCATATATTACACCTGACTGCAGTTTTCCCTCCATCCTTTTCTTCTAGTCCCTCCTCACCATCCAGTATCCCCATCCACTTCTCCTCTATTTCTTTTCAGAAAAATGTTAGCCCTCTCAGAGATATCAACTAAATATGGCATATCAACTTGAACTAAGATGAGTCACCTCTCTTCATATTGAGGCTGGTCAAGTCAACCAAGTAAGAGTAATATGGCCCCAAAACCAGGCAAAAACAAAAATATCATGGACAGCACCAACTCTCACTGTTAGGAATCCCACAGAAAGACCAAACTATACCACCATAACAATTATACAGAGGGTCTAAGACAGGCTCACAGAGGCTTCCCATTTTTTTCTATCTCTTTTAGCTCCTTTGGGCAGAGTTTAATTGATTCTCTGTGTTTTCCTTGTGATTTTCTTGACCCCTCTGTCTCCTATGTTCCTGACTCTCCCCTTAGGCAATATTCCCAGAGCACCATCTAATGTTTGGCTGTGCATCTCTTCATCTGTTACCATCAGTTGCTTCATATAGCCTCTCTGTTAATGATTATGCTAAGTTCCTGTTTATGGGTATAGCAGAATATCATTAGGAATCATTTCATTGACATTTTTGGCAGTTGTATTTTGTCCTATCCTAGGATTCTGGGCTATCCAGCTTCTGGTTCCTGGTCTCCAGAAAGTGTGGTGGTGGGATTCCTTTTATGGTATGACTCTCAATATGGGTCATTGGTTGAACAACCTCACAATTTCTGTGTCACTTTTACACAAGCACATCTGACATGCCGAACAAATTGTAGGATGAAGGTTTTGTGGCTGTATTTGGTGTTTTTATGCCTCCACTGAAGTCCTGTCTTGTTATTGGAGATGGCCTATTCAAGCCTCATATCCCTAGTATTAGGACTGGACATATTTGAGATATGGTTCAACTGTTAATGGTTAGGCTTATAACCATAAGGGAAATAGTCTTCAACAGTGCAGAACAACACCAGTTTATAAGTAAATACTAAACATGCAGATCTAAAGACAGGACAATCAAAGACAACAGTATGAGAATATAAAAGAAAAACAATAGGGAAAACAAGCTATAAATTTTAGCATTTTCCAGGTTGAGGAAAAAGAAGAAGAGAGGAGTTAATATTACATTTGAGCCAAGATTCAGGAAGTCAGGCAGGCTTAACCATGGAAGGTTATAAAACAGCACAAGGTAGAATGGGAATAGGGCACTGCAAAAATAGGAAAGCCAAGAACATCAAGCATGCCAAGGCTTTGACAAGCATCTGAAAGGAAAACATAGAAAGGACGAAAATGAAAAGTTTTAATTTTCTGCGTAATGGAATAATTATACCTGCCATGAATTTAACGTGCCCTTAGGTAAATTTGCTTTCTTAAGAGTAAGGACACCTAGCCAAGTGATTTATAGGCCCAAGTGGATTAATGCTTTGTTGTTTTCTCACTTTTCTTTCTTTTCTTTTCTTTCCTGCTGATTCTTTATAAATGTAAATATTGCTTTTATTTCCTTAGATGGAGTGAATTGATGAGGGTTTCATCCAAGCTTTACAAATACATTGTTTCCGCTGAACCCTGACCCAAAATTTAATTTGATTTGTTTTTTTTACTTATTCACTACCCCCTCCTAGTCACCCCCTTCCACAGTCCTTACCCATCCCCTCTCCCTCCCATTCTCCTCATCTGAGCAGGTTGGGGCCCCTCTATTTATCCACCTAACTCTGGCATTCCAAGTTAATGTAAGGCTAGGTGCTTCCTCTCCCGCCTAGGCCAGACAAGGCAGCCCAGCTAGTAGAACTTATCCCACATACAGGCAACAGCTTTGGGAATAGAATCAGTTCCAGTTGTTTAAGGACTCATATGAAGGTCAACCTGCAAATCTGCTACATATAAGCAGGGAGGTCTAGGTCCAACCTCTGTATGTTCTTTGTTTGGTGGTCCATACACCGAAAGCGCCAAGGGTGCAGGTTAATTGACTCTGTTGATCTTCCTGTTTCTATCTACTTCTGGATCCACAATCCTTCTTCCTATTCTTCTATACGAATCCCCAAATTCGGGCTTTCACGCCTTTAATCCCAGCACTCGGGAGGCAGAGGTAGGCAGATTTCTGAGTTCAAGGCCAGCCTGGTCTACAAAGTGAGTTCCAGGACAGCCAGGGCTATACAGAGAAACCCTGTCTTGAAAAACAAACAAACAAACAAACAAACAAACAAACAAACAAAGAATCCCCAAGCCGCAAGCTCCATCCTCTCCTTAGCTGTGAGTGTCTGTATCTGCTTGAGTCAGTTGCTAGGTGGAGCCTTTCAGAGTAGAACATGCTCCTGTCATACAGCACTTCTATATGACTGGCCCTCGGCTTAATTCTAGAATATTCTAGCCTCCATACAATCAAAACTTCTACAAGCCCGGACCTTGAAGGATCTAGCTTCCAACCTCTATCTGCTAACCTAGGCCTAAAGTGTTTTAGCCTCTGAGATTTACTAATAAATATACTCACTCTTTCTAGCTCTTTCTGAACTCAGGCAGGCTGGTTCTACTCGGCTGTGCTGTCTCAAACAGCTTTACAAGCTGACTGATTCAAATTGGCTTTTTTCAGCTTCTGAATGAAATGTTCTGTTTGGAAAGACTGCCTCTGAATGCAAGCAACAACTGTTCCGTACTGAGTACAATTGCATGAAACTGCACTGCATTGCAGTGCACTGAATCCATTCAAATCTCTTTTTCACTGCTCTTTAAGTAGCCTCTTTTCTCTCTCTGTTCTGGTGACAGTTAGTCCTATCGTATTTCTGACTCATTCTATCAAATCTTTATCTGATTCATTAGTTGTCGGTCCCGCAATTAGACATCATTGTGTGGAAGTAAAAATTTTTACCTAAGGCATGGCCTTATTCCAACCAGAGGGATTAAAAGTGTGTGTCCTGTCAGCATTCCAGCCAGATCATATCTTTGGATGTAAAACCTTGCAAGAACAGCCATGTTTGTGGATTAAAATTCTATACTAGATGTAAAGACATGTGCTGTGGCTGGGAATTTTAAAACAAATTAAAGAAAAAGTCTTGAACAGAATTTTTAGATTCAGATGTAATTCCAGACATTCAAAGGGTTTGAAGACAATGCAAAGTAATGTTTTTAAAACATTTGAGTCTTTGAAATTCTGGTGACAATTACAGATCATTTTATTGTAGCAATCCCATTTACAAGGAAGTCAAAGAGACCGGAGTTATTATTCTTTTATGTTTTCATAAACATTATGATGTAACATGTGTTTAGCATAAGAAGTCAGGCTCAGGACACAGCATGCAAATGGACATGAGTTTAAACCATGAATACCAAAGTCCTTCTTTGTTTTCACAACACTAATTCCTCAAATGGAACCTATTTTGTATGTCTATGTTTTTTATGAATATGATTAGTAAATATTCTGCTTTTACAAAATCATGCAAATCTATTCTTTCATTCCTCACACAAACACAGATTTTGTATAGAAGTTTCAGGCTTGTTTCTGTAATTACCCAGACATGTCATAGAGATTATTGATATTAGTCCCCACAGTTACTTCACAACTGTATTGTCTTGTCACTATGTCATTAAGTATTGATGAGTGGGTTTAATATTTTTATTGTTCTGACAAACATATAAGATAAGCAATTTAAAGGAGCAGTAGACTTAAGTTAGCTCATGAATACAAAGGTTTTCAGTTCATTAAGATAAATAAGGCTGTTCTGTTTTACAGATCAGCCCACATCATGGCACCCTGAAACCAGGAAGATCACTTACCTACATTCTCTGGCAGTCTTTCTCTCATCCTTTATTCCTTACCCATTTTATCTTATTGGGTGGTAACATCTGCATTCAGATCAAGTCTTCTGTCTATATTGCCATCTGGAAACTCCTAGCTAGACACTCACAAAGTGAGGGCATCAATCTCCTAAACATATCTCAATATGATCAAGCAGAAACTGAGGGGTAAATTCACAATGGGCTCATAATGTTTGCCAAGTACTTGAAATTGCAAAGAATTATGCAGTAAGCATTCTGGATCTGACTTGAAGGATCATTTCTCTACAGTAAATCTACTACAAAGTAGAGCACATTATAAATTCAATAGCTATAGCCAAATTGCCACTAAAACTCATTATCAAATTTTATTCAACAGTTGCTGCTAAAACTATTATCAAGTTTTTTTCAACAGTATAAGAGTATCTAAGTTTTTCAATGAAATATTTTATTGAATGTGTATGTGAATGTATGTGTGCATGCACATGTGCATACATGTGTATTAATTTGTGAAGCTGATAGAAGAAAAACCTGTGACTCCCTGTGTTTAAAGTTTTTATGATTCTGTGAAGTATAAATAGAATGTCTGTACAACTCCCCTATTTTATTGAGATGGTCATGATTTTTATTGATTTATTGAAGGTTATTTTAAATCATATATTTCAGCATTATAATTTGTTAATAAGGCTTTTATTTTCTTGGAGATATTTCATATGTGTTTACCAGTAGTATGAAGAACTGTAGAATAATACAAATATACTCATGGGCCATATTTTATTCTTTGTAACATTTTACTGAATTTTAAGGTCAGACCTTATGATTTGACAATCCTAACAAGCCAGGATCTATCACCCACAGATAGATCCTGGAGGTGATAGATCCTGGCTTTCTACATCGATTAATGTAGAAAAATAAAAAATAAGAGCAATAAAACAACATTTCTTCAAAGAAGCCACAATGCGAAGCAAGACAAAGATAGTCAATGACTTGCCCACAGCATATTTAAGTGTCTTGGGAGAAGGAATAGATTTAAGTAATGGGTGCATCTTATGCACAGGCACAGTTACCTGTACTAGTCAAGGTAAACCACACCCCCAATCAAGTCATGTTTGTCTCACCTCCTCTCCTATAAGAGTGCCTGACAAGCTAAGAGTTTCTTTCCTGGGGGTAAATTCCTCCTCCAGCTGGTATAGGCTTCAGATTTCTAATACATGAGATTATTGAATTCCAGGTTCTTGGGGTTCATTGTTTCAAAGCCTATTTGCCAAACTCAGAAATAAAGGACAGAAGTATCCTTTAGAATAACCTCACTTTTATCAGTCTACTTTTATCATCTCCTGTCCCTGTGTGCTGGAATTGCACCAGGAAAAATAGAGTAGGTTTTGCCTGCTTCTGTTTTAAATTTCATTGGTTATAAAATTGTGTGTGTCTTCTTTCCCATTACTTAGAATAATATAAATTAATAATGTTATGCAGTAAAATTACTAAGCCTGAAGCAAACAAAACAAGTTTCTTATATAAAATATTTTTCTGAGAATCTCAGATCTACTGTTGGTTAAGGAGAAAGCAGTCATAGAGTAGGCATTTTTTTGTGTAAGGTTTTAAAGCTGATAGAAATTTTGTAGTGAGTGTCAATTGTACTTTATAATTCCTGGTAACCTCTTTAATAATGTATTTTTATGTACTCTATAGTTAAACAAAATTTAGTTATATTTCCATATTGACTATGGTCATCTATGGATCAACAGGCAAGACTTAGATGATCCTATAGTTGGAAGAGACAGAATTGCTGGTATTTTCCAAATTGTCTTGTATTGGGGAGATTGTGTGATGCTATATTATCAGTCTATGTGGAATGTGGATTGTATGAATTGACCTATAGTTACCATGAAGTCTTCTTGGAGAAAGTAAAACTGGAAATGGTCAGAGAATGAGCTAATTTAAAAGAGGAGAGGCCCTTGGTCATGTGAAGGCTCCATGCTAATGCCCCAGTGTAGGGGAATGCCAGGACAAGGAAGTGGGAGTTGGTTGGGTTGGTGAGCTGATGGAGGAGGGTAGGGACAGGGGGTTTTCTGAGAGGAAACCAGGAAAGGTTTCATTACATTTACATTTGAAATGTACATTATGTTCATTACATTTACATTTGAAATGTTACATTACATTATATTTGAAATGTTACATTACATTACTTTTGAAATGTAAATAAAAAAAATAATCTAATAAAAAAAGACCATAAAAATAGGTCGGGAAATACAAATATTAAAGTCCTAGTACAACTCATCGCAGGACACAAACACTGAGAGGTTTTCTGCAGGAAAGCTGACGGTATTTGTTCTTTCCTTTTCATAACTGTATGGCTGTCGTTATGAAGTCCATATCTCTTCATTTGTAAGACCATTTATTAATTTATCACCCTATCTACAGTTTTATCTTTCAATGTCGACTTCACACTACCATTGCAGCTAATTTTCAGAACTCAGTAAAATTCAATTTTACGCATCTGCCCTACTTCAGAAATCTGGATTCCTCTGATGGCATTCTAACCTATTAATATTTAGACTACCACTTTGCTTTCCTCATCAAAATGTACCAGTACCCTCCCAATAGCAACTACACAGTTTTAGAAAATCTGTCATCACGTGTTAAACTAGCCTAACTTTCCTATTCTGGACTTTCCTGTGATTTTCTTGGAGATCCATGTCACTTAAAATAGTTTGTATCTATAATATAGCAATTGGATGTCTAACTGTATTTAGGAGATTTAAAAATTGTATCTGGGTTTTTTGCCTTCATATATACCTGAGCACATGTTTGAATGGTATCTGTGGAGGCTAGTAGAGGATGTGAGGATGTGGGATTCTCTCAAACTAGACTTGACAGAAAATGTCAGCCACTTTCTGCATACTGTAAATAGAATATGGGTCTTCTAGAGGTATAGCAAGTGTTTTTAGCTACGGACCCACCTCTAAAGGCTATACCCTAAGGAAGGTAAGCCAGACCTAGAAAGACTATATACAGTTTACATTCACTTTTATAAGGATGCAAACTGTTAAGTTTTTTACAATCTAGCATCAATTTGTATAACCACAGAGATTATACATAGAGTAAGGAACTTAAGGAAATAAATGGATCTCTCTTAGAAGGAGAAATGGAATAAATAGTTAGAGATGCATGGAGGTAGGCAGGAACAAAGAATATTGGGGCTGGTACCTACTTTGAATTTTTACTCCTATGTGCTAGTGTTTATGTTACTGGAATTGACTGTGCATGCTACCAAAGAAGAAAGGTAAACATTACTCTAACTACAAACCCTTCAATCAACAAAAACATCCTATCTGTAAGTTATACTGACACAGTAGCAGCACAAAGCTTGTGGTACTTACCAACCAATATCTGATTTTATTAAAGGGTTACTTGATGAGATGGGTGCTTTCCCTGGTTCTGCTTTAAATAGCAAAAACCTGAGGTCAGATAGTCTAGGGGTCTAAAGGAAAATCAAATACTACTGTATTGGCAAAGAAATGTAGCCATTCAATGACTTACAATGTCACTTTGCTAGACTCCTAGATCAGTGACATCCTCAGCTATCACCAGGAAAGCTTTCTCCTGCCACAGCTGGGAACAAATACAGAAACCCACAGCCAGACAATGTACAGAGAGAAAGAGACCTTGTATCAAAAGAAATCATCTTAAGCACTTCTTTCCAACTACTAAAAAAAAAAAGTTTACTGTGCATTTCAAAGCTGAATAATAGAGATTAAGTAATTGATATTTGTCATTGTGACCTGAATGAAGTCAACCAAAAAAATCTTTCCTATCTTTTTATCCACCACAGCATGTGTCATGTTTTTAGTATAGAAGAACATAAATATTGTTAAGTTGAATATTTCTTTGAAATTTTAATTTGGGCTTGAAAGATACAGAGCATTTACTTAATTATCCACTTACAAATGTCAATGTAATCTTGACCCTTTGTGGTAAGAATGTTTGCTCTTCATGCTTGTTTTTCTTTAAAATTATGTGTTGGCACTTATGCTCACAGGAGATGGGATCTCAAGAATAAAACCAAAGGGATCTATACACAGCAGGTCAGAGAACAGTGTTTGATGACTTGAAATGTTAGCCACCAAGGAGCAGTGACAAGAGGTCTCCTTACACAATGTTATAATGAACAAGTAGCCCATTATTATCCTCTGAGGGGAAGTGAGTAAATGGAGAAAATAAACACAATTTATAAACTTGACATTGTTAATGCAAAAGACAAAAAGTGAACAATTTTAAAAATGGGACAATGAAAGAAGGATAGAAAAAAGAAAATAACAGCTCATACCACAAAAGGCATATGATCATTTATTAGGCAATCTATTTGTGTGAACATGGGCCAAGGACACAGGTTTAGACTGTCTCCTTTTCCAAGATCCAACATGGAGGAAACATTTTATACTCATACAGACCAAGGAAGCTATACATCAAGACAAATTTAAAATACACTGGTGGGTACATGAGAGACATGGACAGAAGATGGAGTTTTTTTATTTGTTTGTTTGCTTTTGTTTTTTTGGTTTTTTTTTTTTCTGGGACACAGATGGCATCTGATGACATTTGTAACTTTTAGCTGGTGAAAGATGGGTGGTCTACTAAATCAACATATGCCAAAGGCATTTTATCTCTCTGCTTCAGAATGTTAGTTCAGGTGGCCTAATGCTAGCCCAGGCTATGCAATTAGCCTCTAATTCTGCAACACTCCAGCATCTGCTCATCGCTGTACTTCTAATCAGTCCATTTATTTCTGCAGATACAGTTTCTCCCCAGTAGTCCTGTTTGATAGCATTTTTTAAAATGCAGAATAAGAGCTTGGGTGATGATCCAGTGTTAAAGGAGGGTTTTGCTTTCTCAGAAGACTGAAGTTCAAACTTAATATGCCTTAATCTCCACCTACAGTGTATCCAGGATGAACATACACTACAAAATACAGTCCCATATATATAATCAAATATAGCAAAATCAAACTTTTCTAATTAAAGGAAATTGCTAAGAATATGGTCCACTTGCTACAGAACTTGAGCAGCATTCAAGGAATCTGGTTTTGATCTTCCAATAGGCATAACCAGACATTTTGTTACAAGCCTGAAATTCTAGTAATATAGAGGTAGAGAACAGGGGATTAGAGACTCAGAGACACCTTTAGTTACAGAGAGAATTTGATTTCAACAATGTATGGGTGAATCTGTTTCAAAATAAATATAGTATTTGTTTTATTTATTCTTTTCTCAGATAATACATCCCGACTACAGCTTCTTCACCTTCTCCTCCTCCAATCAGCCACTCTGACTCCCCTCTCTCCCAGATCCATTGCTCTGGTATTTCCCTTCATAAAAGACCAAGTCACCCAGTGATATCAACCAAACTTAACCTAACAAGATGCAAAAATGGCTGGGCATAAACCCTCGTAAAAGGCTCGATAAGGTATCCCAGTAGGAGAGAAAAGGTCCCTAAGTAGTCAATAGAGTCAGAAAAACCTCCATGCCCACTCTTTTGTTAGGAGTCCAACAAAAACTGCAATTAAATAAAAATTACAAGGTAAAATACATACAAATATCTATCTCTGTGAGATAGTTCAAAGACATATATTTAGATTTAGATTTAGAGGAAGTTACTCTTAGTATAGTTTACTCAATAACAATGAAAGTGGAATTTAAGAAAATCAGTCTGACTGCTTCCCTTTCCCAGTAGCTATTCATTTAGAAACCCATGGAACATTTGCCTAGGTAGGTTTTAGAATAGAAACAGAATGCCATTGGTAGGAAACTTACGTTATCACTGAACTTTTCCATGCTGACCACTCTGAAGCACCCACTTGAGCACTGTGCATTACACTGATTTTCTTAACACTCGGCTCCTCAACCTTGTACTGTCAGCACTGTGGATGATTCTGTCACAGCCGATTCTCCTGGGAATCCCATGGTGCTTAATGATAGCTGCTCTCTGTCCAATGCTGTTATCACCTCAGCATTGTGATAACCAAAACTCTAGACTCAAAATAGTGACAAATATCCAGGGAAATGACTGGGTAGTTATGATCATCTGACTGAGAAGTACTAATTTGTATTCATCTATCGCCATTAAAATTTTTGTCATTTAAAAATACTACTCCATTAATATGCTCCTGATTTCTTAGCAATTTGAATTCTATATCCTGACTTTTTCACTATTCTTTTTCTGTAATAGTTTTAAATATGCTGCTCTCACATTCTCTTACCCTACTTGGCCTGGAGAGCATAGACATCAATACCCCCACTTAAGTTATTTCCTAACAAAACACGCAGAATTTTATTTCCAAACTAGCTGTACTTGAATACCTTAGACATTTTTGTGGGGAATTACAAAGAGTAGATTGATCACAGCACAGATTTCTGTTTCTTTTAACCATAACTGCAAATAAAGAAACAAATATGAAACCTCCTCAGAATTCTTAGCACATCCTCACCCTTCACATGTGGAGATTATCCATTAAAACAATGTGATACATTAAGTCATCTGAAATACAAGCTTCTCCCTAAACAAAGTTCTATGATGTTAGCAACTTCATAGGTCAAGAGGAAGAGAATTCAATGTGAAAACAATCCCTGTTGCTTTTCAAGATATTTGTATTTGACTCAAGACAAATGATTGTACAAATAGAAACTTACAAGTAAGAGAATATTACTCGAAGGACCAGCAGAAAAACTTGACAAATACAGCTTTCCCAGAAATGCTTTCTCAGTTTATTAACATCCTTCACAATTTTCACGTGTGTCTTTAAACAAAGAAACTAAATGTTATTTGGTGGGCTATTCATTTCTCTAGCTTTTCATATGTGATTTTGTTTTGTAGCCCTATATTTCGCTGAATACTGAGTTGTCTTTTTATATATATATATAGTTTTAATGGTGTGCCCAGTAGGTCACTTCAAGGCTGAACACTTAAAATGCTATCAAATCTCCCAGAAAATTAGTATTCTCTGAGTGGGGCATTGACATTTCACTCTTTAAGCCTCACTCCTTTAGGGGAGTCTCTATCACCAGGGTCATTACCAGGTCTCTAGACATAACTGGAAAGTAACACCATCTGTATCCACACAGCATAAAAATGGAAATTTCCATGTTTTTCAGTTGACCTTTAGAAAGAAAACCAATTTCTTTCTCTTTATTTTTTTACCCCATGTTCAGCCTCTCATCCTATAAGGTGATTCCTTCTAAGCATAAAAAGCCAAACGATGATATATGATAACATAAAAAAATGGCTGACCACCCAACACCATGGATCTGGGCAGACATTTTCCTGGATTTTTTTTTTTTGCACTTAAATTTGTCCTTCTATTAATAGGAATAATATTACAAGATATTCTATTGATCATTTTTACTTATATTTGTCCTTCATTTTTTAAATAATAGTTCTTTTCAGTAGACCAATTATAAATGCAAATCAAGACAGTTTGTAGACAGGACAACATATAATACTTTTGGCAGAAATGATAGTATAAAGAAACATATGATTTTCTCTTTAATTATCAGACTAGTGAAACAATAGTTACCAAGAAATTCGATTTTTTAGGGGGAGGGACATGGGGAGCTAACAGAAGTTCTGATACCAACCATGGAAAGACCTTGGCTACAGATAAGGGATTTCACAGAGTGTTGACAACTTAATCAGATCACCTTTCGGGATAGACAATGATGTACAGACTGGTGTACAGCTTGATGAAAACTGCTTATTGATGCTCCTCTTGTCTGTGTTTAAACTTCTAATTGATGGCAGGAAGAGGAATATAGGTTTGTAGTGGAAGTGGTGGGATTATATTTGGGCTTCTTTGTTTCTGACCATGTTGGCTAACTTTCTTTTTTCCATTTAAGACTGTAAAATGTTGATTCATTGGCCCATTGAGGAACAGATACATAGTTTGAGTTATTAAGGATTCCAGGATCCAGATAATTTTATAAACAGGAGACAGGGCTTAAAGCTGCAGATTTTCAAGTCAGAAACTTGAATGGTCCTCCAGGCTTCCTAGTTAATATTTTCTTCCACTATAACAAGGTAACTTGGCTATAGGTTAGACTTCCTCATGGGCTAATCAATCTTATTATATAACTCTGAATGCTTGTAAAATTTCACAAAATCTAATAATGTAAGCAAATCACATGAGGGTGCAAGTTCAAATACCATGTGTTCTATCTTCAGTATTTTTGTGACTATACCATCAAACATGCTTCATTTGGAAGAGTTCTTAAAAATTACTAAGACCCGATGTTCCACTTTAAACCAAATGCCAAATGAGCCTGATACCCCAGGTTTTCTTTGGATATTGATTTTTAAAATTATGTATATGTATATATATATATACATATACATAATTTTACTTACTCACTTTACATACCACTCACTATTGTTCCATTCACTCCTTCCCCACAAACCTGCCTCTATCCCCCCTCCTCTCCTCTTCTCAGAGGGTGGAGGACCCTGGGTATTCCCCCTCCCCTGCACTCCATTTCTCTGAGACTAGGTGCTTCCTCTCCCACTGAGCATAGCCTTGACATTGATTTATATTTTATTTACTTTAAATGAGATTCAAACATAACACAGTATTGAGACAAACTTATTTATACATTTTATAAGCTGAAATTCCTTCAGTATAGAGCAAATATACTGGTTGAGCATAGATTTCAGGAATTATCTGGTTGATTCCACTTTAATGAATACACTTTGCATACTCATTTTGTTTTATACTGAAATGTTCAATCTGTTGAAGTTCTCAAAATTTTTGTATTTTGTGAATCCACAATGTATATTTTTGAACTGCTTCTGTTTTTCTATATCTGTCTCCACTCCTACTTATGCAAAGTTGCATCTAGGCTCTGTTAAACTTCAGCCATTACAGTTTTCATACAGTCAACCTCTAATGTTCTCCAACTATATTGTGATCTAAATCACTAATTCTGGTATTTTTCTCTTTCCATTTTTCCCCAACTTTGCATCATTCAAGCTACAAGAGGAAGATTATTGGATACTAAGATAAAATTTCAAATAATCTTAGTAACTAAAAGTAAGTCAATGTCTATCTTACTTTTGACATTTCTACTTCATTGTGGATAAATGTATAGATTCAATTAAAGACAGTTTTGCCACACACCCAACTAATGTATTTCCCAAGAATTTTTTGTTTACAAACTAATGTGTAAGACCTGGATCCTGCAGAAATCAGTTTGTTCTAAATTACAATACCTGTAGGTCACAGTAAGAAACTTGTGTTTGTGAATTGCTGAAATACTTTCCCAGAGATTTATAGCATTGTTCCAATAGGAAAAAAATAGTGATGTATAATTATTAACAGCTTCAAGGTATATTTTTTAAAAAAATTAAAATTGTTCTGTGGCATTAGAAAAAATAAGACATATTTTTTGTTGTTTTTTAAATTTCCTTCATGTGTATGTGTGTGTGTGTGTCTATATATGTGTCGTTAACTTTTCTTACAGAAGGAATAATCATGCCACAACTGAAGAAGCTAATATAAACTATGAGATAATCGGCTGCATTTAATTTGCACTTCTTTTGCTAAAAGAGCAGAGAAAATTTTGCATGCAGAATTATGTTATAAATTCTCACCATACTCCTCCAAGGCAGAGACTCATTATTTTTCTCATTTGACAAGTGAAGGTTAAACTGAGGTTTTCAGTGACTCTCTTGAGGAAATGCAGTGATATTGACAAAGTCTGCCAGCTATCTACCTTTCTGAAAAATCTTCATACTCCTTTATACCAAAGTAAGCAACTTAAGTAGCATGATTACTCACTTAACAAATGCATAATGTGCTCTAATACCTACTGTGCTCCACCACAGTTCTACATCAAGGAATAGTCAGAGCATAAAATAACATAACAAAGGTATAAATATACAAAACTATACAGCAATGAATGTCATAAGAGTCTTAAACTAGTCAACACAAATTTCCAATATATTTTAATACACACACACACACACACACACACACACACACACACACATGAGAAAATATGGAAGTAAAAAAAAAAAACTTCTGACATTTACCCTGAAATGTGCAAATATTATTCCATATTCTGGAAAAATCAGTAGTTAATATGGACGCAAAATATAGATTGTGAATTTGCTAAAGATAATGGAGTGACCCAAAATGATTTTGTGATATCACATACCATTTAAGAGGTAATGTATAAGGACTGCAACTCAGCATATGATTATAACAGAAAGGATAGTGGTCTAACAGAAGCACAGTATCATAAAATTTTATAACCTAGAAATGCCAGACACCTGTCAATGAAATGTCCATTCCTTCAGCAATCCCATCTCTTTCCTTTTTAAATTATAAACCCTGAAAATAGAAACGAGGAAGTTCTTGATCGCTGTATTGTTGGAATCATCACTCTATTTCTAGGGAATACTTCAATTTTAATCCTTTTTTTATTTTTTGCATTTTTATTTTTATTTTATTTATTTAAATTCCAGCTGCTATTACACTACTTCTCGTGTGTGTGTCTTCTTTAATTCTTTGTTACAGACACAATAAACCTGAATTCATATCAGTAAGGAACCCCCAAGATCATTCCCTCTGTTGAAAAATTCTTTCCATAAAATAATAATTATCAACAGTACAAATTGTGATTTATTTAAAATTATTACCTTGAAACAACAACAACAAAATTATCAAATATATACTTCTGTACAGCTCTGTATATACAAAATTTCAGAATGAAAAGCCACTAGACAACACATCACTGGTTGTTTAAGATGAAATATGAGGAGTGAGAAGTGTAAGTAAAGCCTTGGGAAAATCTTTGGACTGAGCAATACAATCTTGTGTTGATATTTAAATGATAGTGCAAGGTTATCAAAACATTTAATACTGATAAGGTTGTTGTAGTGTGAAAGTCAACACAAAACTAAATTCTGTATGTTCATACTATGTTTCCAATGTGTACCTAGTGTTGGCCAGACATCATCATCTGTTGTAGTAAGATCATCTGTTTTCAATCTTTGCCTTTTTAATCAAATCATGAAATGTTTCTAAATTCATTAGCCTGAAAATTTTATGTCTATCAAAGTCATATATATATATATCTTCTTTTTAGATTATTGCTCATGTAAGTGTTATTTCTTTTCTTTTCTCAATGTTCTTGGGATTGGCTTTGTAGGAAGTTGACACAAGCTAGGGTTATTTGGGAACAAGGAATCTCAATGAGAATAAATGAGAATAACCTATTTCATTTCCTGTTTTCAGGTTCATGTCTTGAGTTCCTTCCTTGCCTTTCCTCAATGTGACAGGATGTGTGTGTGTGTGTGTGTGTGTGTGTGTGTGTGTGTGTGTATTGGGAGGTGATGCAAGTATTATATATATATATATATATATATATATATATATATATATATATATATACACATATATATATACCAACTATAGAGAGCAATATTGAATACTTGCATCACCTCCCAAATGGCCCTTACTGCCTTCAGACATCATCTGGCAGTCCCTGTCTTTATTTTCTTTTCTCCAACTTTGGGGTCTAAAACATGATTGGTAACGAGAAGCACATGTGACATAGTCACTTCTTTCATTCATGACAATGTTCTTTATTTGTTCTTTAGGACTGCAATAGATCAGTAAGCAGAAACATCCCTGTTTATTCTTCGATTGGTGTATTTACTTCCAGCTTAGAAATAATCACATCTACTTAGAAGGACCATATAAGTGAAGGTCATTTTTTGTGTGTTTGCCTGTTTGTTGTGTTTTATTGTTGTTGGTTAACTTCTCACTCTTTGTAATTGTTTTTTATATAAATTGAAAATAGATTCTTCTCTCATACAACACATGCTGAGTAGTTTTTCCTTTCTCCTCCCACCTTACCTCCCCAAGATCCACTTGTCCTCTGTTTCCCTTCAGAAAACAGCAGACCTCCAAGACACAATAAGCAAACATTACTAAACTAGAAACAATACAACAAGGCAAAACAGCTCACATGGAAGCTACACAAGAAAACTCAACAGGAGAAAAAGTCCCAAGAACAGGGAAAAAACTTGGATACACATCTGTTTGCACAGTAAGGAATCCCACAGAAATATCAAGCTAATAGCCAGAATATTTATGCAGAGTACCTGGAACAGACCCATGCAGGCGCTTTGCTTGCCTATTTAGTCTCTGTGGGCCACCATGGCCCTGTTTAGTTAATTCAGGTTTCAAGTGCTCCTGGTTTCCTCATCTCCTCTGACTCCTGGAATCTTAACTCCCACTCTTCCATAGGGTTGCTCATGTTTGAAGTGGAGGGCCCCTATCTAGATGTCCAACTTAGACTTTCTTCCCACAATATCTGGCTGTAGATCTCTGCATCTGTTCCCGTCTGCTGCTGGAGGAATACTGATGACTATAGCAGAACATCATTAGAAAATATCTTCTTTAGTTTTTTCCTTTGCTAATTTTTGCCAGACTTGTTTGTTTCTTTTTTTTTTTTTAAAGATTTATTTATTGTATGTAAATACTCTGTAGCTGTCTTCAGACACTCCAGAAGAGGGAGTCAGATCTTGTTATGGATGGTTGTGAGCCACCATGTGGTTGCTGGGATTTGAACTCCTGACCTTTGGAAGAGCAGTCGGGTGCTCTTACCCACTGAGCCATCTCACCAGCCCGACTTGTTTGTTTCTAACCTAGATCTTTGGGCTATTCTGTCTCTATTACTGACATCCAAGCAGTGTAGCTCATGGACTACTCCTTGTGGTGTTCACCTCAACTTAAAACAAACATTGTTTGACCACTCCCATGGGTTTTGCACCACCAATGACAAGCAAGTCTTGTGGGCAGGAGAGATTTTAGGTCCACATTTTGAAGCATGAATTTCCCAGAGGAAGGGAAATAAAAAGAAAAGATTTTTGAAGGTAGATTGGGGATAGCTGGGGAAGAAGTTACAGGAATCAGGTGGAGAGTGAAGAGAGAGAGAGTTTTGGAAAAGAGGGTGAGAATTAAAGGGTATCTGGGGTGGCACTGTGGAAACCTAGTAAAGTGCAAACTTCCTGGAACCAATGAGGGCGACCCTCGACCCTCATATAGGAGGACATTATGCTAAGTCAGAACAGGCCATCTGTTCAGGTCAGACAAGGCTTCCAGCATTGGGACTCGATTGCATTTGGTTGAATTGTTGGCTCATGGGGTTCTTGTGGAGATGCCTAAGTATCTAAGCACCTTGGTTGATTCTAAGACAGAAGGTCACTCTAAGAAGTCTGATATTGAAACCCCATTGCCTAGGACAACATCCACACTGCTCACTGAAAGTAGATTGAGTTAGTGTCTACATGAAGCCTTCACCTCTATGTTCTAAACACTTTGACATGGGAAGAAACTCTACAAGTGATGGGAACAATTTAGGTTTTTAAAAGGATGATGAAAATTTTTCTTCTCTTTTGCCTGTTCTTATTATTCATATATCTTTGAAAAGGGACCTGTTCAAATCAGTGGTCTTGTTTGCTCTGAGATATTTCATATTACAATATCTAATTGATATAATAATTTCATGCATATTCTCCTTTCATGTTTTTTCTGAATGCCTAAAATTATTTGTATAAGCAACTTTTCTAATAACATCTCATGGGTTTTTTTTTCTAAAAGTTCTCTAGTTTTAGTTTTTAGCCTTCATATTTAGTTTATTTTTTAGCATTTTAGTTTTGTTTCTAAGAGGTTTTTAGTTTGCTATTAATTTTAATCCTGAGTAGGAAACAGTCAAAATTTAAGAAGCCTTTTCTTTTCTGTTTCAGCCTTTGGTCTGGTATATTTGGGACAACTCAGACAGGCCTCTTTTGTAAGTGCTAACTGGTTTATCTCAATACCACAGGTATCAAATTTGTATTTTATGCAAGTTCAAAAAGAGACAGGGATAGTAGGCATACAGTGGTGGAAAGAAAATTTCCAGGTATTTCGCAAAATTACAACTGTAACAATAATATCAGCAAAAAGGGGTAGTATCCCTTCAAATATTCCCTTAACAAAATAATATCCTAACATGAATCCTCACTTGAAAGTTCAGAGACACAGAAGTTTCTCCCCCCCTCCTCCCCTCTCTGTGTGTGTGTGTGTATGTGTGTGCATCATCACTGTAACTAAATGTCTCTTCTTTCCCATTATTTCTCTAGCTGAGAAAGGTAAATTGAAAAACTGCTGAGTGCTGCTTACTGTTGAATATGCACCCATAGTGGTCTTTTGGAACTTGGTTAATCTTCAGGCTTCATTGTGTGTGTGTGTGTGTGTGTGTGTGTGTGTGTGTGTTCTTTTGGTATTTTATTTTATTTTTGTTCAGTTTCTCTTTAATAGGCTTCTAAGCTGGTAAATCTTACTATCACCTGTGACTTTCTACACAGGTAAAGCAAATGTATATGTTGTACTTATTTCAATCTTACCTTAAAATTTGTTTATTTCATAGTGGATTGTTAAGGTGTGCTTTTACAAGAAGTGGGAATGAGTGGGCAGGGGAGTGGGGGAAGGAAGGGTATGAGGGACTTTTGGGATAGCATTGGAAATGTAAATGAAGAAAATACCTAATAAATAAATAAATAAGATGAAATTCAGGGACAGATGGAAGGCAGGGTGAAGATAACATTAAGATAATGTATAAAGAAAAATATTAAAAAACATGAGACAAATTAATATCTTGTACTCTAGAAGACCTTCAAGAATTTAGGCAATTAAAAAAAAGATATGAAATAAAAAAAGACATTTGCTTTTAAATTATCAAACATAATCAAAATTGTCTATGTCTGTTTTTATTTTTTGCATTGTTTTGTTTGTGATTTCGAATTTCATTTTCTTAGTGTAACAGAAGTTCTGCCATGGTATCTCAAATATATAGAATTTGTTGAAATGTGCCTAGTTTAGACAATGTATAATTTCCAAAAGTCTGAAAAACACTATCATGTAAACAGCAGTATTTTTATTAAGGTTTTAATAGCAGAGACTCAGGATAAAACTAAACATGTTTGGGAAAACAAATCAAAAAAATATTTACAAATTATATTCTGCTATACTTAACACCTACTCCAATTGTCATCAAAGATACCTTATGTTTCAATATATAACATTTATATTATGTTAGTTCTTGGACAAATTAAATGGGAACTTGTATTCATGATTTGTTTAAGATTACTCCATTCATTAACAGGTTGAGAAGCTCTCATACTGCATTTGCATACAGGATGCCTGAGACACAGGATAAAACTAAACACAATTGGGAAAAAAAATCAATGAAATGATTACTATTGATATTCTGTTATACTCAGATATCAGCGCCTAGCCTAATTGCTATCAGAGAGACATCATAAGCAACTGATGGGAGCAGATGCAGAGACAGACAGACAAATATGTGTGATAGCCAGGCCAATCCTGCACAAGTGATACAGGGAAAGTAAATGGATCCAGAGAAGTGTAAAACACCAAGAGAATGTATACATTTTAACAAGTCATGTAATTGAGGCTTATTGTGCATCACAGAGACTAAAATGACTATCATGGGCCCTGTATAGGTCTGAGCTAGGTCCTAATCATATACTTTTGATTTTATAGCTGTGTATTTTTTGTGGGAATCCTAATAGTGGGTGTGGGGCACAGATAGACATTTTGAATTTTTTAAGAGACAGTCAAATATCCACTGGATGGAAATATCAATTGATAATTGTTATATCTTATAAGGCAAAGATACTTGAAAAAACTGAACTACAGCATTGTTAATGTCAATATGGATGTGTTTTGAGAACCCCAAGCTCTTGCTTTATCTTGTTGCATAATGTTTGGGTACTGAAATCTTGCTATTTAATATGCAATCTGTGTAGAAGCATTTTGTAGTGATAGTTTTCACATATTCTAGACCCTTTACATCTCCCTGCACTACACTGCTCAAATTGCAGCTGGATACATTCTTTTTCCTAGGCTCTGAACAAAAAGGATTTAAGAATCTCTAAAGTCATCCCTGTTGGGTTCCATGAGCCTCACATTTCCCTGGTGTCTGGGACCCTCCAGTGGATATCCCCAGTTCCTCATCCCCTACTACTATGTGTTTTTGATCAATTTCCTGACCCTCACATCTCCACCATTTCCTGATACTGTCCTCCTTATTTCCTCCACCTCCTTTTTTCCTCCCAGGTCCCATGAAATAATTTGAGATGTAAATGAATGGAATGAATAAAAGATAAATAAAAGAATCTCTAATGTAGTTTTCTAGTACTCAAATTCTTATAACTCTTGTTAAGTATTAATTTAGATTTACTACAGCATTCCTTGGACAAAGGTCCATTCCTCCTTCTGTACCTGAATTTCAAAGGGAGTCTGTCCAATTCTCTCATAATTTTTTTTTGATAAGACAGAAATATGGAGTATGGAGACAAATGAGGTTGTATCCCATTGTGTCTAGTCCACAATTATAGAAAGAAAATCTGTTAGATGTTTTAGCTTTTCTGACAACCAATACATTTTGGCATGACTTCTTCATATGTTGTTCTAGGTCCATATGATCAGCAGATTTTCTAAGTGCTCTTTAAATGTGCTTTGGAAACCTGCTCATGATTTCCACTTGGATTCAGTTTCACATTATGAAAAGCTTAAGAAATCAACTCAAAATGTTAATGTCACATAGAAAAGCAGAGTATTTGCCTGCCTTTAGGAGATTCTTTTTTTTTATTAGATATATTCTTTATTTAAATTTCAAATGCTATCCTGAAAGTTCCCTATACCCGCCACCTGCTCTGCTCCCCTAACCACCCACCCCTAATTCTTGGCCCTGACATTCCCCTGTACTGGGGTATATAAAGTTTGCAAAACCAAGGGGCCTTTCTTCCCAATGATGGCAGACTAGGCCATCTTCTGCTACATATGCAGTTAGAGACATGAGCTCTGAGGGTACTAGTTAGTTCATATTGTTTGTTCCAACTAGTAATAAGAACACATGCTCAACTATGTTCATAGCAGCCTTATTTGTAATAGCCAGAAGCTGGAAAGAACCCAGATGTCCCTCAACATAGGAATGGATATTGAAGATGTGGTACACAATGGAGTACTACTCAGTTATTAAAAACAATGAATTTATGAAATTCTTGCGCAAATGGATGTATCTGAAGGATATCATCCTTAGTGAGGTAACCCAATCACCAAAGAAGTCATTAGATATGCATTCACTGATAAGTGGATATTAGCCCAGAAACTTAGAATACCCAAGATACAATTTGCAAAACACAAGAAAGTCAAAAAGAAGAAAGACCAAAGTGTGGATACTTCATTCCTCCTTAGAATAGGGAACAAAATATCCATGAAAGGAGTTACAGAGACAAAGTTTTGAGCTAAGGCGAAAGGATGGACCATCCAGAGACTGCCACACCAGGGGATCCATCCCATAATCAGCCACCAAACCCAGACACTATTGTATATGCTAGCAAGACTTTAGAAGACTCTTACCTTCCTTTTATTCATAAGTATATAATGTTAATTCAAATGCATGCTATAATTTATAACACATAAGTCATATTAGAATTTTAATGCACTGTATTTTATATATGTATATATGTGCATACACACACACACATATATATATATGTGTGTGTGTGTGTGTGTGTATAAGGATTTAATATTGTTTAAAATTCATCCATAAATCATTTCTCTAAGAGTTTAATGCATTCTCCTTCATTGCCAGAGGCTTCTTTGTTTTTCTGTGTGAAGAATACAAATCATAAAAAAACTTGTATTGGTCAAATTAATTTGTCTAAAGAACTGTGAGAGGAAATAATGAATTGTAGGTCTGAGTAAAACTTATATGCTTCTCACAACTCTCATTCTCTTTATCTGTCCTGTGACCAATAGGCCCAAGATAGGGACATTAGTTTGTTTGAAATAACAGGCTAAGAAGGCAAGTGATATGCAGGGTCATAGCCCACAGATAATGTTAGGATGAATGTGAAAAGCAATATATTGTTTGCTATATATATCCCTGGTGTGTAGGCCCTATTCTAAGATCTTACATTGCCATAAAAAGTGATATCATATTAAGCAATATGATTTCCAATTTCATCACTTAAGAGATAAATCCTTAGTTTTCATATTTGATTATTATGAAGATTTTGGTGCTATATTAGACATTGTGCTTCACTTGGGTAAGATATTTTATGGTTATATTTATCAAATGCTCTGAGGATAACTCAAAATCCTTGATTTCTTCTACTGTTTGACTCTAAATCTAGCATGAATAAGCTAGTCTTGAGCAAATAATGCTGAATCTCATAAATAAAATAAGTGTGTTTGTGCTTTTCACTCAATTCTTTCATGTAACATGTACCTGTAGCACATATTTGTGTGTCCTACAGGAACAGGAATCATCCTGAAAGAATATATCCATTAAAGATTACAAAAAAAAAAAAAGAGGATGTAGGTTGATGGATCTACTACTTGTATTCAATGATATCACATAATATTTCTATTTATATTTAAAAAATATATTAACATAGTTGAAAAGACCTAACTATGTTCTTCATTCAACCCAGTGTCTATACCCTGTTCCACATTGTCTCCTATTCTCTATAGTTAAAACATCACTTTCATCATATTTATGCCTTTTGCCTTATTTTTGCTTGCCCCTGAAAATTTAAAAAAAAAATCAAAATCTTGTAAGATTTTTATATTGTTTTCTTTATGTCAATGGACACAAAACTGGCCTTATAAAATGTTAATATAGAATACCTAAGTACTAAGTCAATTTAATATATGTATAAGTGAATGTAGTCATTTTATTAGTACTTAGGTGCTAATAGGAAAATTGAACTCAATAGTTGAACTCTTAATGGCACACTTCAATTTCATTGTAATCTATTAGTCCTTAAATAAATTTTATTTTTCTATGCTGTATAGTAAAATATCTGACACCTTGGATACAGAAAAAAAGAGTAAGTAAAGTTACCTTTCCATGGTATACTTGGTTGAATTAGAATATTCCCTGAAATAGAAGACGGCCTAGTTGGCCATCAGTGGAAAGAGAGGCCCATTGGTCGTGCAAACTCTATATGCCTCAGTACAGGGGGCCAGGGCCAAGAAGTGGGAGTGAGTGGGTAGGGGAGTAGGTGGGGGAGCGTGTGGGGGACTTTTGGGATAGCGTTGGAAATGTAAATGAAATAAATACCCAATAAAAATATGAAAAAAAGAATATTTCCTGAAATAAGGGCTTAGATACTCAAATACTTGGTCTCAGGGTGGTCTATAAAGCTTTAAGTTTTACTTTATATGAGCCCTTAGCTTCTTGGTCCTCCTGTCATGACTCTCCTCCCGAGTCACACTCAAATAGCCATATACACACAAAAAAAATTTCTTTGTCCATTAAATATTCTTTATCACGGTGTTTTATTACAGCAATAGTAAATTAACCAATACGCACAGGAAAAAAACAGTGTTTATGGATATAAAAAAATAAACTTATCTACAAGTCAATTATGTTTCCCCTAAAATCACCCTTAAAGGAGTAGATAAAGATGTTTCCAAACAAAATACAGGTTGAAAGAAATGGAAAGTTAATGTTTGAGATATGATAACAATACTAGAAATTTGGGTAAAACTTAACATAAGAGATAAACATGCAAATGTAAAGGATCATTTTTGGAACTCTGCTGAAGGCTGCTTAAATTCCAACAGGGTTTTTGAAAGACATACCTTTTTTCTTGTGATGTTCTATTATTTCTTTAATCCATTTTATTTTCTAGATGTTACATTTCTAGAGGTAAGGTGACAACCTCATTCTAACATATGGGTCTCATGAAGCAACCTCAGGTTTTCAGGATTAGAGGAAGACAACTATATTCAAAGTGATCAATTCCCTCTTCCTAAATGCCACATTTGAGCAGCATAATTTCCATACTTTAACTATCTACCCAAAGTCAAACTTTCAAACATGATTCCTTCACGGATAAATTGGAAGAATTTATTCTGTAGATCATACATATTTAGTCCAATACATAACACAGGTTCTTAATTCTTCCTTTCCTTTTTGTTATAATATTTTACTCTTTAGTACCAGGCTGAAAAAAAAAAAACAACAAAATAAAAATAAAGCATAAACAAAAACAACACAAACAAACAAAAACCGAATTATCCTAGCTAATACTCCCAAGTAAACAAGAATGCGATTATTCACTTCTATTTCAGTCTCCTTTATCACTAAAAAAAAAAAAAATCATTCTATCAGGGCTAATATGAAAGATCAATAAGACAGATATAGAACTTCACAGAAAAAAGTTCATTTGAGTCATTGTCAAAACACAAAGAGAAAAATTTGGTACAATCATATGCAAACGTGCACACACACACACATACATTTATTTCTTCATGAAAATTTATTGAACCACTTCTTATTCTGTAATTATGGTAGCCATGTAAACATGTTTGCGATATAGCTTTTCAGTCATCAGATTAATTTTCCATTTCTAATGTGTTCATTACACATTATAGAAGCCTTGAATTTCCTTGCTGAGTAATGAATTTGGAACTGCAAGTGGATGGTAATCCTATGTCAGACAAAAGCTCCAATTTTCTTTTATGTAATATAAACATTTTATATATGTGTGTGTGTGTCTCTGTGTGTGTATTCAATATGTAAATGGCAAATTCTGTACTAGAGTAGAGCAGTTAAGCAAATGGAATGCATGGTTGGTGCAGTAGTTCATGGTGTAACAGCTCATGCTTTGTATGTAAGCCTGGAGGACTGAGTGATATTCCTAGAACCCATGTAAAAATGTTAGGAGATAACCAAATTTTCAAAGTTATTCTCTGACAACTACAGATGCACCACTGAAGTATGACCTTCATTTATACTCATACATCATTCTCACAAACATAATTTAAGAAATATAAAATTGAACACTTTTCTCTAATATGTATTTACATATATTACATAAGGTAATCTTAAAAATAATGAATGAATGAATGAATGAATGAATATCTCCTTTGGTAAATTTCTATTCCTAAATACCATGGTAGGTGGAAGGAATAAATTCCCAACAGTTAGTCTCTGTTTCCACATGTATCATGGCATGAATGACCATATTCATTCATTCATTCATTTATTTATCCAAAAATTCTTTCTCCGTCACAAACAGAAAAATAAAATTAAGCTTAGAAGAGCATAGAAGTATGAATCAAATTTTATAGAGCTACTATAGACTAATTTTATGAGCTGAGTTCTGCTGAGTTTCCCCTAAACTCAATATCAAAACCCTTATTACATGAGGAAATGGGACCACTGAATGTAATTTAGATTAAGAGTTTAGAAACTTCAGAATGTGAGCAGTGTCATCATAGGAAAATAAGCAGATATATTGACCATAACTCTCTTCCTGTCAGCCATAATGCTTGCCCTGCCCAGATAATCCATATATAACTTTCCTATTCTTGAACCCGTACTGTCCAGGTCTTTGAGAAATGCATCCTGTTTTAGTAACCTAGTCTATGGATATTAGAAACGAGTCAAATTTATGGACAAGGACAAAACTGGGAAAGAGGATACTTATGGGTGGTGATAAGGAAAGCCAAAAATTAATCCAAGTTGCTTGTGGGAAAGTCTGATCCATCATTTACAATCATCTCAGGTCATGAAAATGTCAAAGTGAAGCAATTGCTAAATTATGAAGAAGTACAGAGGATGGCATGGTTCAGACTTGGCCATGATCTCAAGAGATATTAATTCAGAGCCCATTTTTTACCACCATTGGTAGCCTCTCTCTTAGAAACAAATTTGTCACTGTAATATATTTGAATGCATACAGTGGTTGAAATGTGTTCTATAAATCCCATGAGTGAGAAATATTTCATGAGTAAGATATTAAGTAGTAGGTAATTCTCTAGCAAGAGATACAGTTGTATATTGCTTCTCCTGAGCACTTTGATAGTTTTCCAGTTAAGTGTACTGAATTAGATCTGTCCTTTGAAGTTCTATCAATGACATCACTGTTTCTGTATTGATTTACTTGGTTTCAATAGAAAAAATTGAAAGAAACCAAGAGATAAATTAAATGTGTCAGTATGAGGGGCTATAAAATTTTATTGCCACTTGTTTGAAAGGAGCTCATATATAAACAAGATATTATTTAAAATACACTGAAATAAATCTTTAGTATGGAGTGCATGCAAAAATATCAAGACATAGAACACATATGCATGAGTAAACATTTCTACATGATTTTAATTTATTTATGGCTTTAAATAAAGTTGTTTATTTTGTTTTCTATTTTATTATTTTATCAAATATTTTCCATTGTTGTATTTGTTTGAATTAATTTTTCTTGAGTTATAAAATTTTGTATTGTCAATTTTGACATGTAAATAAAAAATATCAGTATCATTCTAAAAAAAATTACAGAAAACAAATGAACTTAGTGTTTAGTTCTATAAACAGCATTTTCTTTTCTCTGTTTTTAGTTTCACACTTTTCAAAATCCAAGATGACTAACTTGCCTGTGGTTTGTGATTCTTGTATTTGCTGGAGAAGTACAAGAGAGATTATGCAACTTGGCTGAATAAAGCCTTATTGATTTTTAAACATATAAAAAGGTGTTGAATTATGAAGAATTCTATCCATATTTCATCTTGAACTGAGCATTGATTATGCAAAGCTGTAATGTTTAAAAGTGAAAAGGGTTTACAAGCTACAAATGACATTTTTAATGAATTAGGCTTTGTGGCTTTGGCTCATGGGTCTTAAGGAAATGAACTCCAAACTTACACAGATAAAAATAAAAAAGCCAGACATAAACCACATTAATTATAGTCGACTATTTAAGCCATTATTTCCTTTGATCTTTGGATGCTTTTGTAACAAGGAAATTAGAAAAGTAGAGAAGATCAGTGTTTGACTTAAAATAAGACCTGTATCCTATCTTTGAGTCTTTGCAAGTTTATGGAATTAGAGAGAAAAAAATATGTTTTTAAATTAACGATAGATGATAGGTGACAATAGAATACAGGGTACTTTTATGTTCTGATCTACTTACAGAGATGTCTTTAATTATTCAGCTTTATTTTTTCAAGAACTAACAAGCTGTCACTGATTTAAAATGTCCAAGTAGGTACTTTAAAGAATGTTAACATCTGTTATTATATATACATGAACATATATTCCCAATGTGTGTATGGGTAAATATGGAGGTCAAAAGATGACCTTTCCTGCCTTTCTACCTATGTACTCCAGATTGAGCCTGGAAGCTCATCCACACCCTAGCCCCTCATCTGAGCCATTCATGTAGGACAGAAATGGCTTTATACATTCAAAATGTTAATCATGCTAATATTTGAACCAGCTCTAACTGGGATGTAACCATCCAGTCCCTCTCACTCAGGGCTCAGGAAACCTGTAAAAAAAGATGGTGGAAAGAGTATAAGATCCAAGGGGGATAGAGGATGGCGGGAGACATTTCCTTTAAATAAACTAACTGAAGGTAATAGGAACACAGAGAACAACAAGCACAGACCTGCACAGGTCTGCAGCAGGTCCTCAGTGTACACACTATGGTTGTATTTTAGTGTTTTTATGGGATTCCTAAATGTGCAAGTGAGTAGCTCTCTACTACTTGTACCTCATCTTGGGCTCTTTTCTCATTGTTGGTTTGCATTGTTCAACACTAATCGAATGGAGATTGTTTATTCCCATTATAATTATTTTGGTAAAAAAATAAATAGAATAAAGTAGAAAAAGATAATGCTTGATTTTGCCTGTCCATGTAGAAAAACTGTTATTTTAATATAGTTTCATCTTTCCTATGTGTTTCATATGCACTTTATTTTTTGTCCCTTCCTATTTTCTCCTGCCATGAATTTTAAATCTTTAGGTTTTTCCTTATTTTAATTGGATCAATATTTTATAATTGTGCTTAGAAGGCATTTATTTTTATGATTAGGTAAAGGATATTTGGTATTATTGTGCTTCAGCTGATATCAGTTAAAACTATGATCATTTTTTATACTTCTGTTTGTTGGCTATGTGCCCCTTCTGTTTCACATGGTCTTGGATGGGCTGTTAAAGCTTCCAAATGCTGACACCATTGCATATACTAGCAAGATTTTGCTGAAAGGACCCAGATATAGCTGTCTCTTGTGAGACTATGCCAGTGCCTGGCAATACAGAAGTGGATGCTCCCAGTCATTTATTGGATGGATCACAGGGCCCCCAATGGAGGAGCTAGAGAAAGTACCCAAGGAGCTAAAGGGATCTGCAACCCTATAGGTAGAACAACATTATGAACTAACCAGTACCACGGAGCTCTTGACTCTAGCTGCATATGTATCAAAAGATGGCCTAGTCGGCCATCACTGGAAAGAGAGGCCCATTGGACTTGCAAACTTTATATGCCCCAGTACAGGGGAATGCCAGGGCCAAAAAGTGGGAGTGGGTGGGTAGTGGAGTGGGTGGGAGGGTATGGGGGACTTTTGGGATAGCATTGGAAATGTAAATGAGGAAAATACCTAATAAAAAGTATTACAAAAAATAACTGAAAAGCATAAAGGTCTTTGATTCACAGGGCTATCCTTGTAGGACTATTTACCAACTCATAGTCCCGAAAGATAGGAGGCATTTTTTTTTATTTGTAGTTCTTTCAAATTAGCTATACTTGCTTAACTTAACAAGAATTCTAACACATGATCCAAGAGAAACATTCTTTTTTTATTACATCTTTTCTTCAATTACATTTCCAATGCTATCCCAAAAGTCCCCCATACCTTCCCCCCTACTTCCCTACCCACCCATTTTTTTGGCCCTGGCGGCCTGTCAAACATAGAAGTGGATGCTCAAAGTCAGCTAGTGAATGGATCACAGGGCCCCCAATGGAGGAGCTGGAGAAAGTACCGAAGGAGCTGAAGGGATCTACAATCCTATGGGTGGAACAACATTATGAACTAACCAGTACCCCGGAGCTCTTGAATTCTAGCTGCATATGTATCAAAAGATGGCCTAGTCGGCCATCACTGGAAAGAGAGGCCCATTGGACATGCAAACTTTATATGCCCCAGTACAGGGGAATGCCAGGGCCAAGAGAAACATTCTTACATGCACCTCGGTATCACATTTTTCTTGCTAGTCTCTTGATAGCTAAATGTGACCACTTGATAAAAGAAGCAGTAATTTGTTAGAAATCAGGATATAGAGATAATTTTTTTATTTAGATATTTTCGTTATTTACATTTCAAATGTTATCCCACTTCCTGGTTTTCCCTCTGAAAACCCTTTATCCCTTTTCTGCTCCTGCCTCTCACCAACAAATCCACTCCTGCTTCCCTGTGCTGGCATTCCTCTACACTGGGGCATTGAGCAATCACAGATCCAGTGCCCCTCCGCCCACTGATGACCAATAAGGCCATCCTCTGCTCCACATGCAACTGGAGCCAAAAGTCCCTCCATGTGTACTCTGGTTGGTGATTTAGTCCCTGGGAGCTCTGGGGGTTACTGATTGTTTCATATTGTTGTTCCTCTTATGGAGCTGCAAACATCTTCAGCTCCTTACTCTAACTCCTCCATTGGGGACCCTGTGCTCAGACCAATGGCTGGCTGACAGCATTTACCTCTGCATTTTTCAGGTACTGGCAGAATCTCTCAGGAGACAACTATATTAGGCTCCTGTCAGCAAGCACTTGTTGGCATCCACTATAGTGTCTGGGTTTGGTGACTGTATATGGGATGGGTCCCCAGGTGAGGCAGTATCTGGATGGTCTTTCCTTCAGTCTCTATTCTATACTTTGTCTCTGCATATCGTACCCCCCATGCTTATTTTGTCCCCACTTCTAAGGACTGAAGTATCCATACTTTGGTCTTCCTTCTTCTTGAGCTTCATGTGGTCTGTGAATTGTATCTTGAGTATGCCAAGCTTCTGGGCTAATATCCACTTATCGGTGATTGCATGTCATGTGTGGTCTTTTGTTATTTGGTAACCTCACTCAGGATGATATTTTCTAGTTCGATCCATTTGCCTAATAATTTCATAAATTCATGGTTCTTAATAGCTGAATAGTAATCTTTTATCTAACAGATTTTTGGTCTTTTTCAAGAGATAGGTAAATGACTTAGAAATTGAGGTAAAATAACCAGTGTTTCACATTTCCTCTATAGAGCAAATAACCTCTTCACAGCATATTGCTTAATTTTTCTAGCATTCGGCTTTTTAATATGTTTTCTTATATTTATTTATGTGACTGAAAGATAGAGGAACTTATATCTCTCTGCACCCAAGTAGATGTCTGAGCAAAACTTGCTGAGTCAATTCTCTCCTTCCAAATTGTGGGCTCTGGAAATTAACTCGGGATCTTTGCCATGCTTTGCCTTTACCTGCTAAGGTATCTCACCAGCCAAAATTATAGAGATATCTTTCTAGACTAAGGATCCATTTCTTCCTCCTAAAGAGAGAACAGGAAGAGTGAGAAGATAGTAACTTCTGGACATTCAGTTTATAAAAGACACGACCAATGTATCAATCAAAATCCATCTTCTCACAGCTATTTCATATTGCCAGAGAAAGGAGAGAGTAGAACTCTCTTTTACTTTCTGAAAAGTCATTTGAAATTTCTGTAAACTGAATCAAATTCTGAGAATATAGTTGCATGTGCAGATCAAATCTGCCAGTATTCTTTATTCTACTTTATCAGATACTTACTTGTTTGACCTGTCAAACTTGGGGCTTTCTAAATCAATTTTGTTTTTCATGGGTTTGACAAAATATACAATAAGAATACATTTAAGATGGGAGGGGCTTTCCCTCTGAGCTCCGTGGGTTTCAGTACACTGAAAGTATTATCATTTCCAGGCATGTGGGAAGCTCATGGTGAAGATGGTGTGGTAGAAGAAAACAGTAGACGTGTGATTAAGGTGTAAAAGTGTGTCCTCCAAGAACCTGCCTCTAGTGATCTACTTATTTTAATTAGTCCCTGATCCCTGAGGTTTATAACACTTTCCAATAATGTTAAAGTTGGAGATGAAAATTTTGTCAAATGACCTTTGGAGGCACCTTAGATCCAAACATAAAAGATTCCTGTATCATTCATAGTTCTTGTTGTTGTAATCAAATACGTGCCAAAAGCAACTTAAAGAGAAATAGGAGGTCCATTTTGACTAATGGTTTGTTGTGGTTGTTGTTGTTGTTGTTATTGTTTTGGTTTGGTTTGGTTGGGTTGGTTTTTTTATTATTATTATTGTCTTTATCTACATTTCAAATGTTATTCCCTTTCCAAGTCTCCTCTCCAGAAACCCTGCCTATATGAGGGTGCTCAACCACACACCCACCAACTCCCACCTTCCAGGCCTGGCATTCCCCTACATTGGGGCATCAGACCCCCATAGGCTCAAGGGCTGCTTCTCCCACTGATGTCCGACAAGACCATCCTCTGCCACATATGCGGCCAGAGCCATAGGTCCCTCCATAATACTCTTTGCTTGGTAGTCCAGTCCCCAATAACTCCAGGGTGTCTGGCAGTTGACATTGTTGCTTTCCCCATGGGCCTGCAAACCCCTCAAGAGAATATTGGTTATCACAGCAGGGAGGACATGGAGGCAGACAAGTAGAGTGACTGATCATATTGTACTGTAGTGACAAAACTAGAGGATGAATCCTGGTTCGAATGTCCCCTTTTCTCTTTTATTCAGTCCTAGATTCCATTTCAATGAATAGTACCAGTTGCTTGATCATCCTTGCTCACTTGATCCTTGCTTTGATAGACATGCTGACAGGTACATTGCACAGTGATTCTAAATCTAGTCAAACAGATGGTGAAGATTAACATCATACTTGCTGCTTGGTCTTGGGCTAAAATAGTACATTTTAAAAGTAAATAAGATAATTTGAATGTGAAATAACTTTTAATAGGCAGAGAAACATAACCTGCTTTCTTTGTGTCCCCATGTCTTATTGTGTGTTTGTGTGTTTGTGTGTGTTTTAGAGTCTATTTGAAGTCCAATAATGCTACATGTAGTAATTCCCCAAATAATGGAATTTCTAAAAATTTGAAAAAGGCATTTCAGACTAATCTAAAGTGAGATAAAACAAAACAAAAGCAAAATAGTAACTCAGAGAAACAGAATTATCAAGGCTCCAAACAAATGAGCTTCAGTTACAGATATCACTTATAGGTCAACCACACATTTTATTTCACATGATAAGGTCTATTCCTCTTATCTGTCTGGAGTGTTTATGAGAAATCAAACTAAAACAACACTAAATGAATTTTGAAGAACCTCATCTTAGCTAACCTTAAAAATAGTTGTCAGTCCTCCAACAAAAATTGCACTCACAGGAAAGTAGATCCTTGTGATTTTCAGACTTTTTAAAACTTTAATAAGGATGCATTTCACAGAACAGTAAACTTAAGATATCCAGTAAAATAAGACTTCAAACTGAAATCAGTGGAAGTGAAAGAGATTCAAGTACATAGCGTAAATGATTTGGTTGGTCAAATATTTGAATTATTCAACTAATAGATAGAAATTCTAGTGTTGAAACTTAGATATAGTCCCTCAGAAAAGGATAAAAAGAACAAGACTTTTACAATTATGTAAGAAGGAAAACTAATTCCATTAATTAGTTCCCTGAAAAAAAAATCTATCCCATGCTGGTGGTAATTTCCTAAGAGAAATTGAAATTTTAAATCTGATTTTTTAATCCTTTTATTCAGTATCCTCGTATACCTGCAAAATAGCGACAAAACAAATTATTACACAAGAGAGAAATGTTGACCTTAGACATTTTCTGAGTTTGTTTTGTGCTGGTAATTAATGAAACCTAAGATGATTTAATTTTTGGATAGGGCTAGCTTTCTACTGCTCTCTGCTGTCTAATTGAAGTAATGGCAATATTTCAAGTATGTAGTCCTATTTTGGCCCTTCTAAATCTTTAGAAAGTTTATTGTTTTAAAATGTTTTTTTTTTGGCAGCAAATAACATGTGAGTGAACATATTTGATATACAATATTTTTAAAAAATTAAGTAATTAGTGTCCCTAGATATAGCCACATATACTATGTTCCTATATTATATTTATGTGCTGCAATTTCTATAACTTTACGAGAAAAGCCCATAGAGATATGTAAGAAACAAAGCAAAGAATGAAGTTTCTACATTAATAAACATAAGCTTATCTTATTTACCCCGAAAACTCCTAGGAATAATGAAAGAGTAGAGCAAGAAAGGAAATAAAAGTCAAAGCTTTGAAAATGATGTTTACTTTCTGGTATGTGCAGAATGAGCTTTCAAGATTTCGGCAGGGTGTCGGTGAGTTTTCAAAGTACTTATAAGACAAGATCATTATTCTGTATCTATAAGCTCGATGTTTTATTCCTGAAATAAACTGAGCCCTTCAAAATTTTGGTCTCTACAAAAAAAGAAGGGAGAGATACTTTTAAAGTATCAAACATACTTGAAAAACATCAGAAAATTGAAAAATAGGAAAAGAAGATATTATCTTTTTAAATTTGAATGGTTTTGACCTAATTAAACATCTTCTCTAGGAGAGTACATCCAACACACTGGCTGTACTGAGCTTCTGGGACTGATGGTGCCCCTGAAAATGCATCTGGTACTTACAGGAAAGCTGCACTGTGAAGAGGCACGAGTAAGCTGGTACTGTGGGTCTAGAGGTCCCCATTACTCCATGTGAACTGGTGAAGATATTGCTGCTTATTTTCGAGTTTCTATCTAGAAGAAAGGGAATTGTTTCCACACCAATCTTTCCTTTTAAAGAGTCCTGACAGCACATGATGGGCATTGCATAAATTCCAAGTGGTTAAAAGCCATCCATTTTCTTAAAGAAATCTTCAGTGTACTCTACAATTAGCTAGGCTATTTAAATTTTACAACCACCAACAAATAATGTTGAGACTAGTTGCTATAATCTTCACCAAGTGCCTGAGACTGAATTTCCCTGAAAATAAGGTGGTACAAAATGAATCAAATGATCCTGAGGTTGTATGCTTCTGTTCTGTGATTTACAAATCAGAAACTTCTCTGGGCAGTATATTGTTTTCAATATTAAGATGTTGTATATAGCTTTCAGAAATGCATATAAAGAGAAATTACAAGGATGATACTTTCTGGTATTTTAATCTATATGCTGTGAAGTTAAAAACAATTGATTTCCATTACATACCAATTTGTATCAGAAAGAGATTACATTTTGCAAACTAAATGAAACTAAATGTTGTGCTTTAAAAAGGAAAACAACTCATAGTAACTTATATGTCTACTTTTTAATGGTATTTGGTCTTGACATCTGAACAATCAGTTGCTTGGATAGCTTTATTCATACCCATCCTGGTATGCAGATAAATTTATTTAAATACAAAATTTGTTTGTCAGTGCAGAAATGCAAATGTCTTTTTTATATTGTAAAACTATTAGAAAATAGCAGTCTTAACTCTAACTCAACAAATCTTTCTTGAAAATGAAAAGCAAAAGCAAATGTAATTTAAAGAATTGTCCTGCGGTCTATAGCATAGGTTGTTAATACAGTCCTCATCACTGGTGGATGAGGACAGGTGTTCAATACACAATAACAAGAACATCCTTGAACTAGAGATTTCCAGTTGATTCCTATTGAAAGTTTTATCAGCAAATGAATATGAATTGAAAGACAAAGACTCAAATATTGTGTTAAATGTAATATGTCAAAGAATGTAGATCATATAGTTATTTTTCCTTCAAATTGCCAATATGGCATTGTCTGAATTATTATGTTTTATTTATGTGATATCGCAAAATAAAACAGGTGTCAATGAATGACATGTGAGTAGGCATACCTATTTTATGCTACAATTACTATATTGTTACATTTTAATTTGTTATAAAGCTTGTAAGCAATATGGGGAGGTCCCATTGAACATGGCTCACATTTTAGTCTTTTCTCCACCTAAGCAAATTTGCTATTGAACATAATAATATCTTTATGTTTGGAATGGCAAAACTCCCAATATTGTGTAGTCTCAATTAAGTTTAATTAATTTACCCTATATAATCTACAAAAAAATAAAATATTTGTAAGTCTACAGCAAGTGCCTAAGTCTATTATCTAGCAATATTTTTCAGATAAATGCAAGGGTTGCTTTAGAAATAGAAAGTAATATGTGTGGTGAACAGAGTCTATTTTTATGTGCCAAAAATAAGAAAAATCACATACACATACACAGGGATGTATACACACACACACACACACACACAGAATGTAAAAGTGAATACAATGAAAGTAATGCCAATTCTAAACAGAAAAAACTTTATTCATATAAAATATTATTTTAATTTACCACAAGCTATAAAACAGAAATGTATCTACCTGTAATCATATGCAGGTATGCATGAATAAGTAGTAAAATGAAGAGAAATAGACAAATATGTACAAACGAAATCAAAACAATTGTAGTGAATATTTCCCTGCAGACCACACCTTCTACTTTGTACAGGTGGTCTTCATCCTTCCAAAACATCTGATATGTAAAGAAGGTGGAGCAAATGTGAAAGAGACCATATACTGATAAGTGTTCAGAAGCGTGTTGGTAAGTTGGACTCTTGGTATACACATGAGTATCGATCACAAAAACATTCGCCTCAGTAACTCCCTATACAGAAGATAACTAATGTACACATGGAAGGAAAAAGAAGTAATTCTAAACAATGCCAGTGAAGGCTAAGCTCTAATACAATTGACTTACTGCTCTTCAAAAGTACCAAGTGTAATATAAACAAAGATTGCCTCAAAACGCCAGAAATCTACTAAAATATAAAAGTTAAATGTCATTGTATTCAATAGGAGGCCCTGCAGCAGAGGTTGAACATTGCAGGGAAGAAAAGAAAT
Organism: Mus caroli; assembly: GCF_978045245.1. Classification (NCBI taxonomy): domain Eukaryota; kingdom Metazoa; phylum Chordata; class Mammalia; order Rodentia; family Muridae; genus Mus; species Mus caroli. The sequence continues at coordinate 50,694,141 of NW_028227272.1, forward strand.
GCCAAAGACAAGATAAATTTTAGTTAATCCTGTTTAAGAAACAGTAAATTAATTTTGATAAATACAGCTTACAGCTGTAAGAATTTTCCAAGGCATATTGATCAGGTTTTGGGTCCTATCTTCTTGTGTTTTCATAAATTAAAGCCTATTTTAGATATTTTACTACCTGTGTTCTATGGCATTTTCTTTCATGCTCACTTTTTCCTCTGACTATTCCTTCGCTGCTGTTGTGTCTCTCCTGCCTTTGCAATTCCATCCCTACAAAGTCCTTTCCCAGCCGGGCTGTGGTGGCACACGCCTTTAATCCCAGCCCTTGGGAGGCAGAGGCAGGCGGATTTCTGGGTTTGAGGCCAGCCTGGTCTACAGAGTGAATTCCAGTACACCCAGGGCTACACAGAGAAACCCTGTCTCGAAAAAAAAAATTAAAAAAACCAACCAACTAAACAAACAAACAGACAAAACCAAAGTCGTTTCCCCATGCATGTGGCTTTGCTTTGTTTTGACACCCAATAAATTCAGTGGGTTTCTAACACTCCACTGAAGCGTTATGAGTTTACTACTCACAGTTTACCCAACTCACAGCAATGACTGCCCTTTTCTCAGAATGCATCAGTGGGCCTTTGTTCTCCCTCTAGCTATGACTAACTCTGGATGTTCTCATTCATTTTAGGTTCCTAATAGACAAGGACTATTAAAATAGATATAGTGTGCCCAGAAGACCCAATTCTATAGCCCTTATTTCTAGGTATTACTTTATTTTTATTTTTATTTTTATTTTTATTTTTTTGAGACAGGGTTTCACCGTATAGCTCTGGCTGTCCTGGAACTCATTTTGTAGACCAGGCTGGCCTCAAACTCAGAAATCCTCCTGCCTCTGCTTCCCAAGTGTAGGGATTAAAGGTGTGTGCCAACATGCCCAGCTATGTATTACATTTTTTAAAAATTAACATAAAATGAAATATAGCTTTAATTGACTAATATTCTAAACAAATCAGAAGAAATAATTGAGAAATACAGAAATCAAACAAACCTACAGTTCTCCTTTCTTGTGTTTGTGTGATGTAGTCAGTTTTGTGCTGATCCAGGGACTTGAGTCCTTTTGAATCTCACTGGTATACAGTTTTTTTTTTTTTTTAAATTGGGTATTTATTTCACTTACATTTCCAATGCTATCCCAAAAGTCCCCCACACCCTGCCACACCCACTCCCCCACACACCCACCCACTCCCACCTCTTGGCCCTGGCATTCCCCTGTACTGAGGCATACTAAGTTTGCAAGACCAATGGGCCTCTCTTTCCACTGATGGCCGACCAGGCCATCTTCTGATACATATGCAGCTAGAGACAGGAGCTCTGGGCGTGGGGGGTGAGGGAGTACTGGTTAGTTCATATTGTTTTTCTGCCTATAGGGTTGCAGATGCCCCCAGCTTCCTGGGTACTTCCTCCAGCTCCTCCATTGAGGGCCCTGTGATCCATCCAATAGCTGACTGTGAGCATCCACTTCTGTGTTTGCTAGGCCCGGCATAGTCTCACAAGAGACAGCTATATCAGGGTCCTTTCAGCAAAATCTTGCTAGTGTGTGCAATGGTGTCAGCGTTTGGAGGCTGATTATGGGATGGATCCCCGGGTTTGGCAGCCTCTAGATGGTCCATCCTTTAGTTTCAGCTCCAAACTCTGTCTCTGTAGCTCCTTCCATGGGTGCCTTGCTCCCAATTCCAAGAAGGGGCAAAGTATCCACACCTTGATCTTCATTTTTCCCAAGCTTCCTGTGTTTCACAAATTGTATCTTATATCTTGGGTATTTTAAGTTTCTGGGCTAATATCCACTTATCAGTGAGTACATATCATGTGAGTTATTTTGTGATTGAGTTACCTCACTCAGGATGATGCTCTCCATGTCCATCCATTTGCCTAGGAATTTCATAAATTCATTCTTTTTAATAGCTGAGTAGTACTCCATTGTGTAAATGTACATAATGTTCACTAACCCTTAGAGGAGTGCTATTCATTGATGAGTATTCAAACCTTTTTTTTTAATTCTCAAAACTTTGAACAATAATGGGTCTCTTCATCCACCACTTTTCAGAGAAAATTTCTCTGAATAAGACTAGGATTAACATTTGTCTTTGAGAAAACATAATTAACAAGAATGTAGTTGAATAGCTAGTGGGTTATAATATAATTCGGTTTTTCCTTGGTGCCTGTACCTTCCTATTACATGTTTTATCTGGCTGGAATTTATAATACCAACAGTGGATTCCCTCCTGCTATCAGAAAGCAGTTTAATCCTTTCATAATAGTGGTGTCATTGTTTCACAACTGGGTCTATGTTGCCAATGAGTTGGTATTATAAATTGTATAATTTGCTGCTAGGTCAAACAATAGGTAGTGTCTTTCTCCCTCTAGGGCCTGCATCCTGTCTTCAAGCTTTATGATGTAGTCAGCAGAAGGAAGCTTCCTGCTCAGTTCCAGCTTGGTTTCTCTGCATATAGCTATCAAGCTATGAAACTTCTATTTTATTTTTCTTTTGTTTTTGTTTTTTGTTGTTGTTGTTTTGTTTTGATTTTGGAAACAGGGTTTCTCTATATAGACCTGGCTATCCTGGAACGCACTCTGTAGACCAGGCAGGCCTCTATTTTAAATAGTGATTCTCTACAACAAAAATTTAAAAGAGAAGAATAAACAGGAATTTATATCAGACCTGGTTTGTTTATTAAAGAAAAATTAAGCAATGTGGTAAGCTTGTCTCAAAGAGAAAGATGGAAAAATTCATAGTCATTTGAAGAAATAAGTGAATATCAAATTACTAACTTCGTTGACAGGTAGAACATGTATTTCAAAGTTATAAAATGATAAGGCTTTAGGTTAATGATATAAGTCATTTGCATCTTTACAGAAATAAAAAACAGACTTGGTGCATCCTAGTTTTCCTTCATATTAATTGTTTTTCTTACAGCTCTGTGCTATATCATAATCAGTTGAGGATATCAAGCAAATCCAATGGACACTAAAACTGATTAATGATGGGCTGGTAAGTCATGTTTTTGCACATTTTCAGGTTTGGGCATTGTTTCCATACCAATTTTCTTCATAGGAATGCATAGACACGTGATCTCACACCGATAACTTGTTACCTTTTGGGACTGGAATCTTTACATACTTAACATATTTTTTGAAAAACAATTTTATACCTTCTTACATTTTTCTCTGAAGAATAAGGTTTATAAGGTTTGTCTGTGCTAAAGGGTTACATGTACAGTTCCCTAAAAACAGAAATGTAAATGCAAAATAAAAGCATTTCAAGTTACATAATCATAATATTTTAAAAGCCCCTTTGTGGTAAAGCAAACTCAACAAATCACAGAAGAAAACAAAATATGGAGATTCATTCTATTTTAAAAATATTTGGAAGATACTTCCTGAGAGAAGAAAAAAAAATGAGTACAAGGAAATAGCCTAGAGTTCAGTTGTTTAGAGGATTTATAAGGCCAAATGTCCTTTGTAAGAAATACTGTTCAGTTGGCTCTTTTTTTGGTAGACATGTATTGTCCAAGCAAATCTATGTGTGTGTTTAACTGAGCCTGTAGGTGACAAAGTGCAGGTGCAATAGAGTGTCAAACTTGTACTTTTGGCATGAAGTCCTAGTGGCTAATTATGCATTTAGTTGCCATGGGTGCAATTTGGTTCCCCAGCATTTTTATGCCTGTTTAGTGATTGTAGGCTCAAGGCTTCCACTGATTTGGAAGATTGCTGTGACTGAGAGGTCAGCTTTAAAAATATGTATAAGGAAATTTGGCCCCTGAAGTAATCACTGTGAGGACAATTTTTAGATTATAAAATTTTACAAATTTTTCAGCATGTAGAAGGAAACACGATTAAAAATAAGAGGATTAACGCAACCTCATGGAATGACATAATTTCTTTGGTTGCCTGGCATATAATTTTTCTCTCATTTCTTTATTCCCCTGCAAATTAGTTATTATTTGAGAAAATAAGTGAATTGGAACTAAGATCAATGTCACCACTTAATTCTTCAAGTCAGTACTGTAAGAAAAATTCATGAATAAGATTAATAGTACTTTATAAGTAATACATAGTGGTTTTTATTATGGTAAAATACATGTACAGATTGTTTTTTTATCTTCTTGCAGACTAAACTACCAACTTAGAGAGGGAACTCATTCTACTTATCATGGTACACTGCATATACTGGAGTCTTTTTGTGTATGAGAGATTTATTGTTGGTTGAGTAGGCAGCAAATATGCAAACACATAGTCATCATTCATAAACATATATTTTCTACTTGCTCATGTAACTTGGGAAACACTTAGAAGAAATTTTCCCAGTCTTCTTTAGTGAAAGAGGCATATAAAACTGTCATTGGCAACATCATTTTAAAGGAGAAATCAATTTGGGGTACTGAAAAGGTCAAGGCCAAAATGAGATAACTGTTTCTGTCTATGCTGTATACTGCTGCTTTGTCATCTTTAATGTCCCTTGTTTAAATTGTGCTTTTCTTATAAACAATTCAAAGAAAATCATGTGATTGTAAAATGAGTAAATCAATTAATGATTGCCTCAAAGCATTTATGAATGTGAGACTCGCAATAAATGCCAATTAATACCAAGAAATTATCAACTACTTCTTTCTGATGAAATTACACACAGTAGCTCTTGCTCTGTGAGTAGGAAATCAGGACTCTCTGTATTTTAAGATTGATACAGTAGTGGTTTTTGAATTGTAGTCCGGGGATACAAGTTTAGCAGTTCCACAGGAAATATTTTATGTAAGAATGAGAAGAAAGTACAGTCCAGCTGATTGTTGCTCTAACATGGAGGTGGCTTCTTTCAGGTTCCTTTCTATCTTTCACCATCAGCAAGCAATGAAGTACTATACCTGCATCTGGTGAGAATGCAAAGTAGCTATTCAAATTGGAAAGCATATTTTATCCTTGGGAGCAGGAGGCAGGATTAGGTTTTGTTTAACTGAGTACATGTGTTCAAAACAAGTTCTGTAAAGTAAGCAATGGCAATCTGCCTATTCTAATACCACCTTCTTTCTTCTAAGATTTCCTTTCAGAGAGTGTGCACACAAACTGTCTACAGAGATTAACATAATCTATCTACAGATGCTTCCTATAGTTTGTTTCATAGACAAGCCTTGACATACATCCCCAAAGTTATGATTTCTACCACAAATAACTCAGGTTTCTGCAGTTTTACTTTTGATATTTGGAAATGAATCCTTCATGATATGTTCCTTGAAGTTGTTTTTTTCTGAACTTTTACTGAACCTGTGAACCTACAACTAAAATATTGAGTCTGGAACCAGACCACCTCATAGGTATGTTGGGCATTTCATGAAATAACATGGTGTACACAAATAGTAGAGCTAAAAAAAATTCTTTGAATTTGTCTATTATGTGAAATCTAAGAAGCTGAATATCTAAGCTAGGATTTAAATCTATTTTTGTGCATAAATAAAAATATAGCAGTTTTTAAAATTGTGTATAGTATGTATTTTCCTTCTCCCTGGTTGATTACTCCCATCATGTGAGTATACACTTTCCAATTTTCTCTTTCCCAGACATGGTGGCTTGCTCAACAGGAGACAAAAGGACTGTGATCAAAGATGATTTCAGTTTGCAACTTTGTTAGTCAATTAGCATTTTTCTTTTGGAAAAGCCATGGGAGACGGGAACTTATGTCAGTGGCAGAGGGCTTCCTTATCATGTGTAAAGTGTTTGGTTCTAGTAATACAGTATAAAACTACAAAAGCAAAGAGCACAGATTAAAATTTACAAATAAAACTACAGAGATGGAGACTAATATGATGCTGTCTATGTTTCATACTTGTCACTTCCCACATTTTAAATCCTAGGAGGAGTGTAAGCCCTGATATCCTTTCTTGATGGGCTAAGGTGCTGCAGAACTTACTTGGACATTATCCAAGCTTATAGAGCACTAAACGGACACAAAGCTAACAAGCATATTTTCTAGAGTTATGTTCACACAGTGACTGTGCTTCAAATGGAGGTGCCTGTAATATTTTAAGGGTTAAAATATGTACTTATAATTGGAAAAAAATGAATTATTAATAACAACCCAAATTAAGACGAGTGTTCTTCATTTTACTCTTTTTAAAGCATGTGCACTTAAACATTAAAACAAAAAAAAAATTAAAGAAACAAAAACAACCTTTCTATGTTCAGTAACTGAAGTCCAAATTTTATTATTAAAAGTATAGTGAACTAAACAGTAAAGGAGCTCACAGAAATACAGATTAATTATCATAAATGATACAGAGTTTTAGAATATGCCAACAGTCTAAGACAATAAAGGAGATCCCTTTAAATTATGAATGTCCTAATAATAAACATTGAATAGCTTATACATATAAGTTTCCAAGTTATATCTAAAATGAAATTGCTGAAATGCAGGTAACTATGTGGATAATACACCAATAGCAATATATGGATCTATTTTACTCTTTATAAGTGTTACTTCTAATATCAAAAAGTGAAACTTAAATCACAACTCTGTTTTCAGTTCCTAAATATCAGACTCTGCAATACTAGTTTGGCAAGATTGTGTGAGCACGAGAAATTGAACACATCATCACCTAATGAGAAAATAGCTTAAAATATTATTTGAGAAATATGGATAGCAATGGATGTAATTACTACTCCTTTATGACACAGAACTTTGTTTTTGTGTCTATATCAGACTTTACATTATCTTTTTTATTTTGGATTCAGATATAAAGAAATAGAACATAATGACTCAGATAAGAAAATTTTCATTTCTTTAATTACCACATTTTAAGGTATTTATATTTCTCTAAGGATTTAGCGTTTAATTAGAGAAAACCATGATGATTATAGTAAATGGGGATTAAATGATATTTAATGAGAAAATCCATAATGAAGGTTTGTGGAGGATCAGATTTTATTTGCAATGATTTCACTCTGATCTCAGATGTGACAAAATAATTACATGAAGATTGCTCCTTGGAATTTTCATTTCACATAATCTAACTGATGATCTAATTTATAGTGCAATTAGTCAATTTTTCAAATGCCATAAGGTGAGGCATGCTAGGAGAGGACTCTTTATGTCCCCATCTGTCATACACTCTGCTTTTTTGTTTTCTACTTGACATTTAAAATTTTGTTATGAAAGTGTCTGGCAAGATACAAATGTCTAAGCTACTAAACATAACGGGTGAGATGTGTCTTCCACAAACCAGGTATTATAAGCTTAGCCTGAAGTGTTACAGCATTGGAAGGAATGGGTGGGTGGCAAGTGTCTATAATATAAAGGTTGCTGAATTATCATTACAAAAGGAACCCTGCGTTGTGAGATTAGCCACTGGGGTTCACTTTGCCTTTCCTTCATCAGCATACACAAAAGCTGAAGTCAGATGCTGTCTTCATAACTTAGACTACACAAACTCTAGAACTGTGAAAAAAAATAAAATTTCAGTTATTCCCAAGTTAGTTATTCAGCACTTATGTTATAGCAGCATAAGGAGAATAAGGTGGTTTCAAAAATATTCTGACATCTTCAGAGCAACAGAGATTTTCATATCGTCAGATGATCACATAGAAGTCAGAAAAGCTCCACTATGAACAGCAACTACACTAACCTTTGTGAACATAAAAATAATGATATAAAAATACACATCCGTAATTGCCTTCTTCATATAAAAATATTGCTGTTAATACATTCTGAAAATATTGTTTGTTTTGAGTAAGACATTGTTTTGAGAAAAAAAAGTTGAGTGTTTGAATTTCAAAATTAATGACTTTAAATAGCTTAAAGTTTCAGAAAAGGGAGTTGATGAGAAACTGATGAAATTAGACAATAGTGTATTAAACTCCCTCAAATACACACAAATTGAAATTATCAAGAACATTTACAAAGTCGTTTGGTGTTTGAAAACATAATAGTTTTCCCTAATGAAATAATAATAAAAAATCTTGGGAATCAAAATAAAGTTCATGTTATCTTAGACAAACCTTAATATATTTCATGAAGTAGGTTATGGGTTTATATCTGAAATGTGAGAAGCAAATTAAATATCAAAAGAGAAAATATTTGAAAGATGTTTTGGCAAAAAGGAGGCAAGTGTTCTAAAATCTTTTTCAGTGGTACAGCATTTGTTCAGGTAATTAAACTTTTCACCAATGCTTAGGCAAGAAGCTTTCATTACATTCATTGGGTCATGTGAAAACAAAGTTATTTAAGTAAGGAAAAGGAAGATTATATTAGAACTATTTTTGTTAGAAAGAGAGAGTGAGAGATGAAACTGATAGGGTTAAAACAACTAAGATTCATTCTATGAGCATATATTGTTGTCAAAGTAAAATATGTATATATGAAATTTGCACTCTCTACTGAGGAATGAGTCTGTATTGATGTAAACCCATATCTGAAATAATTGCTCATATTTAAGACTAATTAGAGGTAAAATACTTTGAGGCCAGATTATATAAGTCCAGGAAGGTCAAATTCTTTTTTTTTTTAATTTAATTTAATTTTAAATTTGATTTTACATGGAATTTATTTTTATACTCCATATTCCATTCCAGTGGTATAGCTGGGTCTTCAGGTAGATCTATTTCCAACACTCTGAGGAAACTGCAGATTGATATCCAGAGTGATTGTACCAGTTTGCAATCCCACCAGCAATGGAGGAGTGTTCCTTTCTCCACATCTTCTCCAACATGTGTTGTCACCTGAGGTTTTGATCTTAGTCATTCTGATTGGTGTAAGGTAGACTCTCAGGATCATTTTGATTTGCATTTCTCTGATCACTAAGGACTTTGAACATTTCTTTAGGTGCTTCTCAGCCATTCAAGATTACTCATTTGTGAATTCTCAGTTTTGTTTTATACCTAAATTTTGATTGGGTTGTTTGGTTTTTTGGAGATAACTTCTTGAGTTCTTTATATATTTTGGATGCTAGCCCTCTGTCAGATGTGGGGTTAGTGAAGACTTATTTTTCCCCAATCTGTAGGTTGCCTATTCCTCTTACCAACAATGTCCTTTGCCTTACAGCTTTCCAGTTTCATGAGGCCCCATGTATCAATTGTTGATCTTAGAGCATGAGCCATTTGAGTTCTGCTTAGGAAATTTCCCTCTGTGCCAATGAGTTCAAGGATCTTTCTCTTCTGTTAGATTCAGTGTATCTGGTTTTATGTTGAGGTCCCTGATACACTTGAACTTGAGCTTTGTAAAAGTTGACCAATATGGATCTTTTTTCATTCTTCTACATACAGAGAGTCTGTTAGACCAACACCATTTATTGAAGATACTGTCTTTTTTCCATTGTATATTTTTGGCATCTTTGTCAAAAATCAAGTGACCATGGGTGTGACATTTTATTTCTGGGTCTTCAAATCTATTTCATTGATCAACATGTCTGTCTCTGTACCGATTCAATACAGTTTTATTTATTTTATTTTATTTTTATCACTATTGCTCTGTAGTAAAGCTTGAGGTCAGGGATGGTGATCCCCCCAGTTGTTTTGAGATCTGGCTGTGGGGCATTTTCTCAATTAGTGATCAAGGGGGAAAGGCCCCTTGTGGGTGGTGCCATCTCTGGGCTGGTAGTCTTAGGTTCTATAAGAGAGCAGGCTGAGCAAACCAGGGGAGGCAAGCCAATAAAGAACATCCCTCCATGGCCTCTGCATCAGCTCCTGTCTTTAATGACTTCTATTTCTTTGTATAATATGGGCTTGTTTAGATAGTTTACCTGCTCTTGATTTATGTGGTATCTGTCTAGAAAACCATCCATTTCATCAAGATTTTCCAGTTTGTTGAATATAGTAGGATCTGATGACTTTTTTGAATTTCCTACTTTTCTTGTTGTTATGTCTCCCTTTTCATTTCTGATATTATTAATTTGGGTACTGCCTCTTGGCCCTTTAGGTAGTTTGGCTAGGGGTTTATCTATCTTGTTGATTGTTTTAAAGAACCAGCTTTTGGGTTTGCTGATTCTTTCCATTGTTTTCTTTGTTTGTATTTGGTTGATTTCATCTCTGAGTTTGATTATTTCCTGCCTTCTACCCCTCTTGGTTGAGTTTGTTTCTTTTTGTTCTAGAGCTCTCAGATGTGTTAAAAAGTCATTAGTGTAAGATCTCCCCAGTTTCTATACCAGGGCACTTAGTGCCATGAACTTTCCTCTTAGCACTGGTTTCATTGTTTGGGTATGATATGTCAACATTTTCATTAAATTCTAGGAAGTTTTTAATTTCTTTCTTTCTTCCCTGACCAAGTTATCTTTGAGTAAAGAGTTGTTCAGTTTCCATGTATATGTCTGCCTTCTGTAGTTCTTGCTGTTATTGAAGACCAGACTTAGACCATGATGATCTGATAGGATACATGGTATTATTTCGATCTTCTTGTATCTGCTGAGGGTTGTTTTGTAACCAATTATATGGTCGATTTTGGAGAAGTTACATTGAAGTGCTTAGAAGAAGGTGTATTCCTTTGTTTTAGGGTCAAATGTTTATAGATATCTGTTAAAAACCATTTATTTCATAACCTCTCTTAGTTTCACTGTGTCTCTGTTTTGTTTTTATTTCAATGACCTGTCCATTGATGTGAATGGGGTGTTGAAATCTCCCACTTTTATTTTGTGGGGTTCAATGTGTCTTTTTAGTTTTAATAAATTTTCTTTTGTGAATTTGGATCCTCTTGCATTTAGGGCACAGATGTTCAGAATTGAGACTTTCTCTTGGTGGATTTTCTGCTTAATGAATATTAAGTGTCTTTCTTCATTGCACTTGATAACTTTTGGTTGAAAGTCTATTTTATTGGATATTAAGATGGCAACCTCTGCTTGCTTCCTGGGACCATTTACTTGGAAGATATTTTTCCATTTTTTTTTTTTACTCTGAGATAGTGTCTGTCTTTGCTGTTGAAGTGTGTTTCTTGTATGCAGCAAAACATTGGGTCCAATGTTAGCTTATGATTTTTTTTATAGGTGAGTTGAATCCATTAATATTAAGAGAAATTAAAGAGATATGACTGTTTGTTTCTGATATGTTCCTTTTTTAGGTGGCTTTATGTGCTTGTGGCTATCTGCTTTTAACTTTGTTGTGAGATGCTTAATATCTTGTCCTTTCTTTGGTGAAGGTATCTTCCTTGTGTTGGAGTTTTCCTTCCAGGATCCTCTGTAGGGCTGGGTTGGTAGATAGATACTCTTTGAATTTGGTTTTGTCCTGGAATATTTTTGTTTCTCCATCTATGTTGATTGAGAATTTTGCTAGATATAGTAGCCTGGGCTGACATTTGTGTTCTCTTAGGGTCTACATGACAAGGCACTTCTGGCTTTTATAGTCTCTGTTGAGAAGTGTGCTTTAATTTTGATAGGTCTAACTTTGTATCTTACTTTGCCTTTTCCCTTACAGCTTTTTTTTTTTTTTTTTTTTTTACTTTATATATTTGTTTTTTTTTCCACTGTTTTTTTTTTATTACATATTTTCCTCAATTACATTTCCAATGCTATCCCAAAAGTCCCCCATACCGCCCCCCACTTCCCTACCCTCCCATTCCCATTCTTTTGGCCCTGGCATTCCCCTATATTGGGGCATATAAAGTTTGCAAGTCCAATGGGCCTCTCTTTCCAGTGATGGCCGACTAGGCCATCTTTTGATACATATGCAGCTAGAGACAAGAGCTCCGGGGTACTGGTTAGTTCATCATGTTGTTCCAACTATAGGGTTGCAGATCCCTTTAGCTCCTTGGGTACTTTCTCTAGCTTCTCCATTGGGAGCCCTGTGATCCATCCAATAGCTGACTGTGAGCATCCACTCCTGTGTTTGCTAGGCCCCTGCATAGTCTCACAAGAGACAGCTATCTTCGGGTCCTTTCAGCAAAATCTTGCTAGTGTATGCAATGGTGTCAGCATTTGGAAGCTGATTATGGGATGGATCCCCGGATATGGCAGTCTCTAGATGGTCCATCCTTTCATCACAGCTCCAAACTTTTGTCTCTGTAACTCCTTCCCTGGGTGTTTTGTTCCCAATTCTAAGAAGGGGCACAGTGTCCACATTTTGGTCTTCATTCTTCTTGAGTTTCATGCGTTTAGCAAATTGTATCTTATATCTTGGGTATCCTAAGTTTTGGGCTAATATCCACTTATCAGTGAATACATATTGTGTGAGTTCCTTTGTGATTGTGTTACCTCACTCAAGATGATGCCCTCCAGGTCCATCCATTTGCCTAGGAATTTCATAAATTCAATCTTTTTAATAGCTGAGTAGTACTCCATTGTGTAAATGTACCATAATTTCTGTATCCATTCCTCTGTTGAGGGACATCTGGGTTCTTTCCAGCTTCTGGCTATTATAAATAGGGCTGCTATGAACATAGTGGAGCATGTGTCCTTCTTACTGGTTGGGACATCTTCTGGATATATGCCCAGAAGAGGTATTGCTGGATCCTCCGGTAGTACTATGTCCAATTTTCTGAGGAACCGCCAGACTGATTTCCAGGGTGGTTGTACAAGCTTGCAATCCCACCAACAATGGAGAAGTGTTCCTCTTTCTCCACATCCTCGCCAGCATCTGCTGTCACCTGAATTTTTGATCTTAGCCATTTTGACTGATGTGAGGTGGAATCTCAGGGTTGTTTTGATTTGCATTTCCCTGATGATTAAGGATGTTGAACATTTTTTCAGGTGCTTCTCTGCCATTCGGTATTCCTCAGGTGAGAATTCTTTGTTCAGTTCTGAGCCCCATTTTTTAATGGGGTTATTTGACTTTCTGGAGTCTACCTACTTGAGTTCTTTATATATATTGGATATTAGTCCCTTGTCTGATTTAGGGTAGGTGAAGATCCTTTCCCAATCTGTTGGTGTTTTTTTTTTTTTGTCTTATTGATGGTGTCTTTAGCCTTGCAGAAGCTTTGTAGTTTCATGAGGTCCCACTTGTCAATTCTCGATCTTACAGCACAAGCCATTACTATTCTATTCAGGAATTTTTCCCCTGTGCCCATATCTTCAAGGCTTTTCCCCACTTTCTCCTCTATAAGTTTCAGTGTCTCTGGTTTTATGTGAAGTTCCTTGATCCACTTAGACTTGACCTTAGTACAAGGAGATAGGAATGGATTGATTCGCATTCTTCTACATGTTAACAACCAGTTGTGCCAGCACCATTTGTTGAAAATGCTGTCTTTCTTCCACTGGATGTTTTTAGCTCCCTTGTCGAAGATCAAGTGACCGTAGGTGTGTGGGTTCATTTCTGGGTCTTCAATTCTATTCCATTGGTCTATTTGTCTGTCACTATACCAGTACCATGCAGTTTTTATCACAATTGCTCTGTAGTAGAGCTTTAGGTCCGGCATGGTGATTCCACCAGAGGTTCTTTTATCCTTGAGAAGAGTTTTTGCTATCCTAGGTTTTTTGTTATTCCAGATGAATTTGCAGATTGCACTTTCTAATTCGTTGAAGAATTGATTTGGAATTTTGATGGGGATTGCATTGAATCTGTAGATTTCTTTTGGCAAGATAGCCATTTTTACAATGTTGATCCTGCCAATCCATGAGCATGGGAGATCTTTCCATCTTCTGAGATCTTCTATAATTTCTTTCTTCCGAGACTTGAAGTTTTTATTATATAGATCTTTCACTTCCTTAGTTAGAGTCACGCCAAGATATTTTATATTATTTGTGACTATTGAGAAGGGTGTTGTTTCCCTAATTTCTTTCTCAGCCTGTTTATTCTTTGTGTAGAGGAAGGCCATTGATTTGTTTGAGTTAATTTTATATCCAGCTACTTCACCGAAGCTGTTTATCAGGCTTAGGAGTTCTCTGGTGGAATTTTTAGGGTCACTTATATATACTATCATATCATCTGCAAAGAGTGATATTTTGACTTCATCTTTTCCAATTTGTATTCCTTTGATCTCCTTTTGTTGTCAAATTGCTCTGGCTAGGACTTCAAGTACAATGTTGAATAGGTATGGAGAAAGTGGACAGCCTTGTCTAGTCCCTGATTTTAGAGGGATTGCTTCAAGCTTCTCACCATTTACTTTGATGTTGGCTTCTGGTTTGCTGTAGATTGCTTTTATCATGTTTAGGTATGGGCCTTGAATTCCTGATCTTTCCAAGCCTTTTATCATGAATGGGTGTTGGATCTTGTCAAATGCTTTTTCTGCATCTAACGAGATGACCATGTGGTTTTTGTCTTTGAGTTTGTTTATATACTGGATTACGTTGATGGATTTCCGTATATTGAACCATCCCTGCATCCCTGGGATGAAACCTACTTGGTCAGGATGGATGATTGTTTTGATGTGTTCTTGGTTTCGGTTAGCAAGAACTTTATTGAGGATTTTTGCATCAATATTCATAAGGGATATTGGTCTGAAGTTTTCTATCTTTGTTGGGTCTTTTTGTGGTTTAGGTATCAGAGTAATTGTGGTTTCATAGAATGAGTTGGGTAGAGTACCTTCTGTTTCTATTTTGTGGAATAGTTTGTGAAGAACTGGGATTAGATCTTCTTTGAAGGTCTGATAGAACTCTGCACTAAACCCATCTGGTCCTGGGCTTTTTTTGGTTGGGAGACTATTAATGACTGCTTCTATTTCTTTGGGGGATATAGGGTTGTTTAGATCATTAACCTGATCTTGGTTCAACTTTGGTACCTGGTATCTGTCTAGGAACTTCTCCATTTCATCCAGGTTCTCCAGTTTTGTTGAGTATAGCCTTTGGTAGAAGGATCTGATGGTGTTTTGGATGTCTTCAGGATCTGTTGTTATGTCTCCTTTTTCATTTCTGATTTTGTTAATTAGAATACTTTCCCTGTGCCCTCTAGTTAGTCTGGCTAAGGGTTTATCTATCTTGTTGATTTTCTCAAAGAACCAGCTCCTTGATTGGTTGATTCTTTGAATAGTTCTTCTTGTTTCCACTTGATTGATTTCACCCCTGAGTTTGATTATTTCTTGCTGTCTACTCCTCTTGGGTGAATTTGCTTTCTTTTGTTCTAGTGCTTTTAGGTGTGTTGTCAAGCTGCTAATGTGTGCTCTTTCTAGTTTCTTTTTGGAGGCACTCAGAGCTATGAGTTTTCCTCTTAGAAATGCTTTCATTGCGTCCCATAAGTTTGGGTATGTTGTGGCTTCATTTTCATTGAACTCTAAAAAGTCCTTGATTTCTTTCTTTATTCCTTCCTTGACCATTGTATCATTGAGAAGAGTGTTGTTCAGTTTCCACGTGAATGTTGGCTTTCTATTATTTATTTTGTTATTGATGATCAGCCTTAGTCCATGGTGATCTGATAGGATGCATGGGACAATTTCAATGTTTTTGTATCTGTTGAGTCCTGTTTTGTGCCCAATTACGTGGTCAATTTTGGAGAAGGTACCATGAGGTGCTGAGAAGAAGGTGTATCCTTTTGTTTTAGGGTAAAATGTTCTGTAGATATCTGCCAGATCCATTTGATCCATAACTTCTGTTAGTTTCACTGTGTCCCTGTTTAGTTTCTGTTTCCATGATCTGTCCATTGGTGAAAGTGGTGTGTTGAAGTCTCCCACTATTATTGTATGAGGTGCAATGTGTGCTTTGAGATTTACTAAAGTTTCTTTAATGAATGAGGCTGCCTTTGTATTTAGAGCATAGATATTCAGGATTGATAGTTCCTCTTGGAGGATTTTACCTTTGATGAGTATGAAGTGCCCCTCCCTGTCTTTTTTGATGACTTTGGGTTGGAAGTCAATCTTATCAGATATTAGAATGGCTACTCCAGCTTGTTTCTTCATTCCATTTGCTTGGAAAATTGTTTTCCAGCCTTTCAGTCTGAGGTAGTGTCTATCTTTTTCTCTGAGATGAGTTTCCTGCAAGCAGCAAAATATTGGGTCTTGATTGTGTAGCCAGTTTGTTAGTCTATGTCTTTTTATCGGGGAGTTGAGTCCATTGATATTAAGAGATATTAAGGAAAAGTAATTGTTGTTTCCTGTTATTTTTGTTGTTAAAGTTGGCATTCTGTTCTTGTGGCTGTCTTCTTTTCGGTTTGTTGAGGGATTACCTTCTTGTTGTTTCTAGGGCGTGGTTCCTGTCCTTGTATTGGTTTTTTTCTGTTATTATCCTTTGAAGGGCTGGATTCGTGGAGAGATAATGTGTGAATTTGGTTTTGTCGTGGAATACTTTGGTTTCTCCATCTATGTTAATTGAGAGTTTGGCTGGGTATAGTAGCCTGGGCTGGAATTTGTGTTCTTTTAATATCTGTATAACATCTGTCCAGGATCTTCTGGCTTTCATAGTCTCTGGTGAAAAATCTGGTGTAATTCTGATAGGCTTGCCTTTATATGTTACTTGGTCTTTTTCTCTTACTGCTTTTAGTATTCTATCTTTATTTAGTGCATCTGTTGTTCTGATTATTATGTGTCGGGAGGTATTTCTTTTCTGGTCCATCCTATTTGGAGTTCTGTAGGCTTTTTGTATGTTCATGGGCATCTCTTTCTTTAGATTTGGGAAGTTTTCTTCTATAATTTTGTTGAAGATGTTTGCTGGTCCTTTGAGTTGAAAATCTTCATTTTCATCCACTCCTATTATCCGTAGGTTTGGTCTTCTCATTGTGTCCTGTATTTCCTGGATGTTTTGAGTTAGGATCTTTTTGCATTTTCCATTTTCCTTGATTGTTGTGCCGATGTTCTGTATGGAATCTTCTGCACCTGAGATTCTCTCTTCCATCTCTTGTATTCTGTTGCTGATGCTTGCATCTATGGTTCCAGATTTCTTTCCTAGGGTTTCTATCTCCAGTGTTGCCTCATTTTGGGTTTTCTTTATTGTGTCTACTTCCCTTTTTAGGTCTAGTATGGTTTTGTTCATTTCCATCATCTGATTGGATGTGTTTTCCTGTTTCTCTTTAAGGACTTCTACCAGTTTGGTTGTGTTTTCCTGTTTTTCTTTAAGGACTTGTAACTCTTTAGCCATGTTCTCCTGTAGTTCTTTAAAGTCCTTCTTGATGTCCTCTACCATCATCATGAGATATGCTTTTAAATCCAGGTCTAGTTTTTCAGGTGTGTTGGGGTGCCCTGGACTGGGCGAAGTGGGAGTGCTGGGTCCTGATGATGGTGAGTGGTCTTGGTTTCTGTTAGTAAGATTCTTACCTTTACCTCTCGCCATCTGGTAATCTCTGGAGTTGTTATAGTTGTCTCTGTTCAGAGGTTGTTCTTCTGGTGATTCTGAGTATCCTCTGTCAGCAGACCTGGGAGACAGGCTCTCTCCTCTGAGTTTCAGTGGTTAGAGCACTCCCTGCTGACAAGCTTTCCTCTTAAAGGGAAGGTGTACAGATATCTGGCGTTTGGACCTCCTCCTGGCCGAAGAAGAAGGCGGAAAACAGGACCTTTCCCAGATGCTGTGTTGCTTTGGCAGGTCACAGAAGCTGTAGGCTTCTGTGGTGCACACTCTCAGCTGTGCAGACTAAGTTCCTAAGTTCAGTGGAGTCCTGGATCCAAGATGTGCTCCCTGCTCCTGAGGCAGAGGGCTCCTGTGCAGGGCAGACCACTGTCTTCCAGCTAGGAGGGTGCCGGATGTCTGTGGCCCCAAAAGGGTGCTGCCTCAGCGGCTCTGTGGCTCCCGCCTGTCCCAGAAGCTGTCTGCCTCTGTGGTCCTCACTCTAACCTGTACAGCCCCTTACAGCTTTTAATATTCTTTCTTTGCTCTGTGCATTTAGGGTTTTGATAATGGGAAGATTTTCTTTTCTGGTCCCATTTATATGGTGTTCTATAGGCTTCCTCTACCTTTATGTCCATCTCTTTCTTTAGCTTCGGAAAGTTTTCTCCTATGATTTTGTTTAAGACATTTTCAGGTCTTTGAGCTGGGAATCTTCATTCTCTATTCTGATTATCCTTAGATTTTGTCTTTTCATTGTGTTCTGATTTTCCTGGATGCTTTGGGTTAGGAGTATTTTTATGTTTTGAATTTTCTTTGAGAGTTGTGTCAATCTCTTCTACCATATCTTCTATACCTGAGATTCTTTCTTATCTCTCTTGTATTCTGTTGATAATACTTACATCTGTAATTCCTGATCTCTTTCCTAGGATTTCTATTTCCAGGTTTGCCTCCATTTGTGTTTTCTTTATTGTTTCTACTTCCACTTTTAGGTCTTGGATTGCTTTATTCAATTCCTTCACCTGTTTACCTATGTTTTTCTGTATTTGTTTCAGTGAGTTATTGATATCCTCCTTAAAGAACTCTATTATCTTCATGAGATAGAATTTTGGGACAGATTCCTGATTTTCAGGTGTGTTGGTGTATTTAAGGCTTGCTGTGGTGGGAGAACTGGTTTCTAATTTTGCCCATGTATTTTGGCTTCTGTTGTTTATTGTCTTGCATTTGCCTTTCGCCATCTGGATATCCCTGGTGTTTGTTGATCTGGATGACTAGATGGTGTCTGCTTCTTTTGTCCCTAGGTTACTTCAGGTGCCTTGGTAGGCTTTCAGCCCTGACTGTATCAGAACACCTCTGGGGTCCTCCAACTGGGGGCTCTTCAGAGGGGCACTGAAGCTGCTGATTTGTTGCCCTGGCTGGTGGATCTTGTGGGAGGCCTTCAGACTATTGGTTCTTCAGTGGAGCAGTCAAGCTGTTGTCTAACTGTGCTGAGTGCAGCTGACCCCCAACTTCTCTGAAAGTAGTGGATCCTCAACTGCTCAAATGATCTGAGTGCAGTGTGTCCAACTGCTCTAATTGCAGTGGATCCTCTAGGTTGGATCAGGATATGGAGTCTTCACAAGAGCAAACCAACTAGGAGTCTGCTCTAGCAGCAAGGACCAGGTAGAAGGAGTGGAAGAGACAGGAGGAAGGAGAGTGGTATTCGGAAGGGTGGCTGTTTTGCTGTGTAATGTGTCCCAAGTCCACCAGGCTCCCAGAAGCAGCTCTGGGACTCAGGAGGTTGGAAGTCGTTAGGGAGTTTCTTACCAACTGCTCTGATTGCAGAGGGTCCTCAAGGATGGACTTGGATATGGAGTCTTCACAGGAACAGACCAACTAGGTATCTGCCCCAGTAGCAAGGACCAGGCAGAAGTTGAAGACGAAATTCTTACCTTTTACTTTATCCAGGCTTTAGAGATCATGAAATAAGAGGTATGAAAGAATTTGCTATATAAAATGACTAGGTTGATAGTGAGTATTTTGGGGATACCAATTAAGTTGTACAAGAGAAAGTAGGGGATTAAAGATGATCTATAAATTGACCATATGGTGGCATTATTCTTATGTTGCCTACAAAGGAGAGTAAGGCCTTACAAAGAGAGACAAAAGCCAGAATCTAAAGAGATACTTACTTCAGGTAAATATTAAATGTATAGAATCTCTTAGTATTTTATTTTCTTTGTAGTGTTAGCAATCAAGAATAAAGTACCAGTTAGTGTCAGATGCAAGTTGGGTCCCTTAATATTTACAAATGCTAAAATGAAAATAGATACTAAATCTTCCAGAAAAACTACTTGAAACATTTTTAAATTTAGCTACATTTTGATCATATTCTTCCCCTTCCCTAAGTCTCTCCAAGATACTCTCTCCTATTTATCCACCAAACTTTAAGATTTTTCTCTAAAAGTCAAAAACCCAAATGCAAGAACACCCAACACTCCTCCACACAAGAAAAACAAGAAAACAACATTCTAAAATATCACACACATTAAAACAAATCCAATAAAAGCATGTATGTGTATTATATTACTTTTGATTTTTCCATGCTACTGTTGTTTTAGTAAGGTGCCATCTGAGAGCCTAATGCAAGCAAGCCACATGATTTCTGTGGAACACAAATGACCACATTCATAATTGCTATGCTTTCTCAAGAATGAATTCTATACATACCCAATAATTTCTTTCCTCTGCAATCTTCTACTTTCAATACATATTTTGTATATTTCTAAGAACACAGGTGAAATATAAAGTGATTAAGAAATAAAAAATACCAATAAATTTAGGTATTGCCTTAGTCAGTGCTCTATTGCTGTAGTGACATGATGACTCAGGTGAATGATGAAAGAAGGCATTTAATTGAGCTTATTTACAGTTTCAGATGTTTATTTCATTATCATCATGGTAGGAAACATGGAAGTAGGAAGGAGCAGATGATCCTGTATAAGTGACTGAGAAGACTATAAATAGATCTGCTGGCAGCAGGAAAAAAGAGCCATTGGTCGTGGCTTGAGTTTTTAGAACATAAAAGCACACCCCCAGTGACACATGTCCTCCAAGAAGGCCACATGTATGCCAACATGGACATCCTTCCTAATCCTTCTCAAGTGGCGCTACTCCCCGATGACAAACCACTCAATTATTTGAGCCTACAAGTCATTTTTATTAAAACCAACCACATTATTTATCCATTGTTATGAAAATGTTAATTTAAGATAATTAATACTTATATTAGGTAAAAGTGAATACATGGAGATATTCAACATGATAGATACAAATTTAAAGCACATTTCTAATGATATGTGCTGATCTTACTTTTGTATTTATTTGTTCATTTAAAATATAACATTTCCTCCTTTCCCATTTCTTCTTTCAACCTTTCCATGTACTTTGCCTCCTACTCCTTCTCACTCTCTCTCAACTTGTCTTCTTCATTTTTGATTATTTTTACATGCACATTCTCTTAGGGTTTCTATTCCTGCACAAACATCATGACCAAGAAAGCAAGTTGGGGAGGAAAGGGTTTATTCAGCTTACACTTTCATCCTGTTCATTACCAAAGAAAGTCAAAACTGTATCTCAAGCAGGTCAGGAAGCAGGAGCTGATGCAGAGGCCATGAAGGGATGTTTCTTACTGGCTTGCTTCCTCTGGCTTGCTCAGCTTACTCTCTTATAGAACACAAGACTATCAGCCCAAGGAGGGCACCACCCACAATGATGCCCATTGAGAAAATGTCTTACACTGGATCTCATGCAGGCATTTCCTCACCTGAAGAACCTTTCTCTGTGATAACTCCTGCTTGTGTCAAGTTGACTCACAAAACCATCCAGTACACCCTCCCTCCCTCCCCTCCCCCCCCCCACACAAACAAAAAACATCAACAACAAAGCCCCATTGTTCTGGAGTCCATTATTTGTTAGCTATTTCTTAGCATGAGGACTGTCCTGAAGTGGTTAAAACACCCAGTGTCACTCCATTAACAGAAGTTGGATATATTTTATCTCCTAGTAGTGATAAGTTCCCACATGTTACAACCATCCCAGCAGTAATGGGTAGCCATTACTCCATACCTTTATTTATTTCTCTTACCTAACAAAATCTATCTGTTCTTACTCTATACTTGCCTCCAGTCTTATGGATTTTAAGGGGGTTATCATTGTCCCACAGCTGCATCCACATGTAAGTTAATATATACCGCATTATTCTTTCTGAATCTGAGATATCTCATCCAGCATCATTTTTTTTCTAGATTCATTTATGTGTCTGCAAGTGTCATGATGTCATTTCTTAACAGCTGAGAAGTGCTCCATTGTACAAATGGAGGATATTTTCTTTATCCATTCTTCTGTCGATGGGTATCTAATATATTTCCAACTTCTGACTGTTATGAATAGAGCAATAATGAGCATGGTTGAACAATTTTCCCTGCATACTTGGGGATTGGCCTGAAGCACATTTTGAAAAGATTAATGTCTTATATAATTTTAGAATATGATATTGGGCTTCCATTTTATTTAGTGAATATGTGCTTCATAATAGGACCTGTTTAGAGAGGAACCCAGCAGTCGTTTATTGTCAAAATCCTGTATTTATTAGTCAGTCCAATTCCAAGATATGTAATTTCATAAGAAGACACATTGCTTCATGAACTAACATCCTTGTATGTAAGAGGTGTTTGATACTGGTAGAAGTGTAAAGTATAGAATTAAATATCAACACTTGATATTTTCACTATCCTTGTAGATTTTAAAAAGATAAGTATTCTAACTAAAAATACCTAATGGATATTTGCCTCTAGTATCCCCGACCTCAAAGAATTTCTTACTTTCTCCATTAAATATTATTTGGAAAAATGCAGTATATTCTTACTTAGAGGAGTGAACTATATGAGGTTAGTTATAAACATGTACATGCCTTGGCTTCATCAGCTTCATCAGAGTATAAAAGGAACATAAATTAATATCAACCAAGTATGCACATAAGTGTGAAAAGGAAAGAGAAAGCTGATATGGTGACCTATAATCCTCATGCATCCAGAACAGGAGCTGAAAGCCTCTTAGCTTTCATTCTCCTGTACTACAGGAAATAATTTACGAATCACCTTCTCCATTTGAGAAATGCCAGTTTCCCAGGCTCAGCGGTCTCTCTGTTCTTCACATATTCTTGCAGTGCTTTAAACTGTGTCCTCCACTTTTCTGTCAGATCCTATTCCTGGAAACTTGTCTTTAACAAAGAAATTGTAACATATTGTCATAATATATAATTGCTTTATTAGGTACTTGGGGGATAAAAAAGTCATCAGCACATGTTACTAATTAAATTTATGTGTTTGTAAAAGAAGACATGGATAAAAGTTGCTCTTGTGGCTTTGCGGCATTCATTGCTCAAGTTCATGGCTTTTTGTGTAAGACTGAATCTCCAGATTTCTACTTTTCCTGCTTATAGATTTGCTTTTACTTCAATAATGTCACCTTTTCTCCAAACTAAATGTAATTATGCTGTTAATCCAGTGTTTATAAACTCTTTCCCCCGAGGCATGTAACCCATGAATCACAGGTTACAGTGCAGACCATGGTGAGAAACCATCTGCTCAGATGAACATTTATTATAAGGGTTATAAAAGTCTGTGTTTATTATGCATGAGATTCTGAATAATTTAGGTGGGTTTCGGATAAATTCTTAAATGTAAAGCAGCTAAAACACTAGTTTGAAGAAGAAATGAGAAAACTATTACTATATACAAATACTTAATTCAGAATAAACATCAAAGCAAGGCTCTGGATGATTTTCTAGGATGACTTTAACCAGTGGATTTTTCTAAAAGCACAACATTTCCAGGTAATTCCTTTTAAGTAAAAGAAGAAATGTCTCTACTTTAAAACAATGTATTCCTTAAAAGTAATCAATGTAAGGAGCCTTGTGACTCCTTCAGACTTGCTTACTATTTATTCCTTTGCCATACTGCCTGTTTCTGGTTTTATCATCATCCCACTCTAATTAAAACTTGTCTTTGGCCCCTGTTTCCTGTTTCCCATTCAAATCACAAACACCTTGTTAATCTCCTGTTGAACCCCCCTCCATGGTTCCTTTTTACTGTCTTTTTCTGAGATTACTCCAGGTTCTAGACTCAGATCTGAACATTTGGAACTTGGAACCTCAGATGAGAGAGATCATGTGACGTTTTCCTTCCTGAGTATGGTTTACAACACTCACTATGATCTTTCCTATTTCCACCCATTTACCTGCAAATGGTGTGATTTTACTTTTTTCTTTCAGATGAATATTATTTTAGAATGTATATGTATAATATTTTTATTATTCTTTCAACAGTTAAAGGATATTTCAGTGGTTTCCATTTGCTAGCTTTAGTAAATAGTGTTCAAATCCATGAAAATATATATGAATTGCAATACTATATCCTTTGGTAATATGCCAAAGGGTGCTAGAACTAGAGCTGGGTCATGTGGGAAATTTAGTTTTCTCCTTCCTCTATCCAACACCAGTATTTGTTGCTAGCTATTTTGTCAATCTTTGCTGTTCTGAACGGGATATAAAACAATTGCAAAGTTGCTTTCATTTTCCTTTCCCTAATAGCTAGGAACAATGAACATATCCAATACCAACTACTCAGCCCTGGATCACATACATACAGACAACATTATATGGACCAAGATGATTTATACATATATATGTTCTATCATTCAATCTATCTATAATATATATCATATATATGTATATGATCAGTTTGTAATTTTATCATACTATATTGCATGTTTTATTTGAATGTGATGTATAATCATCTGGTTAGAACAAAAATCTAATCACTTAAAATATTAAAAATTCTAAATTATGAATGGAATTAAAATAACGATTTTTCATATATTCACGAAACACACCTGCTTAAGGGGTGCTTCATATTTTTTTCTGGCAAGAGGGATGGAAAAGAGCGGTGGTTAATGTATTCTGACCATAAAATGTTAAAATGAAAGTAAAGTTGTGTAGAAAGTAACATAGAAGGTAATAACATCCGCCCGAATCTTTGTTTATAATGAGAAAGCATCAGTGACTGAACTGTGCAGAAGGTTCTGGCAAGCTAGAATATAATTATTAAGAGAGTGATGTCCTTAATTGAGTCAAATATGTGTCAAGTGTGCTTAAGTGTATCTAACACCTATCTGCTGTCTTATGAGGGCAAGATAGTGTGATTAAAAAGAAGTTAAGAGTAATGGCCAGATGCAGGTTTCAATTTGCCTGGCGGTTATGGAAATGAAGAGTAGCTTCCAACCCTACATGTGTATCATCAATATCTTTTGCTTATATTGGGGCTCATACATGGCAGAACTTTAAAATTCATTTAAACCTGCATTGCCATATACCCCTGAGAAATAATTATCTCAGAAGGCTCAATCTCACCCTTGCACGTCTGCTGTCTGATGATTCTCTGCCTTCCTAGGCTCAAATATCCAAAGTGCAAGTTCTCATTTCCACCACTCTTTGCCACATTGGCTACCAAGTATTAAAACTGCTGTGTCCACTTTGTCTCTTCTTGTTTTCTCTGTAATAAATAAATATCTATTCCTCAATACAATCGTATAGAGATGTGCTTACTACATAGATTATATTTTCAGATTTTCTTTTATTTCATTTAAAAACTTAGACTTGATGTTTCTACATGTCTTTCTCATTGAATATTGGCATATTATCTTCCTATTGCTGGCTTGCTGCATGAATAGGGTGAGATCATCTCACTGGCTGACTCTGGAGAGAATGCACAGCCTGTAGTGTTCTCCTGTCTGCTTCTGCTGTGAGCATGTAATATTTGAGTATATTCAGGGAGTCAACTGATTAAATATAGTTTATTTCAGTCCATGTTGAATTCTGGTATGAGCCCTTTGAAAAGTATCTAGATAATATTCTCAATGTACCTTTTTTTTCTCTCTCTCTCTTGGGACATCATCTTAAGCCTTGCTTGTTTTCCACACTCTGCTATATACAGCATAGGACTTTATAATAATAAAACATATTTTTAAAATTGCTCTTAATTCATCTATGAGACTTCTTTAAATTTGTGAGAGAGGAATCTTAAACCACTAACTCCTTAGTTTATACACTCCTGAAATGAGGATTTGAGCTCTGCACACAGACATCTCAGATTCTCTTTCTTCAGACAGCTTTCTGACTGATACTCTTTAAAAAAAAAAGTATATAAACATAGTGGAGCATGTGTCCTTATTACAAGTTGGAGCATCTTCTGGGTATATGCCTAGGAGAGGAATTGCTGGATCATCCAGTAGTACTATGTCCAATTTTCTGAGGAACCACCAGACTGATTTCCAGAGTGGTTGTACAAGCTTGCAATCCCACCAACAATGGAGGAGTGTTCTTCTTTCTCCACATCCTCGCCAAAATCTGCTGTCACATGAATTTTTGACCTTAGCCATTCTCACTGGTCTGAGGTGGGATCTCAGGGTTGTTTTGATTTGCATTTCCCTGATGATTAAGGATGTTGAACATTTTTTCAAGTGCTTCTCAGCCCTTTGGTATTCCTCAGGTGAGAATTCTTTGTTTAGCTCTAAGCCCCATTTTTTAATGATGTTATTTGAATTTCTGGAGTCCAGCTTTTTGAGCTCTTTTTATTGGATATTAGTCCCCTAACAGATTTAGAATTGGTAAAAATCATTTCCCACTCTGTTGGTGGCCTTTTTGTCTTATTGAAAGTAGTATCTTTTGCCCTACAACAGCTTTACATTTTATGAGGTCCCATTTGTCAATTCTTGATCTTACAGCACAAACCATTGCTCTTCTGTTCAGGATTTTTTCCCCGGTTCCTATATCTTCGAGGTTCTTCCCTACTTTTTCCTCTATAAGTTTCAGTGTCTCTGGTTTTATGTGGAGTTCCTTGATCCACTTAGATTTGAGATTTGTACAGAGAGATAATAATGGAACAATTCGCATTCCTCTACATGATATCAGGCAGTTATTTATAATAGCCAGAAGCTGGAAAGAACCCAGGTGTCCCTCAACAGAGGAATGGATACAGAAAATGTGGTACATTTACACAATGGAGTACTACTCAGCAATTAAAAACAATGAATTCATGAAATTCTTAGGCATGGATGGATCTGGATGATATCATCCTGAATTAGGAAACCCAATCACAAAAGAACTCATATGACATGTACTCACTGATAAGTGGATATTAGCTCAGATACTTAGAATATCCAAGATACAATTTGCAAAAGACATGAAACTCAAGGAGAAGGAAGACCAAAGTGTGTACACTTTTCTCCTTTAGAATGGAAAGAAAATACCCATGGAAAGAGTTACAGATACAAAGTTTGGAGCAGAGACAGAGTAAGGACCAACCAGAGACTGCCCCACCAAGGGATCCATCCCATATACAACCACCAAACACAGACACTATTGTGTATTCCAGAAATATTTTGCTGATAGGACTATGATATAGCTCTCTCTTGTTAGGCTATGCCAGTGCCTGACAAATAAAGAAGTGGATACTCACAGTCATCTATTGGATGGAACACAGGGCCCCCAATGAAGGAGCTAGAGAAAGTACCAAAGGAGCTGAAGGGGTCTGCAA
Source organism: Mus caroli (assembly GCF_978045245.1). NCBI lineage: Eukaryota > Metazoa > Chordata > Mammalia > Rodentia > Muridae > Mus > Mus caroli. Next base: position 50,720,899 of record NW_028227272.1, read on the forward strand.
CCCTATAGGAGGAACAACATGATGAACTAACCAGTACCCACCAGAGTTGTGTCTCTAGTTGTATATGTAGCAGAAGATGGCCTAGTCGGCCACCAATGGGAGGAGAGCCCCTTGGTCTTACAAAAGTCATATGCCTCAATACAGGGGAACGCCAGGGCCAAGAAGCAGGAATGTGTGAGTTGGGGAGCAGAGCATGGGGAGGATATAGGGGGCTTTGAAATATATGTGAAGAAAATATCTAATAAAAAGTTATATATATACATATATATATATATATATATATATATATATATATATAGTCATTATTTACATTTCAAACGTTATCCCCTTTCCTAGTTTCCCCTCCAACTCTCCCCCCAATCCCCTTCCTCCTCCCCTTGCTTTCTAACCTACTCACTCCTGCTTCTTGGGCCTGGCATTCCCCTACACTGAGGCATAGAGCCTTTACAGGAACAAGGGCCTTTCCTGCCACTAATGACTGACTAGGACATCCTCTGCTACATATTCAGCTAGAGCCATAAGTCCTGCCATGTGTTTTCTTTGGTTGGTAGTTTAGTCCCTGGGAGCTATGGGGGTACTGGTTAGTTCATATTTTTGTCCCTCCTATGGGGCTGCAGAAACCTTCAGCTCCTTGGGTACTTTCTCTAGCTCCTTCATTGGGGACCCTGTACTCCATCCAATGGATGGCTGTAAGCATCCACTTCTGTATTTATCAGGCACTACCTAAGTCTATCAGGAGACAGCTATATCAGGCTCCTGTGGAAGACTAAAGTGTGGATACTTCAATCCTTCTTAGAAAGGGGACCGCAATACCCATGGAAGGAGTTATAGAGACAAAGTATGGAGCAGAGACTGAAGGAAGGATCATCCATAGACTGCCCCACCTGGGATCCATCCCATATACAACTACCAAACCCAGACACTATCAGATAAATTTTACAGTATTTGATACCTTTCAAAATGATGATAGAGTAAATGACACGTGAATACTTTCCCAGAATTATTGATATTTCATTAGACATTAAGGTTATAGAACTTTTCATTCCTTGTCCAGGAGTTTCAAAGCAGAAAATGAAAATTCTATCAAATACTTCAGATTCAGTTAAATTCTGATAACCTTTCATGTTTAGCGAATCCTTCAAAATAAATACTAAAACATGCTCATATTTTTCCTGTGGAAATGGAGGTATGGTGTAGTATGTAAGATAGATAAAATCCCTGAATAGCTGGGCGATGGTGGTGCACAACTTTAATCCTGGCACTTAGAAGAGGCAGGCAGATTTCTGAGTTCGAGGCCAGCCTGGTCTACAAAGTGAGTTCCAGGACAGCCAGGGCTATACAGAGAAACCCTGTCTCAAAAAGAAAAAAAAATCCCTGAATAATTTGCTTTCCTAAGGACAGCACTTTTCCAGAGATACAAAGTAAATAAATTAAATAAACAAATAAATACACAAATAAATAAGTTTGATAGACATACTTTTGTGCTTGCTCCATTGGCATCATGTCTTCCTTTTACTAGAAAAACTTTTATAAAAGCAGGTCACTATATAGGATTTGATGCAATGCTCTTTGAATGTCAAGAAGCAAGGTACAGTGAATCTTCTTGGAGAAGAAAAAAGGTATCAAATACAGTCAGTCATTAGAATCTAAATATGGTGTCAGGCCTGTCTATTAATGAAAAGTGATTGGTAAAGAATAGAAAGACTCTGCTGTATTATATGGAAGCACCACTCATCAAGATATACTGTTGGTCTATTAGCTTAGGCAAGAAATAGGGAGATGGAAATTTCTACAGAGAGAGAGGAATCTGTGAGATAGTCAGGTGCTAGACATTTGCTCCCAAGACTGAGAAGGATACACATGCAGCATCTAGTCATGTGGCACACTTAGAATAGAATAAACTGGATTATTGAGATATGAGGTAGTTGGGGAATAGGGACAAACTAGTTTTCTAAGTATGTATTCATATATAAGAAGTCTCAAAGTCATTATTTCAGGGAAAAAAAGAGAGGGTTACAGATGCCATTAACTACAGTAAAGCCTTGAAACATCTACTTCCTACAGTTCCTACAGTATATAGCTGTGAGGCCCAAAAGCCCTTGGTATCTCAATCTCTATCTTGTCCCTGGGCCGTTAATTATTTTACAATTATCTTTTCTAACTTCTGCTTTTATGAGATTTGTTTTTATGTTCCCCGAGTATAGTTAAGAAATCTTGCGGCTGGAACTTTCCAGCCTTAAGACCTTGAAGTTAGAACCTTCCTTAAGACATCTTGTGGTTAGAACTTTCCTTTTACTCAACTGGTTGCTTAGCACTTTCCATTTACCCTGTCATATACTTGAACAATTGATTCTACTTTGTAATTGTGGTTTGCAGCTTTATAAGTGGAGTGGTTTTTTTTGTTTTTGTTTTTTTTTTTTTTTTTTTTTTTTTGTAAATAAATGAGGCTTAAACAGACCTCTGTTTTGTCTCCTTCCTTTGTGCTTCTCCTATCCATTCTCACTCCCTCCCTTGAGACCCTTGTTGTTTAGTCCTGCAGGTCAGGAAATATAGCATTTAACTAAACTAGAACAAGTTCAATAGGTCAGGGTGGGGGCAAGCGACACTCATTACATGTGACAGGACCCCACCAACACTGAGAAACAGAGGTACATGTAGGTTTCTACACATATGCTGATAATTTGCCATGAAAGCTACTACTGTCTTTATTGCTGGGGCTATATGCTAGACATGTCAGAGAGAAACCTGTTTTCAGGCAGAAAACAAAAGTCCTCCTGTTTAGGCTAATATTGATACACTGTGTCTCTATCTGTATGTTAGATAATTTAGAAACTGCCAAGTTGACATGATTATGAGATTCTGGCTTGTATCATTTGCAATGTTAAGTCATTCCTTAAGACAACTTTTATAAATGTATACTGACTGTCATCCTTTGAATAGGTATGGCCGCATAGACTCATGTGTTTGAATGGTTTGGCCCAAAATGAGTGGCTCTATTAGGGGTTATGCACTCATGGGAGTACATGTGAACTTGTTGGAGAAAGTGTGTCCATGTTGGGGTGAGTTTTGAAGTCTCCTTTGTTCAAGCTACATCCAGTGACAGTCTCTATCTGCTGTCTATGCAACAAGATGTAGAACTCTCAGGTCCTTTTCCAGCTTCATGCCTGCCTGCAATCCACCACGTTTGTTACCATAATGATAATGGGCTGAGTTTCTGAAAAATTTAACCACCTCCAAGTAAGGGTTTTCCTTTATAAGATTTGCCATGGTTATAGTGCCTCTTGATAGCAATAACACCCCACCAAGGTCAGAAGTTGGTGCCAAGGACTGTGATTTCCATACTGCTGTGATAGGTCTGACCATATTTTGTCTGGAGGGATGTGGACTTTAGGACTCTGGATTAGAAAACAGTTGAACACTTTAAGTGTGGCATAGTAGGGCATACTTGTAAAAGCATGGAAGTTAGTGGTGCTGAGGATTATTTGAACTTCAGGGACCAGGTTTCAAGAAGTTTCAGAGGGAGTCAATTTTATTATGTTGCCTGATGATCATTTTTGTGATACTATAGTGAAGAATATGGCTGCACTATGTCCTATCCCCCACCCCCTGAAAAAAAAAAAAAAAAACTCCTGGTGCTAAATTGAAGAAGTTTAGATTAATTGAATTAGAAAAGGAGATTTGAGAACCATGTTTTATGGTTACTAATGTCCAGGCATATTAGAGTCTATAATCAAAAGGAGCACCAGGAAGAATGGAGCTAAATTCTGTTGTTAAGGAGATAAACACATTCAAGAACAGCTAAGTGCTAAATAGAATCGTGGGAGTGGTGACATCAGGGGAGAACCCCAAACAGGTAAGGTTCAAACTTGTCAACAAGAATGAAAGAAAAACTTAGGTCTAACTGTGGTGGTGCAAACCTTTAATCCAAGTCCTCAGGAGACAGAGAAACGCAGGTCTCTGAGTTCAAGCTCATCTTGGTCACACTTTTATTTCTTTACATGTCAATAAAATCCTTAATATGGCAGTATGCTGAAATAATTTCATTTTTCATTGTCATAAGTTCTGTTGAAATAAAATCCCTAAAAAGAAATATTAATTAATATAAGAATTTTGACAAGAGAATTATTTATATATTTATTGATTTTTAGAAAAAAAATTGACAGGAGCATCTATTTAAAGAATCTTAGTACTTTTTAACTGCTGTTAAATATACAAGCAGTTTATAGTCAAAGATAAGGATTTTAAGTAAAATTATAGTATCCCAAATCAAAAGAACTACAAATATTCCATATAACAATAATAAGTTTCATAATAAAACATTACTGTTGTCTTGATATTTGATACACAAATATATGGACTTATTTTGAATAAAGTAGAAGATTTTTTTTTTTTTAACGTAAGTGAATTTCCTTTGACAGGTATTAATTTCCTCCAGGCATTATTGAGATAGTAGCTTAAATGTTTGAGTTTGAAAACCACAATAGGTTCCTTGCTTATCTTTCATGAGGAATTCAACTAAACAAACCTTAATAGCAGGACTCTATCTGTGAATGTGTTTTGATTCATTTCCCATGTTTATTCTTTGTTTATTGATCTAATTTATGTAAATCAAATCTTTACCTGAGGGCTCCAGAGTTTCTGTAAACAGTGGGGATTCAACTTTCAACTTGAAGTCAAATCTCAGTTATTCAGGGGCTTGTTTTTGAGTCAATTGCAAAGATAATTCATGCCTCTGCATGCTTCACCATACCCAGTGCTAGTATTTTAAATATTTTTCTCTCTTTGGAAGAATAAAAGTTGTGGGGTAGATCTATACATGACTCTGATATTCTTACTTTCAAATTCTGAGTTTCCAGATTTACTCAAACAATTTTATTAAAATATTCCTTCTGACTTTTCTATGTTTCTGTTGTTTTAATAAGGTCCCAATTGATAGCCTAATGCAAGTGAGCCACATGATTTCTGTGGGACACAAGTGACCATATTTATTATTGCCATGTCTTCTAAAGGATGAATATTATACATACCTAATAAGTTTTATCCTCAGGAATCTTTGACTTTTAATACATATTTTGACTCTTCTATTTTTTGATTTTTTTGTATATTATTAGCAACATGGGTGAAAATATAAAGTGATTAAGAAATAAAAATTCCCAATAAATTGTTATTGCCTTATTCAGTGTTCTATTGTTGTAAGCAGGAAAAAATAAGAGCTTGGGCGTGGCTTGAGTTCTGGAGCATAAAAGCACAACCCCAGTGACACATGTCCTCTGACAAGGCCATACCTACTCCAGCATGGATGTATTTCCTAATCCTTCTCAAGTGGTGCTGCTCCCAGATAACTAAGTATTCAAATATTTGAACCTACAGAGTCATTTTTCTTAAAATCACCACATTATCTATCCAGTGTTATGAAAACTCCTACTCCTTACCTCACTTCCAACTTGCTCTCAACTTCTCCTCTTCATTTTTGATTATTTACACACACACAAATACAAACAAACACACACACACATAAAAATGTTAGTTACATGGTCCCTCTACTATTGCTTGGATGTGTATGATTTCAAGGTAGACCATTTGGTATTGGCTAACTAAAAAAAAAAAAAAAAAAAAAAAAAGATCTCATCTCTGGGAAGATTAATCCTTTAATTCTTGCTCTCTGGTCAACATGTTTTAGCTGCCTGTATGTTATTTTTGTTTTGTTCCCCTGCCCCAAAGCTGGGCACCCTGTGAAATTTTCCCAATAACATTTGCAAGTCTATTGGTGTTGACAGTGTTGACATTGTTCAGATACAATCTTCTATCAACTTCCTGGTTTTCTGGCTCTTAAAATTTTTTAAAGAAAAAAAATTAGCATTAGTAGCCATGAGAGAAATGCAAATTTAAAAACATTGAAATTATACTTCATACTTGTCAGAATGGCAGCTATATGAAAACAAATAACAAGAAATACTGGATAAAGAGAAAAATGTACCAACATGTACTGCTGGTGGGAGTATAAATTATTACAGCTATTATTGAAATCAGCACTGAGGTCTCCTCAAAGAGCAAAACAGAAATCTACCACCTTACTCAGAGATACAGCACTCCTAGAATTATGCTAAGACAAGTTATAACAGAGATACCTGTATATACACATTTATTGCATCAGTTTTCACAAGTGTGAGTTAAGGAACCAACCTCTGTGTACATAACACAAGAGAGATTAAGACAAACAAAAAGCAAACAAACAAACTGCAGAATATATACCCAATGGAAATTTATTATCCAATCATAAATAAAAATACGTTTGTAAGAAAGGGGAAGTCAAGTAGAAATTATGATCTTAAACTAAACCATATTCAAATTTATATATTAAATTTTTTCTTATTGGAGTCTTTGATTTTACATAGACACATTAAACCTTGCATGTATGAATATATGTATATATATATATTTTTATATGTTTATATATATTGTATATTTTAAGTGGATATGAAATTGTTAAAGGAAATCAATAGGATCAGGAAGTGGGAAGAAAGGATAGCAAGGACACTTGGTGGAATAACGTTTAAATTAGGTGATGTGCTATAATTAAATTGTTAATTTCGTCACTCAGTACTATGAAACATGAATATTCAGTTAAGAAATAGAAAAGGGCCTTTAATCCCAGCACTTGGGAGGCAGAGACAGGAAGATTTCTGAGTTTGAGGCCAGCCTGGTTTACAGAGTGAGTTCCAGGACAGCCAGAGCTACACAGAGAAACACTGTCTTAAAAACAAACAAACAAACAAACAAACAGAAAAGGTTTGAAAATGTGATGGTACGATATTATGTTGTCATGCTCTGTGCGGAGAGAGAGACTGGCAGTCATTCAGGGAGACATCTCTCAGTCTCTTTCTTCATCTTGCTTTCACTCCCTGTCCCTTCCAGCCTCACAGTGCTTCATGTCATGATTCTAAACTTCAGTAAGCAGGTCATGTTTAGCATCTTACTCTATTTCTTTAGTAAATAAAGCCTCAGACTTAGATTCTAATTTACAATACATGACTTTATTATAATTCAGAGAAATATTAGTGGAGCCCTTCATTCTAGAAGTGTTTCCTGTTGGTGAACTTGAATTATTGATTACTAATGGTCATCATTTTAAAACAATTATTACTGTTTAGAAAAATCTATACTTCCAATGTATATACTCGTTGTGTTTGTGTGTATAGATGCTTTAGTGTTTTTAAGCTTCCAAATGATTGCATGGACTTAATACTGTGTGTCGTATTTAAGCAGAAGACATCCTCCTAATGAGAAAAAAATCTTGGGGAAAATAGAAAGGCACAATAAAATATATTTTTTGTCTTATAAAAATAATCATTGCTCTTAGTTAAATTGTTTAAATTTTATCCTCAGTTAGAGAAATACAATGATTACTGCTTTTACATATTCCTGTTACTTTCTCTATTGCTTATTAATACATCTTTAAGCACCTCATAATCTTAATATTTGCGAGTATTAATTCATTTTATAGTATTTTTGTTGTGTGCTTATTTCTGTCCCTTAAGTCCACAGCATTAAAGCTAACTGAAGAACTAGCATAAACAGAAAAAAGAAATACAAGAAATTAAGAACAGTTTTCAGAATCTTCAATAGTAAAAATGCAACCCCATCATCTATGTCAATTCCTAGAAACTTCATAGATAAGTACTTAAAAGAAATACTTGACATGAATTTCTTGTTGGCCGAATTAATTTTAGTAGTTTAAAAATATTGCCTTAACTATGATAATCATTCAAACCATCATTAATCTTTTTATCAAAAGACATACTATAAGTGGTTCCACAGAACAATGTATTGGAGGTTCTAGTCCGACATGAGACACAAATAACAAAAAGATCAAAACTTCTGAATGGCTAAAATTATAAAAATTACTTTTTGTTATTATTTTACTTAAGAATTTATAGAAAAAAGAATAAAATATCTTAGCTTACTGTACCTGTAATACATTTTCTATAAAATTTTACACAGTAAAAACTATCATAATGGTACAAAACTTATAAAATAAAATACTTTGCAAAAGAATCTTGTAAAACTAGGTTTCAAATTTACCACATACTGAAGTGTGCAAATGTATATTAGAATTCCTTCCACTATGTGTGCCACAGAAATATAAGAAAAATGTTTCAGAAAAATATTAATGTATAAATATTATGATAATTTATATGTCCTAATACATAATTAGTAAATTATACTATATTTATTTTATATGTAAATAAAATAAAAATAAATGAACAAAAGTTAATATTTAATTTTTAAATTACTCTTCTGTTGTGAAGATAAATCATGAATATGGCAGCTGATAAAAATGAGTATTTAGTTGGGAATTTGCCTACAGCTTTATAAGATGAATTCACAATCATCTTGGTGGGGAGCAATTCAGCAGATAGACAGGTATGCTGCTGGCACAGTAGCTTACATATCATCTGAAAGTTGGAGGTAGAGAAATAGAAAGAGACTGGGCCTGGCATGTATGTTCAAAACCTCAACGCTTACATCTGCTTCCAAAAGCCACACCTTCAATATTTTGGAATGATAACCTTAAATCAAGTTTGTCAGCAACTACACTTGTATTTAAAAGATTTTGATCAATTTCATTATTAGTGTTTAACTTGATTCCCAAATACTTGGGATCTTGGGTATCTAAAGGTAGTAACAATTTATAATGAATATCATGTTGCAACAGTACACTCCTGTCAATAAAGAATTTCAAAATTTCCTACAACAAGAAAGAAAATGGTACAAGATTGATTAGATCTTTGAGTGAAAGATAAGGCAAGGCCTCAGACAAGTGAATAAATGAAGATCTCAAAACATTTTCCTTGGATAATAAAGCAAAAAGGATGACATAAATTCCATTAAGCAAAGTTAAAAACGCTCTTAATTCCCATGACTAATGTTAACATCCTAACATAGTGAATATGGATAGCGAGTAATATCATTCAATTTTCTTATTCAAAATTAAATTTAGGCAAAATTTATGTATAGTTAACTGTATCTGAATAAATCAAGCAATTATATTATCCTTACATAAGGACTTGACATAAAAATTAATATGTGATTTCTAGTCCTGGATGTGAAGGAAAAGGCATAATGGTTTAATCTCAACTGTCTAATATTGTTTGAAAACTTTGAAGTGAAAGATTTAAGGTGATTACTGATGAGTGACAGTAATAACTGCATGGATTCTGAGGAATCTGTGAATTATTAAAAGTTGTAAGTTATTAGTGGAAGTTGTAATTTTTAGATAATAAGTTCAAATACTTTGAGAAGCTTTTGTCTGTTTCTATTTTGTCTTTAAATCAATAATCTGTGATTATAACCAAGAAAATAATTTGAAAAACAATCAAAATGTTTTAGGTGCAACATGAAAACCAAAACCTTATGTGACAGCATGTGTTTGTAATCCCATCATTGCAGTGGCAGAGACAGGAGAATTCTAATACCAAACAGGTCACTCAGTTCACTCGACGAGTCATCATTGGGTACAGTAATAAATCCATTTCAAAAACAAAGTCCAAGAAATAGGGAAGACATTACTTTTTGACATCTATACTTCCCATGCATAGTCACACACATGAGAATGTGTCCTTCACACACATGATCAGATGAACAAATAGGCAGAGATACTTTAAAAGAAAGTAGCAATAACAAAAATTTCACTCATGTATTATCCATTAACCTTCCACACAAAAGCAGTCCATGTATAGAAAGTAATTTGTAAAATTAAACTGATAAAACTATTTTAAATACTGAAGCAAAGAAGCAAATATAATTCCTTGTGAAGATGTGTAAATGTATAATATATAAAAAAGTCACTCAATAAGAACTTCTGAAGATACTTACATTTTAATTCATGATATTATTAATATAACAAATTTCCTATTTATTTGAAACATAATTTCTGAGCACTTACTTTTTAAATGATAAACATTGTTCATTTCTAGTGAGGAACAGTAAGTAAATAAATAAAATAAAATAAATTATCAGTTATAACCATGGGGCTATGATAGATGCAGAAAAAAAAAATAAAATTACCCTGTCACTGATAGTTGCGGAGGGAATGTGGTCTACATGCAGATCTGATATAAGAGACAATGTCAGATATTCACAGAAAGAGGGAGGAAGATGACAGAGAAGGAAATAAATACTAAAGTGTTGAGGAAAAAATGTACCTCATAGGCAAAGCATAGATAAGATTTCTTGAGTAGAAACCCAGTACTTAGAGAACTCATCTCTAACATTAAAGTAATCTGACACTATAGTTCATTAAAGATTTTAAACACACGCACACACACACATACAGGCACACACACACAAAACCAATTAAAACAACAACAACAACAACCAGCTAGGGGTGTTTTCAGGTCCAGGTAAGAAACTGACTGGACGATGGTATGAATTCAAGTTATTTAACCAGAAACAGCCATAAGGTTCTGGAGAGCAGAACAATGCTGAATTAAACAGAGTACCTCCAAAGATCTGTGTTTCTTCTCTCCTTACACCTGTCTCTCTTCCCCTTTACCAGCGCCATCTCCTCTTTTCTTCCTCACTCCTATTTTATCTTCTGCTTCTTTGTATTTTCATTATTTACCACATGAAAAGTTTGTTCTACCAGAACTGTTTAGTCAGGGTAACTGAGAACTCTATGGCATCTGCTTTAGATAACAGAACGCCTTTAGTATGATTCAACATACTATGAGTGTGGGGTAGTGGGTGTGGTGGAATAAAGGGAACCTACATCCCTCCAGAGTTCTGGTGTTCTGGGAAGGCAGCCCATGCTTTCCACAAGACCCTGGGTGGGTGTCTGACTGTGTGAGGCCACAGAATCCTAGCGCAGAGGCTAGGGAGGGTGGAGGTGGGGGGAGGCGTGGTGTAGTGGGGAATGGACAAGGAGCAGTCCTTTATATCAGGTTCTCAGTCTCCAGCATCCCATGCTGGATACTGTGGAAGAGCTGAGAACAGAGTGGGGGTCCCCCAAAAAAGAATGCGGGCCTAGGGGGTGGCTCATAATCCCCAGGCCAAAGGGAGGAAAGGGGGGGGGAGGCACTGTGTGGTTCCCTTGAGGATGAGAGCCTTGGTCCAGTCCATGACTGGAGCACAGAAAGGAAGGGAGGTTAGATGCAGCCATTTAGGGGAAAATCTATCCCATCATTCTAGCACTGCGGGCCTTAATGAGCAGAGGCAGTTTATAGTTTTAGAGCTTTATTGTAGAATGGCAGGGGAAAAAAGAGAAGGTAGCAAAGGAGAGGCCAGTCATGGTCAGGTGGAGAGAAGGGGGAATGGGAGAGAAAGAAGGAGGGCTAGAGAGTAAGAAAAGTGAGAGCTTAAAGAGATCAAGGTGCGGTCAAGCTTTAATAGTGGGCTGGCTAACTGTGGGGAGGAGCGTATCTGGCTATAGTCAGGTAACTAAGGGGGTGGAATATAGCCAGAATGCCAGAAGCTTGGGACATTGTCTGTGTGACTTATAGTCACAGAATCATAGAGTTGGGGGCTATTTGGTGTCAGGCACCTGACTCTGGGAATGTTGCTTGCTTTTCAGTCCCTTGTAGAGTTTTCTACTAGGTCACCGGAGGAGCAAGTCTCATTCAACCAAAATAGGCTGCCTATCACAGTCCCAGCTTTGAGTGTGCAAATTCCTCAGGATCTTTTAACAGTGAGTTTTTCGGTTTAAACCATCATGGATATAACAGAAATCTGGTATTATTCAGTAATTTAAAAGAAATCAAAACAACACATTTATACTAATGTACAAATACACACACACACACATACAGAAAAAGAGAGACTTGTTTTAATATCATTTTTCTAATACACTATTTTAAATATTAAAGTCTAAGTGAGAAGGTATGCAGCCATTGAAATAACTGTTTTTCATGCAGAATATATTGTAATTATAAAATTATGATAATATCTACATTGTTCTTTCTTTTTCAATTATTGCAAAACTTTGCAAATATAAATTATTTAATGATAAATATATGTACATAATCTGTACATGTTTGGAAAACTAAATACTGTAAAGCATTTCATACTGAAATACACTAATGATATTAATATTTTAGCTTTTTCTGTTAATGAGTAACTCTTTTGATGGATAAAAGATTATCTAATAAATACATATAATATTATATCCACAAATTCATTAGTATAACCCATTACAAGCTATACAATAACTTACCTTAATCAATCATGTTTTTGATTATAATTTATGATACAAATATTAATTATGGCCTTCATCAACATGTATCTAATGGCAAGTTTGTTTGCAGGAAATGCAATAAGAAAATGATGCTTTCATAACAAAATTCTAAATACAATAATTCATTTCTCAGATTCAGGAGAAAGGCAGTCCAAATCAACAGCATTTACAAATTTGTTTCTCAGAAAATTGGACATAGTACTACCTGAGGATCCAGCAATACCTCTCCTGGGCATATATCCAGAAGATGTCCCAACCGGTAAGAAGGACACATGCTCCACTATGTTCATAGCAGCCTTATTTATAATAGCCAGAAGCTGGAAAGAACCCAGATGCCCCTCAACAGAGGAATGGATACAGAAAATATGGTACATTTACACAATGGAGTACTGCTCAGCTATTAAAAAGAATGAATTTATGAAATTCCTAGCCAAATGGATGGACCTGGAGGGCATCATCCTGAGTGAGGTAACACAATCCCAAAGGAACTCACACAATATGTACTCACTGATAAGTGGACATTAGCCCAAAACTTAGGATACCCAAGATATAAGATACAATTTGCTAAATGCATGAAACTCAAGAAGAATGAAGACCAAAGTGTGGACACTGTGCCCCTTCTTAGAATTGGGAACAAAACACCCATGGAAGGAGTTACAGAGACAAAGTTTGGAGCTGTGATGAAAGGATGGACCATCTAGAGACTGCCATATCCAGGGATCCATCCCATAATCAGCTTCCAAACACTGACACCATTGCATACACTAGCAAGATTTTGCTGAAAGGACCCAGATATAGCTGTCTCTTGTGAGACTATGCCGGGGCCTAGCAAACACAGAAGTGGATGCTCCCAGTCAGCTATTGGATGGATCACAGGGCTCCCAATGGAGAAGCTAGAGAAAGTACACAAGGAGCTAAAGGGATCTGCAACCCTATAGTTGGAACAACATGATGAACTAACCAGTACCCCAGAGCTCTTGTCTCTAGCTGCATATGTATCGAAAGATGACCTAGTCGGCCATCACTTGAAAGAGAGGCCCATTGGACTTGCAAACTTTATATGCCCCAATACAGGGGAATGCCAGGGCCAAAAGAATGGGAATGGGTGGGTAGGGAAGTGGGGGGCGGTATGGGGGACTTTTGGGATAGCATTGGAAATGTAATTGAGGAAAATACGTAATAAAAAAAATTGTTTCTCATGGGTCATCTATAGATAACCTCTTATTCTGCTTCTTCACATGCTTTCTATGTGACCACGCTCTCTCTCTGTGGGCTTGCATCTCCTTTTGCCAAAGGGAAATATTCAGATTGGGTTAGCATTCACCTAAACAAACATATTTTATACTATTCACCACTAGAGATTGTTTTAATTTAATAACCCATTTAATAAGTTTGTTTTAAAGTGTTGTTATGTTCTTAGATATGAGTTAGAGCTTCAAAATTTATGACTTATGGGTAAGGTCCATGTGGTTTGCAGTAGAAAAGAAATGATAATAATTTCATATGAAACAAAATTCTCTATGTCAGGAAACATGTCTCTTTAATTTAAAATTTTTCAAAGAAATCTCTGGTCAATACTCTAAAAGTACACATCTCATATAAACTATAGAGTATATATATTAAGGTGCCAGAATCCTAATTTTCTTATATTTTCAGAGAAAGAGCATACATAGCATTAAAATATACTAAAGGTATATTTTTCCTTAGAAATGTATTAATTTTCTCCAGGTTGGTAAAAATAAATAAAAATTATATTAAATTTATATACACATCTTATATATATATATATGTATATATATATGCAACATACATGCTTATACATAAATTATATGTCAAGAGTCTCATGTTACAACTGACCATACTGCCTGTATTCTATATCAAAATATTTGAACATAATGATTAAAGGTTGGCTTTTTAAAACATTACAATTTTATTTCAGGGCACATGTAACGGAAACTTACTTTTTCATGATTTTTAAGAGAAAATAGCTATATAAACTAAATCCCATAGTCCATTTATAAAATGTACTTAAAGAAAAAAGTGTGTGTAGTAAGAGAGGGCAAGATTTTGCAGAGGTCCCTGTTATCAAGTTTGGTGATTTGAGTTTGATTCATGTGATTGTGGTAGAAAGAGAATAGACATACACAATGGCAAGTTGTCCTCTTGCTTCCATATGAGAAGATAACTTCTACATGCATGGGAACACACAAGCACACACACATGCACACACTGAGAGAAAAAGGGGGTATTAAAACAATTGAGTTATAAAGGAAGTCTTTTAGAAAGAGACGCTTATGCAAAAGTCATTTAAAGAAACTCATAAGCACTATCAAACTTGCATTTCAAACATGAATAATTACAGGAAGCATCTTAACATCTGTTAACAACATACTAAGACCTAGCATTACATATTAGCTATATTTCTAACAAAGATCATTTTTCCTTTGTTTAGTAGAATCATATTAAATTTCAGAGTATAAAACGAGACTGTCATAAAGTTAAGAATCATATAATAAAAATGTTCTCTCTAATACAATTGTGGAGGGCACATCCATTCATTCTCTATATCTCTGATCAGGGATAGTGTTTGGAAGTACTTCTATGCCCCGGAGCCATCAGTATATGATTTCTGTCATTTATTTTAAATACAAAGCAAATAATGATTATGTATTGTTTGAACTTGATGCTAGAGTATGTAAGCCACAGTGTTCATTGCAAGCAACCAAAAGTTCTTTTAAATCACTTTTAGAGGAAGTATTTAACAAAGCTTTATGTAGCCACTTGATGCTTGAGGTAAGCTTGAAGATTATGGTTTGAAGATGATAAATTGTGATTATTTTAAAAATGCACCAAAAGATGGTTCCAAATGAAACACAGATGCAAGAGAGTTCCAGAGGAGACACCACAGCTCATCATGCATAAGGTGGCTTCAGGCACTCTTGTTGAGTCATTGCCAATCTAAACCCTGACTATAAAGCACTCCTGCTACTACACAAGTTACAATAGAGAATTCTGCATGTTTACTTATCTATGTGACTGGAATCTAGATAGAAGCTTTAGGCGTGAATTCCTTTTTGGCATCTCAGTCAAATAGACATCTTGGCAAAACAATGATTTTCTATATTTCCCTTAAGATAGTTCCCAAATACCCAGAAAGTATATCATGACACATGTCCCAAAATTATGACAAATACCAATTACATTGAGACAATACTGTTGTTGTTTTATTTACTCCTTTGAAGTTAAGCTTTAGTGGGATAAAGTAAATAATAATAATAACAAATAAAAAGAAAGAAGAGACAAGAAAAGAAGAGAATAGAAAAGAAAAAAGAAAACAAATAAATTATTCTTGTGCTGTTTGAAGTACAAAGGAAAAGAGAAATTCAGGATCCCACATATACAGCAGGTAGGAAGCACATATTTGAATTGGAAAACCTGTGCTGTGTTTGTATGTATGTGTATGTGTGTGTATGTGTGGTGTGGGGTAGGGGTGTGTGTATTGTCTGTGTGCACATGCACACATACACATATAACTTTACACTCTGCAGGATATGTTGATTCCTCAGTATGTATCAGTCTCACTGCAACTCTTTCATCAATCAGTTTCATCAAAGATAAGAGTTTTATACAATTTTAAATATAAAAAAATCAAAGTGTACAATTGTTCTTGTTCTAAATTTCCTCCATTTGGTGTTCATTCAATTTAGGCATACTGAGGTCTGATGATATAGCATAAGGTATCACACCCAGAAAATGCTCAAGAAGATAAGATAAGCTATGAAAATTAGGAATAGAAAGCTATTCTGCCTTCAGTTTGTCTCTGTTTCTTTGACTCTACAAATAATAACCAGATTAGGTATGGATAACTGAAAAAAATCACAAACATGCAGAAATTTATGACAATATATGTGCATATATTAATTTAAATATTAACTAGTGGAAAAATACATGATATCTGTACATACTTATGTTGAATATTGTGATGCTTTGATATATGTAATATTGTGTAACGTTTGAGACAGGGTGAACTCGTCCATCTCTTTAAACTTTTATCACTTCAAACTTCTATTAACACTCAAAATTCCATCTTTGAGCTTCCAAAACATACAGTGTGCTATAATTATAGGTTTATATTTTTAGGGAGTAATTTAGCTGGTATGAACAAGACCTCAGATGTTTTTAGTGATGTATTTATATGTAACAATTATTTTTCTACTTTATTTGCTGCTTCATTGGATATAAAGTTATGTTACTATTCAATATAATGAATTCACTTGGTGAAGTTTCAGTTGAAAGCACATCTTTACTTAAAAATGCATGATTTATTAAAATGTCATTGTAGAAATGACAAGTATATTTATTCCAATCAAAGTCAAAGTAGATCCACTTTCTTAGTCAAAAAGTCCATGTCCACATGACATGCTTCACAGTGTGTGAGTTAAGATGAAAACTGCAGATAATAATCGTTGCCAGATGTGTATCAATGCTTAATTATCATTCAAGACTATTTTATTTTAACTGCCAAGATATTTTTCTTTTGGGGTTTGATTCAAGTTCTAAGACTGTCTGTGTTAAGGATCCTCATGAAAATACTTCGCATTCCCAGTATCCCGACCTGACACAGAAGCATCTGCCTACACTTGCACACACAGCTGCCTAACCATTTATTTAATGACGTTCTCTCCCTTGTTATCAGATACTAGCTTATATATCACACATAGGTACTAAACCCAGTGGTTGATTACAGGTTATTTGGACACCTTAGTCATCTGTGTTCTACGGGTATAAATTCCTTCTATAGTTCTTAATAGAGAAAGATTTAAATATTTGACTGGTAAAAGGAATATTGTCATAATTTTTTCTATCATAGACTACCTATTGAGTCCATTCAATGTTGATTGTATGTATAAGTGACCATTTGATATTTTACAATTATCATAGATTATGTCCAAAGGGAACAGATTATTTCCCTCAGCAGCTGTTGGTTGTCTGTAGCTCTTCATCTATGGTTGGCCATTGTGAAATTTCATTTTTTTAAAATTATGTTTGAGTGCTTTGCTGGACAAGGTTCTGTTGAACCATAAGAAAAAAATTCATTCAAGATTTAATGGAAAATAAAAAAGGAAGACAACCCTTTTCCAGTGTTAGAAATTTATAAATATTCTTGATGTTGCAAATTTTATGCACATTATTATTCACTGAGCATGTTCCTGAGTGTTACTATCATCTCTGGTATAGTTAATGCCTCAATTCAAGATTTTTAATTACTAAATAGGTACTTATATTATAATCAAGTTCCATTTTAATTTTTTTTGTTTTGGTTTTGATTTTGTTTTTTTGAGACAGGGTTTCTCTGTGCAGCCCTGGCTGTCCTGGAACTCACTTTGTTGACCGCTTGGCCTTGAACCCAGAAATCCACCTGCCTCTGCCTCTGCCTCTGCCTCTGCCTCTGCCTCTGCCTCTGCCTCTGCCTCTGCCTCTGCCTCTGCCTCTGCCTCTGCCTCTGCCTCTGCCTCTGCCTCTGCCTCTGCCTCTGCCTCTGCCTCTGCCTCTGCCTCTGCCTCTGCCTCTGCCTCTGCAAGTGCTGGGATTAAAGGTGTGCACCACCACTGCCTGGCATTCTATTTTAATTTAAATTACAAATTATTTATGAAAAAGGATCTGAATCAAATGTTAACTTATTTATTGATTGCTTATTTTATAAAGGAAAAAGTATCATTTTCCCTAAAGGTCAGAACTGTTAAATATACCAAATCCAGAGAAACAGCCAAACCATGGTGTTTTGAAGAAATACACAGCATTTCAATAGACCACTGGGTGTGGAAATGCAAAATTCAATGATATGATTATTTAAATAGTTTTCATTTATAATGTTCTTCTGATAAAACTAGTTTCATATTTAAGTAACTGGAATGTTTCATAGTTAAATAACAGAAAATTCTAACAGCTTTCTCAATGTTGAAAAAATATTTTTCTTTCCATTCTTACTTAGAAATTTAAGCTATTGAATGTTTTCAAACTGTAAGTTAAAGTAAAATATTAATGAATAGTAACTTTATTAACCCCACAGGTCCTAGAGAATCCCTGACAAACATTTGCTGCTAAATAATATGAGACAATGGTGAGGAAGTCCCTCTTAGGGTACATCGTAGTGTGTGCACTAGGAACTTTCTGGCTCTCACTTTGGTAGAATCTCCTTAAATGATTTAGTTATGATAAAATATATTATCAATGGGAAGAATTAAAATATGAAGATGAAGTACAAACTCCTTTAGGAGCAATATTACCCAAATAATTCAGGTGCGTGGAACTAAGACCACATACACTCTAATGTCTCTGAGGTTCTAAAAAGAATACCAATTACACTCAATCCAAATTTATATAATGATGCTGTAAATTATTGTTTTAATTTCCATTATACAATTATATGTAGTAGCAAGATACTTCCATGCTATGGAAAACAGTTGTTACTAGATGAATACGGTTGATTATAATAATAGAAGGGTGCTTCTGGATTCTAGAGGCAAAAGGAAATCAGCACTTGAAACTGTAGAAATTTAACAAGTCATCCATGTTTGCACATGCACTGAGTTATTCACCAAATGGTGGACACAAAGCTTTGTAGTTAAATTGCATTATTCCAACCAAATTAAATATCATATAGCACCATACATGAAGAAAAAAAAACATTTATGGTGAGAATAAGATAGGTAGGTATGTAAAGGCACTTACTGCCAAGATGAAGAGCCAAGTTCAACCCTGAAGTTCATATACGCGAAGTAAAGAAACTAACCACCTGTCTCTCGTGTCTACATACATGCTGTGAGATAAACAGACACACATATATACATACACACCCTAGGAAAATATAAAAATAAATACATAAAACAAAAAGTAGCACTACTTTTTAGGTGAGGGTAAGGTACATACTTGTACTTCTTCAAAATTATAAGCTCCAGAGTACAGATCAGCCAAAGCTGAGGGCAGAGTGAAAAGACTGTTAAGTGTGGTTTGCATATTGTCTAGTGTCTTGGACATAATAAAAATTGCTGATTATAGAAAACATGAACATTCTTGGCTATACTGAAATACTCTCAAATACAATGTGTTGCAGTAAATCTCTCGAACCTAATGAAAACACAACACAATTAATATGAATACATGCTGTATGCCTAGATTGGGCAGATCTGCTGCTACACTGCCATTTTCCCCATCTATGAGGTGGGAAGCAGGTTTACAGGAAATCACCTGAGTGCTGACTCATTCCTTGTTCCCAGCCACTCACAGGAGAACAGAATTAACATCAAATATAATTAGCCCCAGGGCTATCCACAACATTCCCCCCTTTCTGTCCAATTAGAAGACTATTTTATCTCAGATATAGTTGAACATAACCATTACTATTTTGTAATTTATAAAGTACAGAACCTCTGTCATGTATCCTTACTTAAAAGACTTATAATTCTCTTATCTGCGTATGTCTTGGCTTTAGACTGAATACCATCTGAAGACCATCCTCTCAAAACTGTCCTCACAAAGTAAAAAGCCTGGGTTGGCTAGGAGCCAAAGTAGATTTTCAACTCCATCACAAAGCCAAGAATGACTGATATTAACTGAAAATATATATGAAGCCTAAAATAGCTTCCAAAACTTAGCCAATTTATAGAGAACGCTGATCACCTGGACAGCCCCTTACTTCAACACGTTGGAGCATCAGTCTTCAGCCTACTGACCAGGGTCATCTGACAGACTTAGAGAAACAGGAATATTAAGGACTAGCCTACTCTGTCTCAGCAGAATCAAGCTGTCCTAACCTGTAGTTGTGTCCTTTCTTTGGACAGTAATATGTCTGTAGATGAAATGAGGCGGTTCTCGCCTAGTGGCTGATTCGCCAGAACTGAAGTAACTCAAAGATGCTCAGTTTCTTCTTTGAATCCAAGACAGGGAAAGCTGTCAGGAAAAGACTGGTCTCAACAACAAATGAATAAATAACATTAAACGTCACATTCTGTGGACTTCTGACGTTTTTGAAAACCAACTATGTGAAATAATCTAGACTGATGTCTGTTAACTACTCTCAGCCATTTCTAATTAAAATAACTGAAAACACCCTAATGATAAAATCAGAGCCATGAATTTTCTATTTTGCCCTTAATTCACAGGCTTGCACAACTCAGATATGCTTATAATAATAGCAATAGAAAGACTGGGTCTAAGCCCCGTACTTCAAAAATTTTAGTACCAAACGCAACCTATAATAACCACACCTCAGCCCCAAAGCTTAGGCAACTGGGGGATTCTTCATAATGTCTTAAAGCTGAATATGGGCATTGAGATATTTTTGAAGGGAGGGGGAAGGCTAGGGAAATGGGGGAGTTAGTTGGCCTTAAGAAGGCTACACCAATTATTGTATTAGTCTCTGATGTCTTTGTTCTGACTGGATCCAGATGAAAAACCAAGACATCAGAAGTTCAGGCAGGTCAATTCAGCATGTCTGACAATGAAATTCACCAAGGCTGAATATTCTGTAATATATAAATCTCAAAACAAAATTTTAGTATCATCAAGATCAACTTTTTGTTTCATTCTCTGGAATCTAGTTTTCAGGGGCGCTCCCCCTATGAAATCTGATCCATATAACTCTGGAAGTGGTAAATACATTAATTACCTTTTCTGAAAATTACAAAGACAAAACCTTTTTCTCAAATCAGCAAATCCTTCACCTGGTAACCAGAAAAGCCTGTAGCTTGCCCTCTGTCCCAGAGGAATAATAAAACCCCCACACTACTCAAAATCACACACATTTTAGCCTATTTAGGTCTTTCTAATTTGTCATGTCAGGATTTAAACCCAAAATTCCCGTCGAGCCCATGTTAAACAGAATATGAGTCTCCTGCAGACTTTATTATACCATCTTTAAAACAATTCACAGTTCTATTTAACTTTCCCTTCCCTTCCCTTCCCTTCCCTTCCCTTCCCTTCCCTTCCCTTCCCTTCCCTTCCCTTCCCTTCCCTTCCCTTCCCTTCCCTTCCCTTCCCTTCCCTTCCCTTCCCTTCCCTTCCCTTCCCTTCCCTTCCCTTCCCTTCCCTTCCCTTCCCTTCCCTTCCCTTCCCTTCCCTTCCCTTCCCTTCCCTTCCCTTCCCTTCCCTTCCCTTCCCTTCCCTTCCCTTCCCTTCCCTTCCCTTCCCTTTCCCCTGTTCTTTTTCCTGTTCTTTTCCTCATTAGCTTCCCGATTCCTTTCTTTTCCTCTTTCCTTTCCTCTTTCTTTTCCCCTCCCCTCCCCTCCCCTCCCCTCCCCTCCCCTCCCCTCCCCTCCCCTCCCCTCCCCTCCCCTCCCCTCCCCTCCCCTCCCCTCCCCTCCCCTTCCCTTCCCTTCCCTTTCCTTTCCTTTCCCCTGTTCTTTTTACTGTTCTTTTCCTCATTACCTTCCCCATTCCTTTCTTTTCCTCTTTCCTTTCCTCTTTCTTTTCCCCTCCCCTCCCCTCCCCTCCCCTCCCCTCCCCTCCCCTCCCCTCCCCTCCCCTTCCCTTCCCTTCCCTTCCCTTCCCTTCCCTTCCCTTCCCTTCCCTTCCCTTCCCTTCCCTTCCCATACCTGCTTATAAAAAGCAGCTTGTCAAACCAGGATTTAAACCCAAATTTCCCGTGAAGCCTATGTTAGACAGAATATGAGTATCCTTTAAGACTTATTAGGGCACTCTCTACCTTGAGCCACACACATTTATTTAATTAATCCCCTGTTATATATATCTGTTATGCTCTTTACCTGGAGCCACAGATTTCTATTAATTAATATCTGTTCGTAGCAGGCAATTATCACTGCTCTTTCTACTTGGAGTCAAATATTAGATAGGGACTAATTTCCCTATCTAATTCTGAACATGAAATTTCTCATAATTAATAAGCTCTCTGCCTAGAGCAGCCATCCTGTCTGTTGTGCACTCTACCAGGAGCCACAGATATTAATTTAATTAATACCTATTATAAGATCTGTTATACTCTTTACCTAAGCCACAGACTTATATTAATTAATACCTGTTCATAGCAGGTGAATATCACTGTTCTCTCTACTTGGAGTCAGTGACTAATATCTATCTGGTTCTGAACCTCTGGGGAAATTTCCCATCTTTAGGTACTACACCTACTTATAAGAGGCAGCTTGTCAAACCAGGATTTAAAGCCAAAATTCCTGTGGAGCCCATGTTAGACAGAATATGAGTATCCTGTAAGACTTATTAGAGCATTATTTCTTTATACCTTCTTCAAGTATCAAAAGGTTATATTTCTCTCTTTATAGAAATGAATTACCTGGTCTACAGTCCTTTGTACCTTTGTCTCCCAATTATTTATTCACAGGTAGAAGCTGAGTGTAAAAAGATCATAGTTGTCTGTGTCCCTGTTTGGAGATGGGGGGATGCAGGGTGGGGAGCGAAGGATACAGGGAAGAAAACACAGAAAGGCTCTCTCAGGTGTAGAAGCCTTTCTGCTGTTCTCTGTAGGCCCCATAAATCTAGTCAGATTCAAATCGATACTGCTACAGCCTAGGTCAATGCCCAAGCCCCATTCAGGGGTTGGGGGTCAGTGAATTTTTATCTCAAGTTACTTGAATTCAAATCAATACGTTGGGCACCCTTTTGTTGTAGTAAGTCTCTCCAACCTAATGAAAACACAACACAATTAATATAAATACGTGCTGTGCGCCTAGATTGGGCAGATCTATGACTACACTACCATCTTCCTGATCTACCCCTCAGAACTTGGAATTTCTCCAGGCCACGTGCTTCTGCTCTGCTTTTCTTCTTCCTCTTCCTCTGAATCCTCTTCCTCTTCCTTTTTTTCCTTCTCTCTCTCACCTTCTGCTCCACCTTCCCTTTTATCTGCCCAATCATCAGCTCTCCTTTATTTACAAATTAAGGTGGGAAACAGGTTTACAGGAAATCACCTGAGCGAAGCCACTCACAGGAGAATGGAATTAACATCAAATATAATTAGCTCCAGGGTTAGATTGGGCAGCAACAATCATGTTTTACTGCCTTAATCTTTCCTACCTTCCTTCCTTTTTTCCATTGTTGTATCTTTCCTTCCTTCATTCATTCCATCTTTTCTCTCTGCTTTTCTTTCTTCTTTCATCTCTTTTCTTTCTTTTTTCTGATTTATTTATTTTTCTAAAGGAAGATAAGGGTCTCACTCAGTCTACAGCTTTGTCACTCATAGATATGTCTACAGACGAGGGTAGCATCCAATTTTTGAGAATCCTTCTGTGTTTCCCTCTTGAGTGTGAGGATCTCAGGCATATATGTGATATTGTCTTATTCTATACAAAACACTGCTTGTTAAAATAAGGTTTCATTTTGGAGAATTATCTTCTTCAACTTTGTCTGCCCTAGAACATTTAGTGCTATCCTAGCAAACTGTACTCTGGCACATCACCAAAAGATAACTCAGCATTGCATATATCAGCATTGTTCAAGAAACACAGAATACCTGGAATCATCACATTCAGCACATGAGCTTACAGATGATATACTTGGGATATGAGATAAACAGGCTTACTGTTGACTTTAAATAGTTAATATTTTAATGATATGAAATATATAAGTTCCCACCTTTGAAAATTCAACAATGAAAAAAGTCAAATAACATAATAATACTAATTACTCATTCAGAATAGAAAAATTCTTTTTTTAAATATTTTTTATTACGTATTTTCCACAATTACATTTCCAATGCTCTCCCAAAAGTCCCCCATACCCTCCCCCCCACTTAACAATTTAATTGTTGAAGTTGTAAATTCAAATTTGTGTATCATGTTGATATGGTCATCTGCTATTACATTTTCTAAGTATAAATAGGATTTGAATTTTTGTGATACCTGTTGTTTTTGTTAGTTTTTGTTCATCTTAACATAAGCTAGTGTCATCTGGTAAGAGGATCCTCTACTGAAAAAGACACTTCCATTGGATTGTCTCTATGTCAATCTGTGAGGGCATTCTCTCGATTAATGGGTGATGTGAAAGAACCAGACCACTGTGTGAACTGCTCTAGTTGGTTTTGGGTTGTGAAGAAAGCAGGCTTAACAAACTATGTGGAGGAAAATCAGAGTTACTCTATGCCCTTCCCTTCTGTTCTTGCTTCCAGGTTTATGGCTTGAGATCCCATCACATCTTCTCTTCATGATGAACTGTGAGCTATAAAATGAAATAAAGACTCTTATCCCGAAATTGGTTTTGGTTCTGTTGTTTATCACTATAATAGAAACCAAATCAGGACACCTGTTTTGTGTATAACTATGAAACTGAAAAAAATTAAGATAGTTTATTAGAAGAAATGAAGATCCCAAATGTAAGTCCTAAGATGTTTACATTCCATACTACTCTATGTATGCTTATTTATGAATATTATTGAATGAAAAAAATGATGATACATTACATACATGCACAAAATTACATAATATACACATTATTTTAAGCAAAATTACATTAATGAAAAAATATAATAATCTAAAACTACTTATAAGGTTTTGGTTAAAAATATATGCATGTCCCTGATACAGGCAGGAGGAGGGAGATGGGATAAGGGGTTTCCCAAGGGGAGACCTGGAAAGGGCAAAACATTTGAAATGTAAATAAACAAAATACCAATAAAAAGATACAAGAATATAAGCATGTTTCTAATTTTTATCTCAGGATTAGCAAACTTATAAATGTGGTGAAACATTTTGTAAAGTATTGCTTTAGTGGCTACATAGTGCTTTACTGCATGATTATGCAATTATTACTGCAGTGTTTTAACTAATAATCTTATAATTTCATTATCATACAAATTATGCATAGTACACATATCTAGGGAAAAAAATCTGTTCTTAGACACATTAACTTTCAAAAATAAATCTCCTTACATAGTATTAATGTTAACATGAGAGTGGTTTTAAATAATTTTTGACATATATTGATATAGTACTCTTTAAAGCATTTGTGCTAATTTATACTTCCAAAGTAATGAATAGCATTTTAAATGACTAGTGAGTGCTTCTCCCTCTGCTGTCTCCAGAGTAATAATGCTGTGTCTCATTAATTAAACATCCATGCATTTGAGAATTCAGCCTGCACAATCTACAAGGGTTTTAAATGCTTGAAAGCTATATCCCCCTTTTTAATGCATTCTTCTTAGAATATGAACTAAGAAATCTGTTTTTTTTTTTAAATTGGAACACTATTAGTCTTGAAACCTATAAACCTAAAGGAAAAATGATTACACAGTTAAGAAAAGTATTTTAAAATGAAACATTAACGACACCTCAAAGAGCATGCATAAGTTACATTGGTACATGACTTAGGTAGTATTTCTTTTTTGTTGTTGTTTTTTGTTTTGTTTTGTTTTTTGTTTTTCCAGACAGGGTTTCTCTGTATAGCCCTGGCTGTCCTGGAACTCACTTTGTAGACCAGGCTGGCCTCGAACTCAGAAATCCACCTGCCTCTGCCTCCCTAGTGCTGAGATTAAAGGCGTGCGCCACCACGCCCGGCTGGTAGTATTTCTATGGAACAGTGCAACTCCTTGCAAGTATCAAGGGCCTGGGTTTAAGTCACAGCACCACATAATACAAAATAAAGCATTTGCAATTGTAGAAGACTGAAAATGACCATCTGAGGAGCATTAATGGTGAAAGAAGTACTTAGAAATAGTAATAAATATGTGTTAGGTTTCTAGAGAATAGAATGTAGGACCTAAATAAACCCAGTTACATAGCAGTTGTTACAACAGGTCACACAGTGGTGTGTTTCCAAAAGTCGTTGTGTCTAAAGCCTTCTCTTGTGATGAGTCAAACACCTCACCATATCTCCCCATGTAAAAGGAAAGCTGAATGAAAAGGGACCTAATAATTACTGATGCTTTAATGTAGTTTATATTTCTTTTGGTCTCATGGATAGATTTGTTGTCTCCTTTGGTGTAAAACATTACATAAACTATTTTTTTTGTAAATCAGAGATTAATTTGTGATCATAAATTGATTTAGTATGTCTTTATCTAAAAAGTATTAATTTTTCTTTTTTAATGAAAGAATACTTTGCTATGTATTATATTCTTCTGGCAGCTGTTGTCTTTAAAAACTTACTCCAAGTTTTATTGGCTTTTAAATTGTCAGTTCAATAATCTTCTGTTTTTCTGATGGGCCTTTCTTTATATTTTCGTTGGAGTATTTCTTGTGCCAACTTCAATATACTTTATTTGTCCTGTATCTTCAGAGTTTTAATTGTAAAATCACAAGGAAACACTTATTTCTGGTATTCTAACTTGTTTCTGCATTGAAGTAGCATCTCTTACACAAACTAAGAAAAATGTTTACTATGAATCTTTAGCATATGCCTTCTGTATTTATAGGACGAGATTATTCTCATTCAGTGAGCCATAATCTTTAAAGTTTGTCTTTTCAAAGAACCATGTATATCTGAGCATACCCTCTTTTATAAATTTATTTGTTCCTGTCTTTGTTCAACTGCTCCTAGCATATTATATGAAACCTTCCAAATTTCATTCAGCTGTCGTGTATTTAAACATAATTAGAATTATTATTTGGTTCTCTCTCTCTCTCTCACTCTCTCTCCCCCTCTCTGCATTTTAGTCAACATACTCTTCCAGAATGCTAATTCTGTAGACTTAGTACATTTTGGAGGTCTTTATATTGTCTTTTTCTTGTTTACTATATCAATATATTTGGGTTTAAATATTTGTTATTTTAACTAAGTTTTTTTTTATCATACAACTGCTATTTTTTTTATTTGACATAGTTGTAATGTTCAAGTGGGATTTGGGTATGGCAGTACTGTGTGTGCAGTTAAGAAAATAATACCTCAGACAGGAGCTCAGGGTACTTGTTTCCATTATTGCACTATATTATTTCTTGAATAGGGGGTATCCCAGAAAGCAACAGGAACTATTCAGTGTTACTATCATGCAATTGTAAGGCTAACCAACTTATAATAGTGGCATGTTTGCATTAAAGAACTGTTGGAGGATAAACTATACTCAGATTTAATTTATAATGTTAGGCATTCAGAGAAGTATAATGAGTAAAGATATGATTATTAAAAAATTGAAGTGGGTAGATACGTAAGAGAAGAAAATTAGGATATTGTTGTAGGTACACATATTTTAGGGACTCTTAAATCTGGGGAAGCTTGAATTAAAAAGTAAAAGGAGGTTGCCAACCACTGAAGATCATATACCCCAGTACAGGGGAATGAAAACATGGGAGTGGGTGGGTTGGGGAGCAGGGCGGGGGGAGGGTAAGGGGGCTTTCTGGAGAGCATTTGAAATTTTAATGAAGAAAATATCTAATAAAAAGTTATTAAAGAACATTCTACATACCAAAAACATTTAAAAGAAAAAAAGAAGAAGAAGAAGTAAAGAGAGGGAGTGGTAAGGCTGGCCTCGAACTCAGAAATCCGCCTGCCTCTGCTGGTGCAGAGTTCCAGGACAGCCAGGGCTACACAGAGAAAACCTGTCTCGAAAAACCAAATAAATAAATAAATAAATAAATAAATAAATAAATAAATAAACAGAAAACACATTTGGAATCATTGGAATAAGAGGGATGATACTGAGATGTGGTTGAAGAGTATGTTAAAAGATGCTGTAGAGTAAACAGGGTAGTTGACTGTAAGCATCAGTCCTAAAATGACTTGAGATATATTGAAACAAATGCAGAACATAATAGGTTACATTTGAAATACTAGAAATTAAATAATGATGGGGATGAAAAGAGTTTTGATGGGGCCAAAAGATGGCTCAGTAATTAAGAGCATGGAGTGCTTTCACGGAGAATGAATTTTTTTTCCAGCATCTGATCAGGTGACTCAAGCTCCTGTGTGTCCAAACTCAGAGAATGTGATGGCTATAGCCTCTGAGAGTATCCTCAGTTTGTTTCACTTACAGACATATAAACACATACTCATTCATAAAACCTTAAGTCTCTAAAAATAAAGGATGGTTAAGGAATAAATGGATGGCACAGATGTGCTGAAAGGGAAGGCTTGGGGTTCCTCTGGCTTTACAAATCCCCATGTGATGCTGTGTAGTGAAGAATGAGAGCTTTGATGTTGCAGCCTTGGTGTCCCTGGATTCTGTAGCATTAGAAGGGGAGCTGTACATCATTCTCCTTGGAGCATTCAGTAGTAGTCCTTTGTGGTTACACAGGTCTATTAGATGTGTGGCACTCCCCTATTCCCTACAATTTCCACTGCTCACTCTGGGACAGTATTATTAGGCAGGCCAGAAGATCTGTGTGGAATATTCAAAGGTCTGGGAGCTTAGGTTTAAATCTGTGACTAACAGGATTCTGCTTCTTTATTTTCTTCCCTGCTTCACTGCAGAGTTCTCTTGGGACTTTCTGACATAGTGCCATGTATCAGCTTCACTGTCATCTTGCAGTCTATAGGTAATTTTTTATCTTTATTTGGATGCCCAGTTGTTTCAATGCTTTTTTAAAATTAATTAATTAATTGATTGATTGATTATTTTATCATTTCCAAATTTTTTAATTAGGTATTTTCTTCATTTAAACATTTCTTCACTTAACATTTCAAATGCTATCCCAAAAGTCCCCCATACCCCCGCCCCAATCCCCTACCTACCCACTCCCACTTCTTGGCCCTGGCATTCCCCTGTACTGAGGCATATAAAGTTTGCAAGACCAAGGGATCTCTCTTCCCAATGATGGGCGTCTAGACCATCTTCTGCTACATATGCCGTTAGAGACACAAGCTCCGAGGGTACTGGTTAGTTAATATTGTTGTTCCACCTATAAGGTTGCAGACCCCTTAAGCTCCTTGGGTACTTTCTCTAGCTCCTCCATTGGGGGCCCTGTGTTCCATCCAATAGCTGACTGTGAGCATCCACTTCTGTGTTTGCCAGGCACTGGCATAGCCTCACAAGAGAAAGCTTATATCAGGGTCCTTTCAGCAAAATCTTGCTAGCGAAAGATCAGGAATTCAAGGCCCATACCTAAACATGATACAAGCAATCTACAGCAAACCAGTAGCAAACATCAAAGTAAATGGTGAGAAGCTGGAAGCAATCCCACTAAAATCAGGGACTAGACAAGGCTGCCCAGTTTCTCCCTACCTTTTCAACATAGTACTTGAAGTCCTAGTGAGAGAAATTCGACAACAAAGGAAGGACAAGGGGATACAAATTGGAAAGGAAGAAGTCAAAATATCCTTATTTGCAGATGATTTGATAATATATATAAGTGACCCTATATATCCCACCAGAGAACTCCTAAACCTGATAAACAACTTCAGTGAAGTAGCCGGATATAAAATTAACTAAAACAAGTCAATGGCCTTTCTCTACACAAAGGATAAACAGGCTGAGAAAGAAATTAGTGAAACCACACCATTCACAATAGTAACAAATAATATAAAATACCTTGGTGAAAGGAAGTGAAAGATCTATATGATAAGAACTTCAAGTCTCTGAAGAAAAAAATTAAAGAAGATCTCAGAAGATGGAAAAATCTCCCATGCTCAAGGATTGGCAGGATCAATATAGTAAAAATGTCTATTTTGCCGAAAGCAATCTACAGATTCAATGCAATCCCCATCAAAATTCCAACTCAATTCTTCACTGCGTTAGAAAGGGCAATTTGCAAATTCATCTGGAATAACAAAAAACCTAGGATAGCAAAATCTCTTCTCAATGATAAAAGAATCTGGTGGAATCACCATGCCTGACCTAAAGCTGTACTTACAGATCAATTGTGATAAAAACTGCATGGTACTGGTATAGCGACAGATAAGTAGACCAATGGAATAGAATTGAAGACCCAGAAATGAACCCACACACCTATGATCACTTGATCTTTGAGAAGGGAGCTAAAACCATCCAGTGGAAAAAAAGACAGCATTTTCAACAAACTGTGCTGGCACAACTGGAGGTTATCATGTAGAAGAATACAAATTGATCCATTCCTATCTCCTTGCACTAAGGTCACATCTAAGTGCATCAGGGAACTCTACATAAAACCAGAGACACTGAAACTTATAGAGGAGAAAGTGGAGAAAGCCTCAAGATATGGGTACAGGGGAAAAATTCCTAAACAGAACAGCAATGGCTTGTGCTGTAAGATCGAGAATTGACAAATGGGACCTCATAAAACTGCAAAGCTTCTGTAAGGCAAAAGACACTGTCAATAAGACAAAAGGGCCACCAACAGACTGGGAAAGGATCTTTACCTATCCTAAATCAGATAGGGGACTAATATCTAATATATATAAAGAACTGAAGAAGGTGGACTCCAGAAAATCAAATAACCCCATTAAAAAATGGGGCTCAGAGCTAAACAAAGAATTCTCACCTGAGGAATACCAACTGACTGAGAAGCACCTGAAAAAATGTTCAATGCTTTTTATTGGAAAGATTGTCTTTCTTTTTTTTTCTTTATTTTTACTTGATATTTTCTTTATTTACATTTCAAATGTTATCCCCTTACCCAGTTTGCCCTCCAAAAAACCCCCATCCCTTCCTTCCTCTGCCTGCTCACCAACCCACCCATTTTCACTTCCTGGCCCTGGTATTACCTAATACTTGGGCACAGAACCTTCATGGGACTAAGGGCCTCTCTTCCCATTGATGACCAACTAGGACACCCTCTGCTTCATTTGCAGCCAGAGCCATGAGTCTCACCATGTGATTTCTTTGGTTGGTGATTTAGTCCCAGGGAGCTCTGGGGGGTACTGGATAGTAGTGCTTATTGTTGTTCCTCCTACGGGGCTGCAATCACCTTCAGCTCCTTGGGTCCTTTCTCTAGTTCCTTCATTGGAAACCCTGTTCTCAGTCTAATGGATGACTATAAGCATCCACTTCTGTATTTGCCAGGCACTGGCATAGCCTCTCAGAAGACAGGTATATCAGGCTCCTGTCAGCAAGCTCTTGTTGGTATCCACAATACTGTCTGGGTTTGGTAGTTGTTTATGGGATGGATCCCCAGGTGGGGCAGTCTCTGGATAGCCATTACTTCAGTCTCTGCTTCACACTTAGTTACTCCTACCATGGGTTTTTTGTTTCCCTTCTAAGAAGGATAAAATTATTCACACTTTGTTCTTCCTTCTTCTTGAGTTTATGTGTTTTGCAAATTATATGTCTGTAGGATTTCGAGCTGGTACAACCACTCTGGAAATCAGTTTGGCAGTTCCTCAGAAAATTGTATATAGTACTACCGGAAGATCCAGCAATATCACTCCTGGGCATATACCCAGAAGATGCTCCAACTTGTAGTAAGGACACATGCTCCACTATGTTCATAGCAGCCTTATTTACAATAGCCAGAAGCTGGAAAGAACCCCAATGTCCCTCCAGAGAGGAATGGATAGAGAAAATGTGATACGTTTATACAATGCAGTAATATGCAGCAATTAAAAACAATAAATTCATTAAATTCTTGGACAAATGCATGGATCTGGAGGATATCTTTCTGAATGAGGTAACCGAATCACAAAAGAACACACATGATATGCATTTGCTGATAAGTGATATTTGCCCAGAAGCTCGGAATACCCAACATAAAATTCTCAAAGATTGTCTTTCTTGTATTGCATGGCCATTGTTGTATAGTCGAGGAACAGTTGATCACAGGTGCATCATTTTCTTTGCAGCCTCTGCTTTTGTTTCCTTCAACCCATTCCTACTATTTCCTATCTCTGTTATTGTATTATTAAAGTCAATCTTAACATTAATTATTAGCAGTCCACCAACTCTGCCCTTCAGAGAAGAGCTCTGGGTCTTGCTCCTACGCATCGAAAACCTCAAATATTTATTAGTATGCACAAAACTACTTATGAGGTTGGATTGGTTTTTTATTAAATCTATACATCAACTTAGAACTTATTCTCTTGGCACATTGATTGTTTGGATATATGTATATAGAATATATAGCTGTTCATTTTCTTAACTCATCATTATTATTTTCTAACCAAGTACTGTCATTTTATTCATATAAAACATTTATATAATGTGAGAATTAGCACATTTATATTTCACCTAGCCTTAATACAAAAGATTAAAGTTTCACCTATTAATTATGATATTAGCTAGGGATTTCTGTGGCATGCTTTATAAAAATGAGAAATCGGAGTTTTACTTTTAGTTTTACAAAGTTTATATCATATAATAAGTTATACTAATATTTTTAGATGTTAGATCAACCTGGGCCACTTGGGATAATCTCACTCGTTCTGTTGTATAATTCTTTTTATACCTTGGGGAAATCTACTTAATAATATTTTGTTAAGGCATTCATGAAAGTTGCTAGGTTATAACTTTCTTTTTTGTATTTTTAGCATATTTTATGTGTGCATATGTCTACACCAATGTTTGTATGTATGTGGGTATGTGTGGCTGTGAATGCCTGTGTGTGCTCTGAGCTGGAACAAGGTGTCAGATCCATCAGAGCTAGAGTTATAGATGTTTGCAAGGAGCATGCTTTCCCACATGAATCTTGGTTGTTCAGTAAGCACTACAATGGTTAAGACATATTTCAACTACTTTTTTCCCCTTTAAATAAGGGGAAGAAATGTATGTTTAGTTTTACCTAATATGTTTGAAGCAGTTTGTTCTCTACTTGCCTACAGAGAATTACAAATATTTTCTACCTTAGATATCTCGTTAAACTTACTAATAATATATTTTCTTTCATTCTGTTTTTAATGTATAAGTGATCCTTAAATTATACCTATATCTTCTATCTATATCTGTCAATATCTTTACAGATATAAATATGAGTAGCGATTTCATAATGGAACATATGTATATATGCATATGCATGTGTGCTACTAAAATGAGATAGAGATTAGCTTACTAATGTTCAATGTTAGTGGTTACAACACTTTTTCAAAATATTTTAAAAATTGAGTTCTTTATAGATTGTGAATTTTAATTTGTTATTTTTTTAAATAATAAAATGCCACAAACTTTGTTTTTTTCATTTTGAAGCATTAAATGGTGAATATATTGATATTTACTTCATGATATAGGTTTATGCTTTAAAACTTTTAAAGATATCTCTCAGAGAAATATGTTTAGAATTGAATAGGAAGGTGAGAGGCTGATTTAACAAAAGAGACTTAAAAAAAGCAGCAGCACTCCATATGTGATTGGTTCACGAACAAATGCAAAGAACACACTGATCATGAAGCAACAGATTAGTGAAATATTTTATATTCCTTAACAAAAAATTAGGGCAGAATTCTGATGTATTTAAACTTTCCCTGGATCTTTTCCTCTTCTGCACTCATTCTGCACAGTCAACAGAACAAATCCATATTCAAAATCACTGACATTATTGTTGTAATTTAAGATGTATTACAAAATGATACCCTTTTAAAGGGAAATACTGTATTAACAATAAGAATATGTGTGACACTGACATTCTCCAGTTATAAGAGTAAAATAAGGTAATTTTATGCGAGGACAGTGTATGGAATAAAGGATGACCAATAACTTGCTATGAAAACTGTCAAAGAATGAATTATTTCCCTACAATTAAGTCACTGTAATACTTGTCAGTTGTTAGATATTTTCTGATAGAAAAGAGCATGGAGGTCAGCGTCTCCTTGTCTTTTATAGAACATTCAGTTACACTATTATGAATCGAATTGAAAAATTATGGTCATAACTACATGGCCAACTCTAACTATCTCAGTTCTGAACAAGATGATGATGATCATGATGGTTAATATGAGATTATTAATCATAAAGCTATCTCTGGATCTGTCATAAGAATTTTGTCCAACCATTTACAACAACTGGCTGTAACATAATACAAGGAAAAAAACTACACTTGTGCATCTGAGTCAGCTTTACAGAAACGAAGTTCTCAATTTCAGTATCAGGAACTTCAATCCTAATCTATTAGCAATCTTACTGAATACACAATGAGACTGTATAAAACGTATCCAATTCAGCACATTAAAGAACACCAATATGGAAAAATAGGGACTATATTTTTAAAACCTTCAATAGACATATCTTTTGAAAAGTGAACAATTAGTTACATTTAGAATTTTCTTATTCTTTTTTTGTGTGTATATTTTAAAACTGTTTTATTTGCATGTTCGATTACAGATAAAGCTCACAAAAGTAAATGATTCAACTGAAAAGCATACTGTAAATTGGTTTGTTAGGCAGCCAAATGTATGAAGTCCACTATTATGGAGAACGCAACTATCCAGGGCATTTCTACACTGTAACAGTCTTGTGAAGTTCTAGAGATCTTTTCTTCATCCCTTGCTATATCTCACTCATTAAACTGCCCCTCCCACTGTGTTCTCCTTCTCTGTGTTTCTTTTCTTTTTTCTTTTTCCTTTCCTTTTTCCTTTCCTTTCCTTTCCTTTCCTTTCCTTTTTCCTTTCCTTTCCTTTCCTTTCCTTTCCTTTCCTTTCCTTTCCTTTCCTTTCCTTTCCTTTCCTTTCCTTTCCTTTCCTTTCCTTTCCTTTCCTTTCCTTTCCTTTCCTTTCCTTTTTCCTTTCCTTTCCTTTCCTTTCCTTTCCTTTCCTTTCCTTTCCTTTTTCCTTTCCTTTCCTTTCCTTTCCTTTCCTTTCCTTTCCTTTCCTTTCCTTTCCTTTCCTTTCCTTTCCTTTCCTTTCCTTTCCTTTTTCCTTTCCTTTTTCCTTTCCTTTCCTTTCCTTTCCTTTCCTTTCCTTTCCTTTCCTTTCCTTTCCTTTCCTTTCCTTTCCTTTTTCCTTTCCTTTCCTTTCCTTTCCTTTCCTTTCCTTTCCTTTCCTTTCACTTGCTTTCTCTCTCTCTTTCTTTCTTTCTTTCTTTTCCTTTTTTTTTTTTTTTTGATTTGTTTATTGTATTTATGGGTGCATTGTACTGTCTTCAGACACACCAGAAGAGGGCATCAGATCCCATTACAGATAGTTGTGAGCCATCATGTAGTTACTGGGAATTGAATTCAGGACCTCTGGAAGAGCAGTCACTGCTCTTAACCACTTAGCCATCTATCCAGCCCACATTTCATTCTTTATAATACAAAAATTCAGCTTCTCCCAAAATACGATTATAGCACCTGTCTATGCGAGTGGCCCCTTTAAAGCAAATTTTAATGAGGTTAATATTAAAACTTACCCCTAGCCGGGCATGGTGGCACACACCTTTAATCCCAGCACTAGGGAGGCAGAGGCAGGCAGATTTCTGAGTTTGAGGCCATCCTGGTCTACAAAGTGAGTTCCAGGAAAGCCAGGGCTATACAGAGAAACCTGGAAGGCATCATCCTGAGTGAGGTAACCCAATCAAAAAAGAACTCACATGATATGTACTCACTGATAAGTGGATATTAGCCCAGAAACTTAGAATACCCAATATATAAGATACAATTTGTGAAAAACATGAAAATCAAGAAGAACGAAGACCAAAGTGTGGACACTTTGCCCCTTCTTAGAATTGGGAACAAAACACCCATGGAAGGAGTTACAGAGACAAAGTTTGGAGCTGAGACAAAGGGATGGACCATCTAGAGACTGCCATATCCAGGGATCCTTCCCATAATCATCCTCCAAACTCTAACACCATTGCATACACTAGCAAGATTTTGCTGAAAGGACCCAGATATGGCTGTCTCTTGTGAGACTATGCCAGGGCCTAGCAAACACAGAAGTGGATGCTCACAGTCAGCTATTGGATGGATCACAGGGTCCCCAATGGAGGAGCTAGAGAAAGTTCCCAAGGAGCTAAAGGGATCTGCAACCCTATAGGTGGAACAACAATATGAACTAACTAGTATCCCCGGAGCTCTTGACTCTAGCTGCATATGTATCAAAAGATGGCCTAGTGGAAAGAAAGCCCCATTGGTCTTGCAAACTTTTTATGCCTCAGTGCAGGGGAACACCGGGCCAAGAAGTGGGAGTGTGTGGGTAGGGGAGTGGGGGGAGGGTATGGGGGAATTTTGGGATAGCATTGGAAATGTAAATGAGGAAAATACCTAATTAAAACTCAACAAACAAAAAAAACAACACAAAAGAAAGCAACAACAAAAGCCTTACCCCTCTTCTTTGAACAAAGACTAAATTATATGCTACTTCTAAAGTGTTAAAGAACTTAAATTTACCCAACTTCCTCCTCTCCCCCTCCCTTTCTCACTTTCTCTCCTGCCTCAATTTTCCACATAATTGTTTTGCTGGTTTGTACCATCACATCCAACTGAGCAATTTGATCTCTCTCTCTCTCTCTCTCTCTCTCTCTCTCTCTCTCTCTCTCTCTCTCTCTCTCTCTGCTCAATCATTTTTATTGGATATTTTATTTATTTACATTTCAAATGTTATCCCCTTTCCTGACGCCCCCAAAAGAAAAAACCCTATCCCATCTCCCCTCCTCCTGCTTCTATGTGGGTGCTCCCCCACCCACCCACCCACCCACTCCTGCCTCTCCACCCTCTCATTCTCCTACTCTGATGAATTGAGCCTTCACAGGACCAAGGGCCTCTTCTCCCAATGATGCCTGACAAGGCCATCCTCTGCTACATATACAACTGAAGTCATGGTTCTCTCCATGTGTATTCCTTGGTTGGTAATTTAAACCCTGGGAGCTCTGGTTGGTTGATATTGTTGTTCTTCCTATGGGGTTGCAAACTCCTTCAGCTCCTTCAATACTTTCTCTAATTCCACCATTGTGGAACCCCATGATCAGTTGGTTGACTGCAAGCATCTGCCTCCGTATTTGTCAGGCTCTGTACCTTATTCTCATCATTCATTTTCATCACACCAGGATTGTGTACATTATGGAAAAAATATAAGAATGTGAAAATAAGACTAGTTTGGATGTATATTCCTATGCAAATCTGAGTTAAAAAACTTCAACATTTGTTAGTGTTTTAAAATAATAAGAGCTGGAGACCCATCTCAGTGATAGAGTGCTTGCTTACATCGTGGTTTTAGCTAATAATTAAATAAAGCAAATAATTAAATCCATTGTTATCTGTAGCATATAAAACATTACAGAAATCTGCAAATGGAAAAAAGTCAAATAAAAATGAGAGAGAATAACTGTGGTCTGTAAACAGAGCTATGTATTTACACTAGAATCCCTGCATCTAAGGCTCAGAAAACATTATAGAAGATGGGCCAAGAAGACTATTGCAAGAGAATATCTTATATATGTGTTGGAAGCTGTAATCTACAGTCTCAAGAAGACCAGAATAATTAGAACATCCGTTTCCACAATACTGTGGAGAGGAAAAGATTTACAAGTCTGTACCCATGTTGAAATAGCTATAATAAAGTAATGACTCCTGAGATATAGAGAAGAAAAAGTTATGAATTTTAGAGAGAATGACATTAAAGGAGTTGAGGAGATGAAAATAATGTAAATACAAAGTTCATGCGTGAAATTCTAAAAAAAAAGTCATAATTAAGTTTAAGAAAATAATTTCCTGTGAAAATATATTTCTAAGTCTCTATTTCAAGTGTTTATGGGTTTCGCTGTGATGTGTTGTTTTTAAAATTTCTTAATGATAATTCTATAATAATGCCAATACTGACTGTAGTAGACATACTATTTTCTTTAAGTCATTTAACAGTGGAAACTACACTTGTATAACTAATTACTTAAATTTTAGTTGTACAGTCATGTACAAACACTTGCAGTAGAAATATTCTGGTAAAGTAGGGAAGATTCAATCTTCATGATTTTTTGTTGTTGTTGTTGTTTTTTTAATTTGATGTTTTTAATATGCTGTCACTACTGTAATTAATAATAAAGGCTTATGAACTATTCTGTTTTGCTGATTTTTATCTGTATTTAGTTTATTCTTCCAAAGTTTAAAATAAAATGTAATTGTTTCATCATAGAGAATCAGAGGAAAAATAAAATAATTTCAGTCTTTGAGATTCACCATGCTTTGATCTTCTTAAGAGTTAAAGAGGAAGGCCACATTCCTAAAGCTACATCTAATTTCAAGGTTTTAGGAGTCAGGATATACAAGTATCACAGGAAAGAATATCTTATTAAAATATCATTTGAAACCAAATGCTTGTAGAAGGCTGTCTTTGAAGTGGCATATTCTAATGCATTTTTGTACCTAGAGTGGAAATAGAGCATTCACATGCAAAGTAAACAAGCACATTATTTGCTAGGTAGTATGTTTATCCTTCTATGTGGAAAAAAAAGTCCATGATAAACACCTGACAAATCTGAAGTATAACTATTGTTTTGTTCATAAATTCTTTGTAAATACGCCTTTAGCCTTTCAAAAGACTAAATTATATCTTTAGACATTTTATATATTAGTAAGTCAAACTCAGTCCATTGTGAGTGGTTTTGTTTTCTTTATGTTGGCATGTCTTCACAGCGTGGGAAAATTATAGGCAAAACTTTTGCCAACGAACACGCTGCCATCCATCCATAAATAACAGATCGTGGAATATTATCCCCACAACAATCTTAGAACTCTCTTGTTGCTTAAAGAGAAAGGAAAAATGAGTGCTTTGCTTTTAGCAATTCCTTCCTCTACCCATAGTGTCTAAGCATCCTTCAAATGGATGATTTTAAGGGAGGCTAGGGATTTTCCTGAGAGCTAGGTGGTACCTATAAAAGCAAAACTGTTTTTAACTGCCCATGTTTGAATGCCTTATTCCTTAAGGTGTGATCCCAAGACAAGTAGCATTAAATCATAGTATTCTCATTACAAATAAAGACCTCAGATTGCAAAATTATTTAAAGTGCATTGGTTGTGATACAGAGCCCTTTTCTTTTGTCCGTGGGTAATTTTACTTAATATAAGATTTTTCAGTTATATCCAGTTTCAAATGACAAGATCTCGTTCATTCTTATGACTAAATTATATTGTACCACACATGCCATATATTTCTTAAACACATTCATTGTCAATGGAAATGTTAGCTGAGTCTGCATCTTAACTGCTCTGAAAGGAAGAAACAACTAAAGGCAATGTGATTAGTGATTAGTTATGCATTTCAAGGTCATTAATGAGGAAGAGTTTGAAGGGTCTCATACATTCAAATTATCTGCCTTTTAATAAGGCTCAAATTCTGTCTTAGATGCAGGAGGGGTTTTTTTTGTTTTTGTTTTTTTGTTTTTTTTTTAATGTGGATGAGTGTTTTTTCTAAAGGTATTTTCTTCATTTACATTTCAAATGCTATCCCAAAAGTCCCCCATACCCTCTCCCCCCCACTCCCTTACCCATCCACTCCCACTTCTTGGCCCTGGCGTTCTCCTGTACTGGGGCATATAAAGTTTGCAATACCAAGGGGCCTCTCTTCCCAATGATGGCCGACTAGGCCATCTTCTCCTACATATGCAGCTAGAGACAGGAGCTCTTGGGGGTACTGGTTAGTTCATATTGTTGTTCCACCTATAAGGTTGCCGACCCCTTTAGCTCCTTGGGTACTTTCTCTAGCTCCTCCATTGGGGGCCCTGTGATCCATCCAATAGCTGACTGTGAGCATCCACTTCTGTGTTTGCCAGGCACTGGCATCGCCTCACAAGAGACAGCTATATCAGGGTCCTTTCAGCAAATAGATGCAGGAGTTTAATCTTTGTTTCTTATACTTTATCAGGTGATAGAAAATGAGAGTATTAAAATGTCTTTTGCAGTACTTGCATGGGTAAGTGGGGTTTAGATATTTTTTATTGAATAAATGCAATGCCATGTAATTACTGTATACATTGTTGGGACAAAATACATGATCACAACAACTTAAGAAGAGATGATTGTTTTGGTTTGTTGTTTGAAGATAGTGTCTATCATAGGATGTAAGAATGTAAGTCATGGCCTTGTTGGACATCAGTGGAAGGAACAGCCCTTGGGCCTGAGAGGGTTCAGTGTAGGAAAATGACAGGGCAGGAAGGCAGGAGTGGGTGGGTGGGTGGTGGAGCACCCTCAGAGATGCAGGTGGATGGGGAAGGGTTTTGAGAGGGGAGACCTGGAAAGAGGATAACATTTGGAATGTAAATAAAGGAAATATCCAATAAAAGAATATAAGACTGTAAGTCATAACAGGAAGATCTTAAATAAGAGAGAAACATTTCATACATTGTTGTGGAACAGTTAGATATCCTACTTAACTACTATTCTACTTTTATTCAGGACACAGCACAGATAATAAAAAGATGCCATATACATTCATGTGGGATATCCTTAACTCATTTATTTAAATTGAGAAACACCCTCAAAGTCATAAACAGAGGTTTGTTTCCTTGATGATTCTAAATCTCATGGATCTGGTAATCAAATTTAAAGATCACATTTATATACCACGATAATCCCACACTAAATATATCAATTTTGATTCATAACCTTTCACTTTTTACACTTTAAGGACATAATCATATAAAATGCAAATGATATAGTACTACATCTTCCAATGACCCTATAGGTTTTAATAGTTCCAATACTTCAAATATTCATGTCCATGTCTTTGAAAGACTCCAGGACTCCCAAAGGGAGGCACTTACTCAAGCCTCGGGACAGCCGCGCACCCAAGAAGGCACTGAGACCGAACTTAAGATGTATAGAGAGCAAGATTTAATACAGCAACGACAAGAAAGCACATAAAAAGCACATATACCAGATATCTGGGGTCGAAACTCATGCAGCCAGCAAGGTGCAGAGGAGATTCGGCAACTAGCCCAAACTTTTCACAGGCTTTTATAGGAGAAGGGTAAGGGGAAAAGTACAAGTTTTACGTCACCAAGGGGCTTTGCCAAGGGGCTTTACATAACCAAGGGGTCGTGTCCTATATTTTGGCAATGTACTTGATCTATTGGAACATTCTGGGGTAGTACCAGGAGGCCCCTATCTCAAAAATGTTCTTGGAACAGTCTTCAGTTAGGAGGGGTAGGACTAGGTTTGTTCCAGGAGACCCCTTATCTAAAAAATGTTCCCGGAGCAGTTTCCAATTGGGAGGGGGTACCTTGGGGTAAAAAGTTCAGGTGTGTTCCGGGAACAATCTCCAGATGGGAGGGGTAAGAGGACCCTGAGCTGAAGAGTTCATGGAGAGTTCAGCTTTTCTTCTTTCATCTTCACTGAAACATAAGGCAACTCTGATTGTTATTAAATAAAGGAAAGAGCTACAAATTTTTAATATACCAAGACCCAGAATACATACCTCCATAGCAAAGGGAAAAGTGGGTAGAGAAAAAATAAGTGACCCAAAGCAAGTCTATAACCAAGTTGAACAAGTTCTCTATCATGCTGCTCCATGCCAGATATCAAGGTATTCTGTTAGAATCATTTAGGCTCTGAGAATTTTCTATTTGTCCTGCAGTTCTTTCAGCAAGAATATAAGAATATTTTCTCCTTGAGAATGTCCTACTCCTTGGTTCAAGCTTATTCTTATTTTATAATTTATATTATGATTTGGACACATCCAATATTCTCAAGTGTTCACTTCAATTTTATCTTCACCTTCACAGAATAACCCAGTTTTTGCATCTGTTAAAATGAGAAGCTAGAGAAAGTACCCAAGGAGCTAAAGGGATCTGCAACCCTATTGTTGGAACAACATGATGTACTAACCAGAACCCCGGAGCTCTTGTCTCTAGCTGCATATGTATCGAAAGATGGCCTAGTCGGCCATCAATGGAAAGAGAGGCCCATTGGACTTGCAAACTTTATATGCCCCATTATAGGGGAATGCCAGGGCCAAAAGAATGGGAATGGGTGGGTAGGGAAGTGGGGGGCGCTATGGGGGACTTTTGGGATAGCATTGGAAATGTAATTGAGGAAAATATGTAATAAAAATATTAAAAATCAAAAAAAAGTGGAAAAAAAAAGAAAAAAGAAAAAAAAAGTTGAATATTCATTAATTACATAAAGTTTTGAGAAACTGTCTCATGATGTGTTTTACTAATAAAGCATCACTATATATGGCTATTTATCTTTCAATTGAGTTCTCCTTGAGATCTCACAATGCAGTCTAAGGATGATGATATAGTCTCTTTTCATTTTCCTGTTGTGGAGCTGGTTGACTAGAACCTCCACAAGGCTGTAGAGATGATCAAACTGCATGGTCATGTAAAAATAACAATAACATTGTAAGACTCATAGGTCCATAATGATTTTATTTTTAATAAACGTCTCAATAAACAGTTTAATTTTAGTGTAAAATAAATTCTAGTAGAAGGAAAACTTCAAATAGAGATGAAATGCTGTTTCACCTACAATCTAAACAATCCAGATACCAAGGCAGGAGGGTCACAGCAATTGTGAGATAACTAGGGTTATGTAGAAAGACTTTATCTCTCCAAAGTGGTCATTTTTTAAAAGAAATTACCACCAACTGGGTTAATCTTTAGTGAGTCTAAATGGTTAATTACCTTAAAAATGTCATTTATGTGCAAATATTTAACATGCATTTAATACTAGTTCTAATTTATTATATATAGATATTATACTAAATACAACACATCAATAGAATTCAAAATATATTTTAAGGGACCAATATATATACTGAATAATTCATTTTCATTTTTGTAAGAATGTTCAGAGAATATAATGTAATCAAAGTGTACCCAAGGTTAGGATAGTCACATAATGCTATGTAGAAATATCAAACACTTTCT
Organism: Mus caroli; assembly: GCF_978045245.1. Lineage (NCBI taxonomy): Eukaryota > Metazoa > Chordata > Mammalia > Rodentia > Muridae > Mus > Mus caroli. Next base: position 50,763,705 of record NW_028227272.1, read on the forward strand.
GATTGGATCTCACTTATCAGAAGTAAATGGAAAATATATGTTTAGAACAGTGAATCTCCTCAAGAAGTGACCTATGGTTGTGGAGTTCAAAGCACTCAAAAGTGAACCTACACACCTCTTCATCTGCAATGTGGACATAGTTTCAAACTGTCTCCGAAATCCATTCCAATATACCTATATATTAGTTCTGCTCTTAGATCCCATCGGCTAAGTTTGTGCAGTGACAGCAGTGAATGAACATAAAGCCTGCGAAATTTGCCATTATTCAAAGAATAAGTGTTTGTAGTGTATTCAGCCATAATTGGGACACGATACTCCCTGCCTGAATATCTCAGTAACCATTGCTGAAGACTGGACAAAATCTTTGAAAGTGAAAGATTTACAAAGGACAGAGCTCAAATACCGAGTTCTAACTTGAACAGGTGCCTATCCATCTGTCCCAGTGGTTCACTGCACAACACTTGGTTGGGATCAAGTCAGCCAACAGTTGAGCAGAGTATGAAGAAAAACTAACATGCACTTACACTTTATTGAAGAATCATTGAATGTGAATCACTTCAGGAGAAGGGAATGACTTTTTTTTAAGGATATAGCTGATGGTAAAAGTGTCAACCTCCAGGGAGTGTCTCTACATCTGTAGTTATTTTGGGAAGCAGAAATTGTGAATTCTCTGAGGAGCATGATGAAGTGAGGTTAAATATGGGAGAAATTAGGGAGATGAGTAGAGGTGAATATGATTAATATAAATTATCTTCATGTGAAAAGTGACTGAAAGCAAACAAAAGTAGTACTAGGCCTACCTGAGATGGGTGAATTAAAAGTGTACCAGAAGAGATGATCAAAACTAAAATTATTCATTATATTTTCCAAATTTGTAAAAGAAGCAAGAATAATTAATAATTGTATGTGAAGATCATGACGAGGGAATAGAAAGAGTGTGTTTAGCACATGATTAACCCCTTTGTAATAAGAAAGAAAAAAATAAAACCAAGTGGCTTGTAAGTAAAAATAATGGACTGAGGTCAAGGCTTCTCTATCATTGTAGTTCATTCTTCTTAAGTGCTAGAAATGCCTTAATCCATTCCTTCACACACACACACCACACACACACACACACACACACACACACACACTCACAAACTCACAAATGCAAAAGTCTGTGTATGTCCATATACATTTGTGATGACCACTCCTCCTCAATTTCTTCTTCTCTCTATGTGTTGTTGAATACTGAGAATTATTTTTACATTTTCCATAGGTTCTGGAGCATTTGTAAATGAAAATACACAAACAATTTCAATATAAGTGCATTATGCTCAATGTTTAAAACTGATTATATTATTTTAGTTCTAAGAGATTTTTTTCTTAAAATCAGAAAGTGATACTAGACGAAGGGCTAAATAAATAACTCTAAATCACCCAGCTGAAGTGCAGACCTTGGATAATATAAGTTTTGTTTAAAATATACATTAATTTTCTATGTTTCTTAACTATAATTTCAAGTGCTTCACTTCTTTCAGTCTAATTTTATTGTAAACATAGTAGATTGAATCTCATAAAATTTCTCCAAAGCAATATAGTAGGAGTCTAATTCATTTTTAAATGGCAAGGACTTAGGTATCATGGTTTCTGTCATCGCAGGAACCTGTGAGTGCCTGAGGAGATCACTAAATTCCTTAGTGTTTTATGAAAACAAAAAATGCATACATACACATAAACATAAAGAATAGAACTAGTATGAAATAAATATAGAATATTTTCATGTTTTTATAAAAAATAGATCAGTGTTGTTAGTGAAATATAATTCAGATAATTTGTTCTTAAAAGAGACAGAATTTATGATTATAACCTGATAAATTGTCCACAAAAGAAAAGCTATTATTCTCATGCTACTGTGAGTGGCTTAATCATGATTTCCTACATTAAAAAAAAAACAACAACAACAACAACAAAAAAAACTTTAGTCTTAAAACCTCATAATTATAATATCTTTGAATGCTTTGGATGAGTAGACCTAAATCAACTTCCACAATTTTATAAATATAAGTTATAAAAATATTTCTGCATGAAGCCAACCAAATATTAATTAGAGGGCTCAGCATAGGACTCCTTGTAAGAACCTATTGCTCTGTTATCATTAAAACCCAAGTTTGTTTCCAGAAACAAAGTGTGATATCTATTCTTTTTTGTTTGTTGGTTGGTTTGTTTGTTTTTTGTTTTTTTTGTTGTTGTTGTTTGTTTTTTGAGACAGGGTTTCTCTGTGTAGCCCTGGCTGTCCTGGAACACACTCTGTAGACCAGGCTGGCTTCGAACTCAGAAATCCACCTGCCTCTGCCTCCTAAGTGCTGGGATTAAAGGTGCGTACCACCAATGCCCATATCTATTCTTGATTGTCACTTTACCACATCTGCAATTAATCTCAACCACGTGGGTACACCTGTGAGGGAGTTTTTCTTAATTAAATAATTTGAAGAGCAAAGATCTACTTTCAATTTGGATCTGTTGAGGTGAGAATATTAGTGTGTGTCTACCTTCTGATGGCAGCCAACATGCATAAAGGTCAAGGAAGAAGAAACTTTTATTGTTTCTGCTTGCCCTCATTCTCACTGCCAATCCATTCCTACACTGGCATTAAGGCCTATTTCTTTTGGATTTTTGGACTTACTAGGGACAGATTGAGACATCTTGTCCTGTGGGATAAACAATTACTTGATTATTGGACTTTGCCTTTGTAGACAAACATTGTTAAACTCTTGGGACCACAACCTATACACTGCTCTAAAATTAAATAATTAAGTCCAGTATATATTGCATTCTCTCAGTTCTTTCTCTAGAGAACCATGAGTAATAAAGATTTTGGTACCAAAATTGTTTCTGTAGCTACTTAAGTATTAGGAAGGAATGATTAGGTATCTAGAATAAGTGGTCCAAGAGTCACTAATACTTACAGTTACTGAAATCTAATAAGCTCAGAGAACTATTTTACAAGCTTATGGAGACAAAATGCATGTGTCTAGTATGATTCACAAAATATGACAGGCAATGAACTTGGTGACTTTGTATATAAAATGTTGAAAATTTGTAGACAATAATGATACTGTCTCATTGCTCCTAGCAGCTATGAATAACTTGATAAGGAAAGAGAATGCCCTCTGTGAGAAATTTAGCTTCTGGCATCAGAAGAACAACAATTAACTCTGTGCTAAAAATGACCAGACTCAGTTGCACAGAAACAATCTAGAGATTTCTAAGTGTGCCATGGAGAAGAACCTTCTCTTGAGTAGCTTCAGAACTCAATATTTTTTTATTATTTTTTATTACGTATTTTCCTCAATTACATTTCCAATGCTATCCCAAAAGTCCCCCATACACTCCCCCCCCCTACTTCCCTACCCACCCATTCCCATTTTTTTGGCCCTGGCATTCCCCTGTACTGGGACATATAAAGTTTTTGTGTCCAATGGGCCTCTCTTTCCAGTGATGGCCGACTAGGCCATCTTTTGATACATATGCAGCTATAGTCAAGAGCTCCGGGGTACTAGTTGGTTCAGAATGTTGTTCCACCTATAGGGTTGCAGATCCCTTTAGCTCCTTGGGTACTTTCTCTAGCTCCTCCATTGGGAGCCCTGTGATCCATCCAATAGCTGACTGTGAGCATCCACTTCTGTGTTTGCTAGGCCCCGGCATAGTCTCACAAGAGACAGCTATATCTGGGACCTTTCAGCAAAATCTTGCTAGTGTATGCAATGGTGTCAGCGTTTGGAAGCTGATTATGGGGTGGATCCCTGGATATGGCAGTCTCTAGATGGTCCATCCTTTCATCACAGCTCCAAACTTTGTCTCTGTAACTCCTTCCATGGGTGTTTTGTTCCTAATTCTAAGAAGGGGCACAGTGTCCACACTTTGGTCTTCATTCTTCTTGAGTTTCATGCGTTTAGCAAATTGTATCTTATATCTTGGGTATCCTAAGTTTTGGGCTAATGTCCACTTATCAGTGAGTACATATTGTGTGAATTCCTTTGGGATTGTGTTACCTCACTCAGGATGATGCCCTCCAGGTCCATCCATTTGCCTAGGAATTTCATAAATTCATTATTTTTAATAGCTGAGTAGTACTCCATTGTGTAAATGTACCACATTTTCTGTATCCATTCCTCTGTTGAGGGGCATCTGGGTTCTTTCCAGCTTCTGGCTATTTAAATAAGGCTGCTATGAACATAGTGGAGCATGTGTCCTTCTTTTAAGATAATCGAACTGAAGCCATTATTATAAGACTATAGAAACTACAAGGAAAATTCAGCTGAAGACTCTCTCAATGGTTGATCTCACCTGAGGAAATAATCTGTCCATCCACACAACACAATGTATTAACATCACTGTCCCTAAAATATTGTCTTTTCTTTTTTTCCTTTTTCCCATTTTCTTTTCTTTTCATTTCTTTTCTTTTCTCCTCTTGTTTTATTAGTCATTTTATTTGTTTACATTTCAAGTGTAATAATCCCCCTTCCCAGTCTCTCCTCCACAAATCACCCATCACCTCCCCCTCCCCTTTGCCTCCAAGAGTGTGTTCCTCTAACTACCCACCCATCTGTTTCACTCCTCTACATTCATCTTTCTTTGGGACATCAAGCCTCCATAGGACCATGAGGCTCCCCTCCCACTGATGCCAGATGAGGCAGTCCTCTGCTACATATGTAGCAGGTGCCGTGAACCCACCCATGGATACTCTTTGATTGGTGACTTTGTCCCTGGGAGCTCTGAGGTGTCTGGATTGGTTGATATTGTTCTTCCTACAGGGTTGCAATTACCTTCAGCTCCTTCAGTCCTTCCCCTAACTCTTCCATTGGTGTTCTTGCATTCAGTCCAATGATTGGCTGTGAGTGTCTGTATCTGTCTTAGTCAGGTGCTGTCATAGCATCTCAGAGGACAGCCATACAAGGCTCCTGTCTGCAAGCAAATCTTGGCATGATCAATAGTGTCAGGTTTTGGTGTCCGTGGAGGGAATGGATCACACTGTGGGGCAGTATCTAGATGGTTTTCCTTCTGCCTCTGCTCCATTTTTGTCCCTGAATTTCTTTTAGACAGGGACAATTCTGGGTTAAAATATTTGAGATTGGTGGGTGGCCCCATCCCTCCACTGGGGACAAGGTCTGTCTACTGAAGGTGGTCTCTTCAGGTTCTAACTCCATGCTGTTGGGCATTTCTGCTTGTGTCATCCTCATTGGGTGCTGGGAAGCTATCTCATTCCTGACATCTGGGACTATCTAGTGCTTCCCCAAGTTTCTCACCACCCACTGATACTTATTTTCATTCATTCTCCTGACCCTCTGGACTTCTTTACTGTGTGCAAGTTAACCATGACATTCCTTGAATAAGATGGCAGGAAAGATCATATTGATAATTCTTGGGGCCCACAAAAAATTTTTCTCGAGACCTATATCCACATGTAAGGCCAAACAAATCCTTGGATGAGAGAAGGAAACTGTATTTCATGAGGTGGTGTTCTGAGCTTTGTAGTGGTGGCTTGGCTGTCATTCATTCATATTTTAAAAATATAACAAAATAAAACATAATAAGATTAAACAACAATTGTCATATTGGGTTTAGATAAGATAAACCAACAGAAGTAAGTGAATAAAAGAGAAGGAAAAACAACCAGTTTCTTTAAAGAGCTCTCATCCCTGACATCTGGGACTTTCTACTGCTTCATCATCAGGTGTTTGATGATGTTCCAGTAAGAATGTGGGTAATGCAAATTAAACCTTTTTCTTTTTACTTTCTTCTTCCTCTTCCTCTTCTCTTCCTCCTCCTCCTCTTCCTCCTCCTCCCCATCTTCCTCCTCCCCCTTCTTTGTGTGTGTGTGTGTGTGTGTGTGTGTGTGTGTGTATGTGTGTGTGTGTGTGTGTGTGTGTGTGTGTAGCAGGGAGAACAAGGAACAAGGGAGGACCTGAAAGTGAGTGTGATCAGGGTTCATGATGTGAGTTTCCCAAATAGTAAATATAAATATCATGAAATAAAAAGTATTAGAAAATCACTCATTCGTACAACCATGAATTCCATAAAGCACTAACCAAGAAGCCATATTACACAGGCAGAAGACCCATGGACCACCTATGCAGGTCTTGTGCATGTCATTTCAGTCTCTGGGATAAGAGCTTTGTAAATTAAGAGATATCTGTAGCTAGTGAGATGGCTCATTAGGTAAAGGCAGTTGCTATTAATCCTCAGGAGATGAGTTTAATCCCAGTGGTCTACAGAGTCATTGAGATGATAAGAGAGGGTAAAGGATAACTGGTATAAAAATGTAATATTACATGTATTAAAATGTTATATTGAGACTCATATATAGTTAATATAATAAAAAGAAAAACTAATATTATTAAACTTTTTCAAAAAAGAAAAAAACTAAAAAGCACATAAACACAGAATATCTATTCATCCAAATTATTTCTTTACTGATATTCATTTTCTTACACTGTGGAGTGTTGAGGCAACAATTAACTTGGAAAGCAGCTAAAATTTAACATAGTTTTTATACAAGGGACTAGTTATAAATATGAAAATTGAGATATTAATTTGTCCACAAATTGGTGGTAAATTTCCACAGATATTACTTTTTATAGAAGATGTTCAAAATGATGTTACATGAATCTGCTTAAGGAAGCAAAATTAATTCTTTCTTCTCTCATCTTTTCTGATGTAAGAGGCAGTGTCTTAGCCTTATTATCAGTTTCTTGGTGACAATCACCTACACAATGTGACATACAGACACATACACACACATACATACACAGACACAAACACATACACACACACAAACACACACACACAAATACACACACAGGGGAGGATGAAAAGGAGAGAGAGATTATCTATATACCTGTAGTCCTCTCATACCTAGTGTGAATGTCAACACTCAACTTATCTAGCACATGTTTCCTCTCAATTACTTCTCCTATTTTATATTTAGTCTAATAAACAATAGGCTTAATAAGTAAATGACATATGAGAATGCTGTCTGAATTTGAGCACAATACACCTTGGTTAATAACCTGGAAAAGCAATGCTTGAAATGATTACACTAATAATCTCATTAGGTTACTTCCCCAGTGTTTCTCCAAAGAAAAACTCCTAGCCTACTTACCCAGAAGTCCAGTTTACGTGCATTCCCAGTCTGCATTGTATTACTGTATAAAATACCACAAACAGAAGCAGTTTTGAGAGGAAAAGAGGGATGGGTTTATTTCTTGTTACAGGATAAAGTCTATGACAGAAAGAAAACAGCCCAGGAATTCAAGGCAGGAAGCTGAAGCAGAAACTATAGAGTCATTTAAATAAAAGGATATGGCAGGTCCTCCAAGGCTAAGTAAAATAAAACAGAAAAACCATAACATTAAATATTGCAGGAGTATGCACATCCTTTTTAAAATGAAGTAATCAGCATGATGATTCAAGTACCACAAAATACTTTAAGAAATTCAGCATAAAAATCAAGCATATTCTCCTTTGTTAGAATATTTGCTGTCGGAGTGTAGTTTGCTTCCTTCCTTCTATTTTAGTATAAAAACATGCAGAACTATGAATTAATACCACTTCAGAATTTAAAAGGACCATTAGATAGTTTTCCTTCCTGTATATCTTCACTTGTCCTACTTTCCCAGGCTTCATAAAAGCCATAAATTATCCAAATTTTTGTTATTGTTTTGGCATTTCTAGTGTTAAACTTCTTTCTTATGAGTGATGCAGTAAATTATTATGTATGTGTACAAGTGTACATATATGAAGCATGTTCGTGTACCAATATCAGACAAAATCACTAGCTTATGCAGAATTTAAATAGAGTGGCTATACATGGATAAAACTTCCCCTTGCTGGTTAATTCTTCAATTGTTCCCATTGCCTTTCTCTGAAGAAGCAATGGCTGTACTTAGACTCCGATGTATTCATTAACATGTTCAAAGGGTATACAGAAGAATGTTAGCAGAAATAAATTTTATGTAGATAAATTTCTTTTATATGACATAGTAGTAATTTTCCAAATATAATAAAAGGAACACACAGAACTTCCAAGTGGTCATTTGAAATGTCATTCTCTTTCTAGCATTCAAATCAGAGTTAAATAGTAAAATTTTCCAAATTTCAAATGAATGATGTATAAAAATAGTAAATTGGTAAAATAGATTCCACTACAATGAAAATAGAGTTCAATGAATTTAATACAAATACAAACTTTTTTGTTACCTCATTTTGCCTGTGGTTCCCATCATGACTGAAACTATTATGGACATCTCTTTGTCTATGCTGCCCAATAGAATAGTGGTAATCTTTGGTGACTCCTTTCCTGTTATCTCATAGCCCAATAAAACTCATTGCATTTAATTTATCCACCTGAGTAGCAGCTGCTCAGGCTCTAATGTCTAGCACGAGGAAATGGGTAATAACTAAGCTCTTCAAAGTCGATGGTGCCTGTTTCACCATTATAGGATCAGTGAAGCCCATGTGTCCTGGGATTTTCCATTGTAGATGTTCAGGTTTCATACAGTACACCTACTGTAGCATTATGATTTCCTTGAGTCCTAAAATCTCTTTGTCGACACTAAGCTAAAGGCTATCAGACTTACCCAATTTCATTTCAAGAAACTATCTTTGAAAAAATGCTTTAGACAACCATTCAAACAAACTTTGTTTACTGACCAAGCTTCCATATTAAGACTAGAATCTAGGCAGACAGTGGTGGTGCACACCTTTAATCTCAGCACTTGGGAGGCAGAGGCAGAGGAATTCTGAGTTTGAGGCCAGCGTGGTCTACAAAGAGGAATTTTTAAGTCACCTATGATGATTATCACACCATATCCAAATAAAGATACTTGGGCTTTTTTCTTTCTAATGTGTATTACTGTCATCGCCTTTATTTGTCTTATTGCTCCACTGAACATACTGTATGGAATAGGTAGGGAGATAGTGGAAAGCCGTGGATTGTTCTTGATTTTACAGGAATTGCTTTGAGTTTCTCACATTTAATTTGATGTTGGCTGTAGGCTTACTGTAAATTGCCTTTATTATGTTAAGATATGTCCTATATATCCTTAATTTTTCCACGATGTTGAATTTTTTTCAAAAGCCTTTCCTGCATCTAAGGAGATGATCATGCTTTATTTTGTCTTTCAGTTTATTTATATATTTTGAACTACATTTGTCCATTTGTATATCTTGAAATATCCTGGTATCCCTGAGATGATGCCTAATTAATCATGTTGAAAAATATTTTGAAAGTTTTCCTAGATTTGTTTTGAAACATTAATAAGAAATGTTGATCTATAGCTCTTTGCTGACTCATTTTCTTAGTTAGCAAGGGTTTCTCTTGCTGCAACAAAGCACCATGACAAAAACACAAAAATTATTTCTTGTCATTTACCCTTTTGGGTGCAATTTCTTCTTTTTATTTCAAAGATTTAGGGTATTAATAAGCAATATTATATTTTTGTTTTGTTTTTTGGTAGTTTCCTCATTTACATTTCCAATGCTATCCCAAAAGTAGGCCCTTATTGCTATGTACTTGCGTTTCCAAACCACTTTCATGTGTCCCATAAGATTGCATGTGTTATAGATTAATTTTCATTCATTTGTAGAAAAGTCCTTATTTTTTAACAATTTCTGTTTTGTCCTCCCTCCTTTTTTTATTCACTAGAGAGATGTTCAGGTTTCATGAACTGGAAATTTTCTCTTGCTTCTGTTGATATCTAGATTTAATCCATAGTAGTCAGATAAATTGCAGTACGTTATTTTAATTTTCGTGTTTCTTTTGAGACTATTTTGTGCCCAAATATGTGGCCAATTTGAAGAAAGTTTCATCAAATTCTGAGAATAAGGTATATATTTACCTTTGAGTAAACTTTTCTGCAAATAACTGTCAGGTTCACTTGGAATATATACAGAGGCCAACAGCTGGGCATTATTCAGAGAATGAATAACTTGGGAACAGTTATCTCTAAACAGGTTATTTCCATCAAATTCCTCTCTTCAGAAGAAGAAGGGAAGAAGGACCTTAAGAAAACATGGCCCTCTAAATCAACATGAGCAAAAGTCATGTCACAGAGACTGACATGACATGCACAGGAGCTATATGGGTGCTCCATGGGTCTTTGACCTGTGTTTTCATGTACTGAATTTCTATTACAGTGAGAAATATGCAATGCTTTCCATTTCTATTTCAGTGTATATGGCCTGCTTTCCTTGTTTTCTATCTATCTATCAATCTATCTATCTATCTATCTATCTATCTATCTATCTATCTATAATTTTTTTAAAGATTTATTATCACATATAAGTACACTGTGATAGCTGTGTATAGCTATGACAGCTGAGTATAGCTGTCTTTAGACACACCAGAAAAGGGTGTCATATCTCATTATGGATGGTTGTGAACTACCATGTAGTTGTTGGGATTTGGACTCAGGACCTTCGGAAGAACAGTTAGTGCTCTTACCCGTGGAGCCATGCTGTGGTCTTTGCCCCTATTAAAAGTTATCATAGCTTGTTTTTATTTTTATTTTGACTACCTATGTATATTTTTGAATAAATATTCATCAGTGATTTTTTTTACAAGTATTTGCTCCCAAAGTCTGATTGATCTGTTTACACTGTCTTTCATGATAGATTTTAAATTTTTGATTAAGTAAAGATTTATAGGTCTTTCTCTTAAAGATTATGTCATGTTGTACTTATATGTAAGCACTGTCCCAGGTCCTCACTGTTTCAGCACATACTGTCTCATCTACTAACATGGTCTCCATCCAACCCATTCATTGTTCATCATAATTCAACAAAAAACATGCTCCAAACATGCATTTTGTCTCCTCTGTACCTTTCTGTCCAGAACCCTTCAGCTCCAGAGGTAATTAGAAAGCTCATGTTTTCTCCTACAAATACTGGGATATCATTACAAATACATGACAATTCATTGGATATTGTTGAAACTATCATGTTAAGAAATTGCTGTAGCTAGTCATGAAAATAGTAAGATAGAAATTACTTTTATGATTCAAATAAGAGATAATGATTTGACTCAGAATTTTGGCAGTAAAATCTGTGAAAAATGTTTGTGGTATGACTAGTATCACTTAATAATTTCTCTTTGAAAATTCTAAGTTAACTGTATTTGTATACACATGTGCAAAATGAAAAAGTAAGGGAAGGTGTTGACAAGTCACAAATTCAAGAGAGAACTTTATAAAATGTTTATTAAAAATAGGAGTTGGGCAGTGGTGGCACACACCTTTAATTTCAGCACTCGGGAGGCAGAGGCAGGCAGATATTTGAGTTCAAGACCAGCCTGGTATACAAAGTGAGTTCCAGGACAGCCAGGGCTATACAGAGAAACCCTGTCTCAACAAAACAAAACAAAACAAAACAAAACAAAACAAAACAAAACAAAACAAAACAAAACAAAACACCCAAAAATTGGCACTGTCTTATATGCCTTTGAAGCACTTACTAGGATAACTTTCAAAGTAAATTTGGAACCTGAATAAAAGCGATACACAAAATAAAGAAAGTGTATATTCTATTGTTTAAAGTTTCATAGTTAAGCAACAGCAACACATAGATTAAACACGTTTAATATGCTTTGCAATGTATTCATGGAAGGGTGTACACTGCTTGATACAAGGTTGCGCTGACATGGAAGAACATCAATTGTGGATACTCTCCTCAGCATGACAATAATCTTCTCCTTAATTGATAACTACTGAAAGTATTATGTACATTTAATAATATACTGTCTTTATAAGGTAGAGTTTTATGAAAAAGAAGGTCAGGTATCAAGGTGACTCAAGTTACTTAACTCTTTGAAATACTTCATAAAAAGAGAATTGCTGTAATTTTTGTCCATATATCTGATAATATTAACCTTAGCTATGTTGGTTGATATATTTTATCTATTAAATTTGTTAGAGAAAAACAACAGTGGTGCTCAGTGGTGCAAAGGGATGACTCATGATATCGATTTCAGTCTCAAAGTTATCATTTTGTATCTTCACTTACATACAGAATTTTAGAAATTCATCTATCCTTCTGATTACCAAGAACAAGAACAACATTGACACCAGCAGTAGCAGCAGCAGTAGCCGCAGCAAAACTAATTCATCTCCTGACATTGGCAGATCTGTGGTTGATTGGCTTTTTTTCTTTTTGGCTTTGAGAAGGCAGTATATATTATCATAGCAGGAGCAGGTGATTTTCAAAGCAAATTTTATTCTCCTCATGTAATTGTTGTCTTGAAGGCTTACTGCTGGAGAAGCTCACTATTTCTAACTCATTCTGAACTCTGCTTGGTTGACTCAACTCAGCTACTCTGGCTGCAACACCTCTCCAAGCTGATTGATTCAAACTGGCTTCTCTCAGCTTCTGAATTTTTGCTCTACTTGGCCTCAAACTAGCTCTAGCAATATGTTCCCATCTTCTGGCTTTTTTTCATTCTCTAGCTTGTTCTGTCTTCACCTGTATCTAGCTTGTTCTCTCTTCAACCTCTCCCTGTGAATCTCTCCAGGTAAAAACTACCTCTTAACTTCACTTTCAAAGATCCCTGACATCACTTTCAAAGATAACTGCTTCCTCCTACCAACTATTCTCACCTACATTGTTTGGGAATAAAGGTGTATACTAACAGTATGTCTATATTCTAGACAGATTACAGTGTAATCAAGGGTATATCTGCATACTAGCAAGAGCACATAGACCTAAAATGTCTTTGGATATGATGTCATTCAGAGCAACCATGTTGCTAGATTAAAATTCCTTTATAGCTGGTGAATGCAAACATTTCACTTTGTGCTTAGGATGAGAAAAGTCCAAGGCCTCATAAAGACTATTCTCCCAATGACTATCATGAGGCATTACTTCCTCCACCAACTTTCACTGCTGTTATGTCATGGACAAAACCACTGCTGTAAGCTAGTATCAGACATATTTAGTATCCAAATTTTAAAACAATGTAAACTGGAGGATAACATATAAGTGATGAAGTTGAATATTCAGAAGTTTATAGTAAAGGAAATAATTTTATGCCTATTATTTCAAAAGTCAAGTGAGAATGTGAGAAAATTATTTATTAATTCCATCATCATAATTCAGATGAAGGTCTGAACGTCTAAAGAAATATATATATATATATATAAAGTATCACTACATCAGTGGCCCTATAACTGCCCACACCTACAGCCTGTATGTATCCCAAGACATCAACAGTAATCAAAGACACAGGTGAGACTCTTGCCAAAATACTCATGCCAGCTGGTACAAACATGTGGCCCAGTTGTTGGGTACCCATCCCTTGCTCCACGCCCTGAGCACCATTTTCCTTCTGGTCCTCTTCCCTACCTGGGGCATATCATCAGCTTGATATCCACCCACATGCTACCGCATGTAGTAACCAAAGATACAGACCTTGCTGTAACAAAGCCCAACTGCCCTTCAAGCTTCACCTTCCTTCTGGTTCACTTCTCCACCTGGACCAGAATAGCATGCCTAATACCAGAATGCAGTCTGTCTGCCTCCCAGGAAGTACACAGTTACTAGGGACATAGAAGGCCTGCTTTAACCAGAGACACAAGAGGTTCATTCTAACCAGAGGCTGCACTGCCTGCCTCCAAGGAGGCTGTCTTTAATCAGAGACATCTAGACAAGTTAACAGCAGAGATAACCAAATGGTCAAAGGCAAGCACAAGATCATAAACAACAGAACCCAAAGACATCCAGCACAACTTGAACCCAGTTATCCTACAACAGTAAGACCTAAATAGCCCAAAACACATGAAAGCAAGATAATGACCTAAAATCCCACCTCATAAGGATGATGGAGGGGGAGCTGAGGCTGTTCCACAGCCCTCTATTCATAGGTCCCACCAGAAGAGAGCTTATCTTCCAGGAGTGCTATCATTCCTAAGTTCAGAAGTGAGATCACCACTTTCTCTCAAATAACTATCCAAAGCAGGACCTGGCAGGAACACACAGGGCTCAAGAACAGTGGAACAGCTGAAACAGAATTCTTCCAGACTCCATCTGCACCCAGGAGCTAAGGCTGTTCCACAGCTCTCCAACTCAAATACTGCCCAGGAGAGAGTTGGTCTTACCAGGAGTGGTGACACAAGCTTACCGGCAAAACCAACTAATACCTGAGATAAGCAGATGGTTAAAGACAGGTGCAAGAACCTTACCAACAGAAACCAAAATTACTTGGCATCATCAGAACCCAGTTCTCCCTCCAGTGCAAGTCCTGGATAACCCAACATACTGGAAAGGAAAGTTTTAGATTCAAAATCACATCTCATGATGATGATAGAGGATGTTAAAAAGGACATAAATAACTCACTTAAAGAAATACAGAAGAATACAAGGTAAACAGGTAGGAGCCCTTAAAGAGGAAACAAAAAAATCACTTAAAGAATTATAGAAAAATACAATCAAACAGGTGAAGGAATTGAACAAAACCACCCAGGATCTAAAAATGGAAGTAGATAAAATAAAGAAATAAAAAAGGAGACAACTCTGTAGATAGAAAATCTAAGAAAGAGATCAGAAATCATAGATGCAAATATCACACACAGAATACAAGAGATAGAAGAGGGAATCTCAGGGATAGAAAAAATTGACACAACAGTCAAAGAAAATGCAAAAAGCTCTTAACTCAAAACATCCAGGCAATCCAAGACACAATGAGAAGACCAAACCTAAAAATAATAGGTATAGAAAAGAGGGAAGATTCCCAACTCAAAGGGCCAGTAAATATCTTCAACAAAATTATAGAAGAAAACTTCCCTAACATAAAGAAAGAGATGCCCAGGAATATACAAAAGGCCAAGAGAACCCCAAATACACTGGACAAAAAAAAAAGAAATGCCTCCCATCACATAGTAATCAAAACACCAAATGCACTAAACAAATAAAGAATATTAAAAGCATAAGGGTAAAAGGTCAAGTAACATATAAAGGCAGACCTATCAGAATAACATGAGACTTCTCACCAGTGACTATAAAAGCCAGAAGATCCTGGGAAGATGTCATATAAACCTTAAGAAAACACAAATGCCATCCAAGACTACTATACCTTTGGTATAAGCAAAACTCTCAATTACAGTAAATGGAGAAACCAAGATATTCCATGACAAAAACAAATTCATACAATATCTTTCCACAAACCCAGCCCTTCAAAAGCTAATAAAGGGAAAACTGCAACACACAAAGGGAAACTACACCCTAGAAAAAGCAAGAAAAGACCAAAACTCCTCAAACTATTCCACAAAAGTACTCTACCCAATTTGTTTTATGAAGCCACAATTACTCTGACACCTAAACCACACAAAGACTCATCATAGAAAGAACTTCAGACCTATTTCCATTATGAATATTGATGCAATAATATTCAATAAAATTCTCCCAAAATTAATTCAAGAACACATCAAAATGATCATCCATCATGATCAAGTGGGCTTCATCCCAGGATGCAGGGATAGTTCAATATATGGAAAATCCATCAATGTAATACACTATATAATCAAACTCAAAGGAAAAAATATGACAATCTCATTATATCCTGAGAAAGCTTTGAAAAAAATCCAACACCCTTCATGATAAAAGTCTTGGACAGATCAGGAATTCAAGGATCGTACCTAAACATAGTAAAAACAATACAGAAAACCAGTAGCCTACAACTAACTAAATGGAGAGAAACTTGAAGCAATTCCATTAAAATCCGGGAGTAGATAAGGCTGTGCCTTCTCTCCCTACCCATTCAATATAGTACTTGAAGTCCTAGCCAGAGCAATTAGACAAAAATAAGAGGTAAAGGGATACAAAATTAAATGGAAGAAGTTAAAATATCACTATTTGCAGATAATATGGTAGTATGCATAAGTGAACCCAAAAATTGCACCAGAGAACTCCTAAACCAGATAAATAACTTCAGCAAAGAGCCTGGATATAAAATTAGCTCAAACAAATCAGTGGCCTTCCTCTACACAAATGATAAACAGGCTGAGAAAGAAATTAGGGAAACAATACCCTTCATAATTGTCACAAATAATATAAAATACCTTGGTGAGACTCTAACTAAGCAAGTGAATGATCTGTAAGACAAGAACTTCAAGTCTGTGAGGAAGGAAATTGAAGAAGATCTCAGAAGACTCAAAGATCTCCCATGTTCATGGATTGGCAGGATTAAAATAGTAAAAATGGCCAACTGCCAAAAACAATCTACAGATTCAATATGATTCTCATCAAAATTCCAACTCAATTTTCATAGAGTTAGAAGAGCAATTTGCAAATTCATTTGGAACAACAAAAAATCCAGGATAGCAAAAACTATTCTTAACAATAAAAGAAATTCTGGGAGAATCACCATCGCTTACCTCAAGCTGTATTACGGAGCAATAATGCTAGAAAAAATGCATGGTATTGGTACAGAGATAGGCAAGAAGGTCAATGGAATAGAACTGAAGATCCAGAAATGAACCCACACACCTATGGTCACTTGATCTTTGACAAAGGAGCTAATACCATCGAGTGGAAAAAAGACAGTAGTTTCAACAAATGGTGTTGGTTCAACTGTTGGTCAGCATGTAGAAGAATGCATATTAATACATTCTTTTCTCCTTGTAGGAAGCTAAGTCCAAGTGGACCAAGAACCTCCACATAAAACCAGATACAATGAAACTAATAGAAAAGAAAGTGGGCAAGAGCCTCAAGAACATGGGCACAGGGGAAAATTTCCTGAACTGAATACCAATAGCTTATGCTCTAAGACCAAGAACTGACAAATGGGACCTTATAAAATTGCAAAGCTTCTGTAAGGCAAAGGACACTGCCAATAAGACAAAATGGCAACCGACAGATTAGGAAAAGACCTTTACAAACTCTACATCTGATAGAGGGCTAATATCCAATATATATAAAGAACTTAAGAAATTATACTCTAGAGGATGGGGAGGGGGGAGAAACCTATAAAATTGGGGTACAGAGCTAAATAAAGAATTCTTAATTGAGAAATACCGAATGGCTAGGAAGCACCTAAAAACAAGTGTTCAATATCCTTAGTCATCAGGGAAATGCATATCAAAGGACCCTGAGATTTCACCTCACACCAGTCAGAATGGCTAAGATCAAAAACTCAGGTGACAGGATATGCTGTTGAGGATGTACAGGAGAACACTCCTCCATTGCTGGTGAGATGGCAAGGTGGAACAATAACTCTGCAGATCACTTGGCAGTTCCCTTAGAAAATTGGACTTAGATCTACTGGGAGAAACAGATATACCATTCCTGAACATACAGCTAGAAGATGTTCCAACATGTAATAAGGACACATGCACCACTATGTTCACAGAAGCCTCAATAATAAGAAGGTTGAAGTAAGCCAGATTTCCCTCAAAAGAGGAATGGATTCAGAAAAAGTTGTACATTTACACAATGTTTTACTACTCTGCTACTAAAAACAATGAATTCATGAAGTTCTTATGCAAATGGATGAACCTAGAATATATCATCCTGAGTGAGGTAACTCAATCACAAAATTACACACATGGTATGCACTCACTGATAAGTGGATCTTAGCCCAGAAGTTCAGAATACTGAAGATGCAATTCATAGACCACTTGAAACTCAAGGAGAAGGAGGACCAAAGTGTGGATACTATGGTCCTTCTTAGAAGTGGAAAGAAAATACCCATGGGAGGAGAGACAGAGACAAACTGTGGAACAGATACTGAAGGAATGGCCATCCAGAGATTGCCCCACTTGGGGATCCATCCCATAAACAGTTATTAAACCCAGACAAAATTGTGGATACCAAGAAGCGCTTGCTGACAGGAGTCTGATATAGCTGTCTCCTGAGAGGCTCTGTCAGTGCCTGACAAATACAGAGGTGGATACTTTCAGATAATCATTGGACTGACCACGGGGTCCCCAATGGAGGAGCTAGAGAAAGGACTGAAGGAGCTGAAGGTGTTTGTAGCCAATAGGAGGAATAACAATATGAACCAACCTGCACACTCTGAGCTCTCAAAGACTAAACCACCAAAGAGAATACATGGAGGGACCCATGGCTCCGGCTGTATTTGTTGCAGAGCATGGCCTTGTTGGGGAGGACTTTCCCTTGGTCATGTGAAGACTTGATTCCCCATTGTAGGGGAATGCCAGGACAAAGAAGAAGGAATGGTTAGGTGGGTAAGCAGTGGGAGCGAGGATGGGATAGGGGGTTTTTAGAGGGGGAACCAGAAAAGGGGATAACATTTGAAATGTAAATAAAGAAAATATCTAATAAAAAAAAAGATTATAGAGGCCTTTAAAGAAGATATAAGGAACACCCTTAAATAAATACAGAAAAACACAGGTAAACACTTAAAAGCCCTTAGAGAGGAGACAAACAAATTCCTTAAAAAAGATACAGAAAAAATACAATCAAGTAGATGAAGGAAATGCACAAAATGGACCAAGTAATAAAATGAAAATAGAAACAACAAAGAAAACACAAAGTGAGGTATCCCTGGAAATGAAAAACTTAGGAAAGAGATCAGGAGCTACAGATACAAACATCACTGCTGGAAACAACTCAGATGTCCCTCAACTGAAGAATGGATACTGAAAATGTGGTTCATTTACAGAATGGAATACGACCCAGCTATTAACAACAAGGACGTCCTAAGTTTTTTGCCTACTTTCAGTAGTCAGTTCAAAAATAAAATCACAAAACTTCCAAATATTCAAAAGTGGAATTTTTAACTTAATTTTAACCTAATTTTATTATGTTATTGAGAAATCATAATATCTTGGTTGCATATTTCAAAAGTGAAACTAGTTGATTAGTCTTGGAAAATATTACATTTTATTCCTTAAAATGAAACTTCTTATAAAACATAATTAATTCAAAGGAGCTTCACCTTTTTGGTTGCTCTAATTAATGACAGTAATAACCTTTCTTCTAGTTACAACAACGCGCAGGAACCTGGCAAAGATTAACTATACTAAAAGAAAATTTTAATATTTGTGTGTAAACTGTATGTGCATGTGTGTTGCTATGTTGTGTTTGTATGTGTGTGTGTGTGTGTGTGTGTGTGTGTGTGTGTGTGTGTGTGTGTGCATACGGTACACATGTGTGTGGCTGCACATTCACACATGTATGTAAGTTTTTGTGAACATGAAGGGCAGAGATTTTTAACTCTTCCTAAGTTCTCTACCTTGTTTTCCAGGCAAGGTCTTCCACTGTAGGAGAAGCTCTTTAGTTCAGCTTTACTGCTCAGTCATCAAGTCTCTGGATTCTGTCTTTTTCTGCCTCCCAGGAGGTCTGGGATGACAGGAATGAGCCAGAGTTTTAAGCTTTTGCACATAGCTACTGGTGATCAAAATCAGATCTTCAAGCTTCTATAGGAAGCAATTTAACTGACTCAACCATTTCCAAGTCGTCAAAGTATGCTTTTAGTGCCATATAACTTTTCCTTTTCAAGTAATGTTTGATGCCATGGGGAGATGAGGGTTTAACCATGTCATTTCACACACATTTCTCTCCTGTAGTGCTCGCTACTTCTCTCTGATCCACTTCCTACTCCTTAATGGTCTGCCACAGTGCTTTCATGACACATACCTTCTTTGACTCTTGTTTGTCTCCTCTTTCACCTTAGTTTGAGAACTCTTCCTCTGCTTTCATTCTCTTCCTATTTCCATGACCTGCACGTTTAGTGCTGTCTATAAACTTATAGGTAGGTTTCTGTGAAAGTATAGTTATGATACTTGCTTTTGTGTTTCTGGATTAGTTTGCTTAGCATGGCATTTAGTCAGGAAAAAGTGTCTTTTATACACATACTGGTAATGGTCATCTCTGAGGCTTACAGCCTCCATCTGCTAACCTAGACTTAGTCCTGGAAGCTACATGCCCCCATACGATCTAATCTGAACTTAGAATGTTTTCAGTCTGAGGCTTATTGTTGAATAAGCTCACCTTTTCTAGCTCTTTTTGATCCTCAGGTGGCTGGTTCAACTCAAAATCCTCTCCAAGCTGACTGAGTCTATCTGGCTTTTCTTGGCTTCTTCCAAATTGCTCCTCTTGGCTTTAAAGGAACTGGTAATCTGTGCTAATCTTCTGAATCCTTCTCCTGCTCTAGTTTATTCTGTCTTAACTTTTGTCTACTTAGTTTTGTGTTCAAACTGTCTCTGTGGAGTGGTCCCAGTAAATCAATCTCTCTCTCTCTACCTTTACTATCTCTTACCTTTAGCATCATATGCTTGAGAGTTAGGCATAGCTTATTCTTTCAAACCTTTCTCTGATTTGTCACTTTGTTTACCACACATTTACACATAACTTTCAAACATGGGTGCTTCCTTTTACTTTACTGACATTTATTGGGATTACAGGTGTGTTCTGAGTGCATGTCTATATTTTAGCCAGAGGGAATAAAGATGTGTGCTAAGGATGAACCACACCACACCACAAGTAGAAACAAGGTGTTGTTGCTGTTAGAGTTTCGTAGTGTGGTCACATGGCCTGCAAACCAGTCTTATTCAATTTTCTGAAAATGCCCCAATTTCATTCATCTTTGCATTTTTAAGCATATTACACTTGCTTTGCATAATCATCTACTAATTCACATGTAGACTGCTTCCCTATTGAGGCTATTGTGAAAGGTGAAATAATGAATAATAATAGAGTGCAAGTATGTCTATATCACGAAAACTTAACATTAACTGAATGTATCCTAACCATAGTTCCATTGTGTATGTTACAGATAAGTTTGGTTGTACAAACACAATGATTTGTGTGCTTTTTTTCTCTTCAGTTACATTCCCATCAGTGTGTATGAAGATGGCCTTTTCTCTGTAACTTTGCCTGAATTTATTAATATTGTCTTGATGTTATTTCTACTCATATTCAATAGAAAATGTAAGTCATTTTAATTCATTCTTCCTTGATGACTACGGTCTTTGAATATTTTTTTTTCAAATATCCATCAGCCTTTAGTCCTTTGGTTACTATTATTTAATCATTCTATTTTCAGTCTTTGTAATTAGCTTATGTTTCCCTATAGGATTTTCTAGCATATATCATTTTAGTTGGTTCTTCCTTACTCACAGTCACCTTCTTGCCACTTTCATTGTTATTATACCTCATGTCCCCTAGTATTCTCCACTTTCATTTGTTTTGCCATTCTGACTCCCTTACAGCCCTTTCCCTCTGTGCTTTTATACCTTTTATACCTTTCAGCCCCTTTCCATCAATATAATGTTTTCCAGGTCAACCTACATTCGAAGAATATCTTTTTTGGGGGGTTGGTAAGAAATTCTGGTAACAAAGTATTACTTTTTTTGGTTCTCTCTTTTTGTTTTTCCATTTTTAATATTTTATTTATTTATTCGCTTTACAATGCAGTATCAGTTCTCGCTCTCCTCACAGTACCCACGCATGCAAGTCCTCCCCTATTCCACACAGCCATCTGAGGTCACCCCAACTAGCAGCCCCATACTAAACTCTCCCCACCCTGGCACATCAAGTGACTGCATAACTAAGCACATTCTCTACCACTGAGGCCAGACGAGGCTGTCCATTTATAGATGTGTGATTCACAGGCAAGCAGGCAACAGGCTCAGGGAAAGTCCCTCTTCCACTTGTTTGGACAATCCCCATGAAGACCAAGCTGTTCATCTGCTACGTATGTGTAGCAGATGTAGGTCCAGCCTGTGCTAGCTTGTAGGTGGATGATTCAGTCTCTGGAAGGCCCCAAAGATTCAGGCAAGCTGTTGGTCTTCCTATGGAGTACTCTTCAGGTCCCTCAGTCTTTCTCCCAACTTTTCTGTAAGACTCCCTGTGCTCCATCTACTGATTGGGTGTGAGTCTCTGCATTTTTACATTGCTTATTTGGTGGAACCTATTGCAGGATACTTATTGTAGGTTTCTCGGTCTGCAAGCATAACTGAGTATTATGAATAGTGTCTTAACTTAATAGTTCTTGTCCATGGGATGAGTCTTAATTTGGGCCTATTATTGGTTGTCAATTCTCGCAGCCTCTGCTCTATTATTCTCTGCACACCTTGTAGGCAGAACATATTTTGGTCAAAGGCTATATGAGTGGCTACGGTCTGTATCTTTTCAATGGGAGTTCTCCCAGGGTAAAGGAAGTGGCCAGTTTAGGATCCATATACCACACTACCAGGAATCCCAGCTACAGTCATCCCCTTAGACCTTCTGTGCCACTCACCATCCCAGTTCTCTGGACAATACTAAAGAAGGCACGCCCTAGCCAATTTCTCCCCTGGTCTCCCTACATAAGATATCTCCTGCTGCCCCAGCCCCACTAACTTCCCTATCCCCTCTTCCACCTAGTTTCCTCTTACTTTGAGGTTGTTTGAATATGCCTAGCTCAGGGGGTGGCACTGTTAGGAGGTGTAGCCTTGATAGAATAAGTGTGCCACTATGGGCTTGGGCTTTAAAACCCTCACTAAAGCTTCTTGAAAGCCAGTCTTCTCCTAGCAGTCTTAAGATGAAGATGTAGTACTCTCAGCTCACCTGCTCCATGCCTGCTAGACATTGCCATACTCCCATGTTGATGATAATTTATTGAACCTCTGAACCTGTAAGCTAGCCCCAAACAAAAGCTGCCCTTTATATGACTTGGCTTGGTCATAGTGTCTGTTTACAGCAGTAAAACCATCATAAGACAGAATTTGGTACCAGGTTTGGGCATTGTGTGATAGGACTGACCATGCTTTTGTTTGGAAAAATATGGATTTGGGGAGTTGTGATCTGGAAAGCAGTGGAATGCTTTAAGTGGGGTTTAATGGGCTAGTCTAGAAGGAATATGGAGTACTTTGTTGCTGAGAGTGATTTGAACTGTGTAAATCTGGCACAAGAGATTTTGGGTTTTTTGTTGTTGTTGTTGTTGTTGTTTTTCGTTTTTCAAGACAGTGTTTCTCTGTGTAGAGCTGGCTGTCCTGGAATTCATTCTGTAGACCAGGCTGGCCTCGAACTCAGAAATCCACCTGCCTCTGCCTCCCAAGTGCTGTGATTAAAGGCGTGTGCCACCACTGCCCAGTGGTACAAGAGTTTTTAGAGGAGGAGAATTCCAGTAAGTGGTCTAGAGACTGTTTTTTTTGTTTGTTTGTTTTGTTTTTTGTTTTTTGTTTTTTGTTTTTTGTTTTTTGTTTTTTGTTTTTTGTTTTTTGTTTTTTGTTTTTTGTTTTTTGTTTTTTGTTTTTTGTTTTTTGTTTTTTGTTTTTTGTTTTTTGTTTTTTGTTTTTTGTTTTTTGTTTTTTGTTTTTTGTTTTTTGTTTTTTGTTTTTTGTTTTTTGTTTTTTGTTTTTTGTTGTGTGTGTGTGTGTGTGTGTGTGTGTGTGTGTGTGTGTGTGATATATTGGTGAAGAATTTGGCTGCTCTTTGCCCTTGTCTGAAGAATCTACCAGAGCATAATGTAAAGATAATTATATTAATTGCATTGACAAAAAAAATCTCAGAAATGCCCATCATAAACGTTGTTCTCTGGTTAAGTCTCATGAAGAACATTTTGAACAGATGTAGCAAGCTTAGAAAGGAAAAAAATATAAAACATATTTTTCGAGTATTAAAGTGAAACCAGGAAGTGAAAAGGAGCTGAATCCTATGTTCAAGGATAGTAAATTGAATTTAGAGAGGGGTGACCTTGGGGATCTGAGTTTAGGTCCTGGCTTGTTGGCACAAGCCTTTAATCTCTGCATGGTTATCCTGTACTTTATGACTAATATCCACTTATGAGTGAGTACATAACATGCATACCTTTTGGGTCTGGGTTACGACACCCAGGATGGTATTTTCTAGTTGTATCCTTTTGCCTGAAAAATTCATGATGTCTTTGTTTTTATTGTCTGAGCTATTCCATTGTATAGATATATAACATTTTCTGTATCCATTCTTCAATTTAGAGGCCTCTAAGTTGTTTCTAGCTTCTGAATATTATAAATAAAACTGCTGTGAGCATAGTTGAACATGTTTTCTGGTGGGATAGTGAAGCATCTTTTGAGTATATGCCCAAGAATGGCATATTTTTGTCTTGATATAGAACTATTCACAAACTTCCGAAAACCACCAAATTTCACAGAGTGTTTGTACAAGTTTGCACCCTCACTAGTACTGGAAGAGACTTCCTCTTGTTCAACAACCTTGCTAGCATGTGCTGTACTTTGAATATTTAATTTTAACCATTATGATGGGTGTAAGATAAAATCTCAGAGTAGTATTAATTTGCATTTTCCGGATAACTGAGGATGTTAAAAATGTCTTTACCTGCTTCTCAACCATTCGAGATTCCTCTATTGAGAATTCTCTATTTGACTCTCTAACCCATTTTTAACTGGGTTATTTGTCTTGTCAGTGTCTAACTTCTTGAGTTCTTTATATATTTTGGATACTAGCCCTGTCAGATATAGGGTATATAATGGTCTCCTTTTCAATCTGTAGGTTGCCCTTTTGTCCTAATGATGGTATGTTTTTACTTACAGAAGCTTATTAGTTTCATGAGCTCCCATTTATAAATTCTTGATCTTACTGCCTAAGCCACTGGAGTTCTGTTCAGAAAGTTGTCTACTCTACTGACAAATTTAAGGCTATTTCCCACATTCTGTTCTATTAGATTCAGTATGTCTGGTTTTCTGTTGAAGTCTTTGATCCATGTGGACTTGAATTGTGTGCAATGTGATAGACATGGATCTATTTATAATCTTCTATGTGAAGACATCCAGTTAGTTGAGCACCATCTGTTGAAGATGCTCTCTCTTTTGTATTGCATAGTTTAGGCTTCTCTGTCAAGCATACCATATTATTTTATTGCTCTTTTATGTTTAGATTTAGTCATTAATATTTTAAGTTAGTTTGATATGGAACAGTAAAAATGTAGTAGAGACTTTACAATCAGCAGATTTCATAGCTGGTCTGTTTTATTATTTTGAGGACACTTGTATTTATTTACCCTAGAATATGAATATATTATGATCCATCACCTTTAAAGTATGCTTTAGCAGATGTAAATGCCTCATTATCATCTTCTATTATTGGTGTATGAAGAAATAATGAGTAATGCATGCACTGTTTACTCGGTGACACAAACACATATATCTGGATCAAATTGAAATAGTAATTATATCATAAGAACTGAATTTAAAAGTATACCAATAAGAACTAGATATAAAATAAACAGTCAGATATCACTAAAAAGTGATAAATGATGTGAGCATCAATTAGAGATGACTTTTGACCCTAGTGTAGGTGTTTTGGATCTATGTCCCTGTGGACTATCATCTAACATTTTTATTTATTTGAGGTGTAAGAAAATGTTATGGAAGAATATGATACTTTTCAACTGAAGTTCATAGAGAAAAAATAAGATCCTAAAGATTGTATAAAACCAATTGACTGCTTAGTATTTTGTGATTTTGGAGAGCTAGAATACTGAAGACCAAGAACCTAATAATCTTATATATTCTTAGCATCCTTTGTAGCTATGAAAGGCCCACCTCTATGTTTGCCCTAATATGCTTCCGAGTCCTAAGTGAAATGATTGAGAAGATAGCTTCCTTCCATCAACCCCAAAGCTAAGATAGTGAGCAGAAATCAAAACCCAACACCCGAGAATCTCCTATATTTCTGTAACGTACCAAATGGTTTCTAGCAATGTATTTGAAAAGATCCCCCGCTGATATATGACTTTCATTATATAACTATAAAAATTGGAGAAAACCATTTTAACTTTAGAAAATAGAGCATTGGTAATGTGAATCTATGATTAAAGAACATGATCCCTCATACTTGGCACCAAAATAAATTATCTGTTAGTCCCTTTGAGGACTGAGTTGCCATTTGTACTTATGTGCCCTAAGAATGTCTCTTTGCATAAAAGCACATGAGAATTTTTACCTGGTGTGTTGTGACATGGAATGATGGCAGTTGAAGTCAGACTGATGAAAGAAGAAACTGAACAGAAAATATTGATGTTCAAAACTCATCTCAAGATTTATTATGTTTTCTTTTCCAAATTGCTTACAAGTAATACTTAATATATGTTACTATTTAATTAATTTTTAATACAGTTTATGGTTAAAGAAAGACATTCTGTAAGCCATTAGGAAGAAAGTATATTTGCAATTCTAAAAATGTCTTAATTTGCAAACACAAAGAACTGTAAACTCCAAATGCTTACTGGGAAGCCAAGCAGCATGTAAAATATTGAAAGAGCAATCTCCTGAGAAGGCAGAGATTTATGCTTATACGTTTTAGTGCAACTGCAAGAGCAGCAGCACACAATGTATATGGCATTGTTCAATGAATTCACTTTGCCAAATAGGAAAGACAGTTTCTCTTTACTAGCAGAACACTCAGGATTTAGACATAAGAAAATGAAAAATGGAAAACAATAAATGTAAATAAGACATTACTGTAGCACTTTTCCTGTTGCTTTTCCAACAATTCTGCAGTCAAGACTGATGATAAATGGTCGTTTCAAAGCAATAGAGACCAAAATGGTTTTACTTTAAAGAAAAAAAAAAGAGTGTCTCTAGAGAGTAAATTTTTAAAAAGTCTAGTCAAAGGAAAACCCAGAGGAAAATATGTAACATTGTTTTGTTTTTGTTTTGTTTTTTTGTTTTTTGTTTTTGGTTTTGTTTGTTTGTTTTGTTTTGTTTTCTGCATCATAAAATGTCGTTTGGTAAAGAAGAAAAACTTGGCTAGAGTGTTGGTTTGGTATAGATAGTTGCTGGGATGTATTCAAGGTAATCAGGCTCTTTAGAAATGCAGAAGAAGATGATGAGTTATGGTGGAAACAACAGCCACCCTCCTAACAAGGGGACTTAATTTCATTTATAGACTTTGGAGGAGAGGGTGAGTTGAGATTTTGTCTTTGAGTTTGAAAGTTGAGTCTTTAGGTTCAGCAGATAAGTGAAATTGCACATAGAATCCAAGTTCCTGATTTAGGTTTTAGTTATAGCACATGTCCACACCCTATGCTGGTTCTATTAGGACTGTAGTAGCTTAGAAGGTGCTACATGGCTGATCCCCTCTACAGGGACAGTCTCTGTCATCAAACAGATGTACAAATTATTGTCATGCTCAAAGCATTTCCAGTTCAACTTGCAAAGTTATAGTTCAGTGTGTTAATTTCGTTATTTTTAGCATCAGGAAAAATTGCCCATTACTTGGAAATAGGCTAAACAATGACCATTGTTTAGTAGGTCCTCTAGAGGTTATGTGAGTCACTGGGGCTGTGCAAATTTGTCTTTGATTAGCAGTTGAACAATGACTGAAATAAAAGTCAACTGGTAGAAACATTTGTGTTACAACAATGCAAATGATCCTTGCTCACAAGAGTCAAATGGTTTGGTCCTGGAGAGAATTCAAATGTCTGGAATTAAACTCTAATTTGAACTGTTTTAAAAATCTATTGGTTTTCTCATTAATGGACACATTGAGTAAAATGCTTGACTAATTTTTACATTGGATTTATTTAGAAATAATAAATGCATCTCTCTCTGAAAGTAGACTTAACCAGTAATATGACGAATGCTAGTAATGGGGAAGAACAGATGAAATAAAGTTAAGCCTTAAGGTGAGTTATTACATTGGTTTGTCTGTTTTGTTGCCTTCTCTCCCTGAAAAACACCGAATACAGTTTTATTTTCATTTAATTGAAATAAGCCAGGCTGTTAAATGTTAGTATGCAGACATGTTTCTCCTCTCTAGAGATATTGAGCTCATTTCTCAAAGATTTAGAACTTTAAATGTTGATGAAGATGAAGTTGGAGGAACTCGGAGGTGGAGGTGCCAAAAACTCGGATGAAAGGGGAGAAAGTATGACTTCCTTGGGACACAATCACAGTGGTGCTCTCTTGAGCAGTTCCGTTATTTCTCATCATTTTGTTCTGTTTGTGGCTGCCAGAATAATTAAAGGAGTAGGGAAGTAGATTCCTTTACTATCTGCTTTATAAGCTTTGCACTCAAGTTGATTAATGCTTTCTTTACATTTGCACTGGGCGGCTCTACATTTCCTTTGTAAGTAATGCTAATTAGGTTGAAAAAGCAACTGGTGCTTGCAAAGCTACTGTTTGAGTTGGAAGAATTCCTGGGAGACCATGATGCTTCTGGATGCAAAACAATGAAAGAAGTGATATGGAAAATACATATTTATCTGCTTGTCATTTTTGACAATCTGTCATTGAGAACCTACTATATGCCCTGAGGTTGTCTTATGAAAAAGTAATATCCATACAAATCTGATCATGGGGGCATCTGTTTATATCTGAAAAGGGCTGGTGGTCAACAAGGTAAAAGACAAAATCAAGGAAGTGTGGGAGGTAGGATGTGGGGATGGGAGGTATGACATGGGTTCTTGTTCTCGCTTTGATTTATTCAAACAGATGCCAATAGATGTTTTATGGGAGAAAATATGTGTGATATGATAAGGTTTTCTCTGTTTTTCACTGACTTTGAAAGGGCTCTGAGTATTCCTTGAGCTTACTATGTATCTGAGGCTGACATTGAAATCCTGACTCTACCTCTTCTAATGCCATAGTTCAGAGATTGCAATTATGAGATATTGTGATATATATTGGAAAAGTTAAATTTGTTACTCTATTAGGAAACAACTGTAGGAGCCCAAGGCAGAAAGTAACAGCATTATAAATGATGGGACTGAGTTGGCCCATTTAGTCCAGTGTTTTAACAACAAAAGTAACAATAACAACTACAAGAACAACAAATATAGCAGCAAGCTCTCAATGGGTTGGCTGAAAGCTAAGAAAAATAGTAGAAAATAATGTTGCTTTTTAATAGTTTTACTTCAGGAAGTAGGGACCTTTCAGCAAAAACTTGCGGCATATGCAATAGTGTCTGGGCTTAGTGGCTGACTATGGGATGGATCCCCAGGTGGGGTAGTCTCTGGATGGTCCATCCTTTTGTCTTAGCTCAAAACTTTGTCTCTGTCACTCCTTCCATGGGTATTTTGTTGCCTATTCTAAGGAAGAATGAAGTATCCACACGTTGGTCTTCCTTCTTCTTGATTTTCTTGTGTTTTGCAAATTGTATCTTGGGTATTCTAAGTTTCTGGGCTAATATCCACTTATCAGTGAGTACATATCATGTGAGTTCTTTTGTGATTGGGTTACCTCACTCAGGATGATGCCCTACAGGTCCATCCATTTGCCTAGGAATTTCATAAATTCATTCTTTTTAATAGCTGAGTAGTACTCCATTGTGTAAATGTACCACATTTTCTGTATCCATTCCTCTGTTGAGGGACATCTGGGTTCTTTCCAGCTTCTGGCTATTATAAGTAAGGCTGCTATGAACATAGTGGAGCATGTGTCCTTATTACCAGTTGGAACATCTTCTGGAAGTAGGGACATTATTATCTGATTCTTCATGGAGATGATTAAATTAATAATATAATTTTGAGTATTAGTTGTTTAATAGTACCCAATTTAAAATGTTGAGTGAGATTTTGAACCTGATATGAGTTTAAATGGCAAGTTAGACATATTTACTGGATTTTTAAATTGAATTATATTCTATACACATTAAGATATACAGTTCATAAACTTGGTGAATTTTTTTAATTCTATATGTCTATTCCTAACATTTTTCATATATTTTAGAAATTTCTTACTTCTTCTAAGTACTCCAAACATTTATGGTGCTACAAGCCTATTATCTCATCACTTGAAAGATGAAGGTGTCTCTAGTTGCATATGTAGCAGAGGATGGCCTAGTTGGCCATCAATGGGATGAGAGGCCCTTGGTCTTGTGAAGATTATATGACCTAGTACAGGAGAATGCCAGGGCCAGGAAGAGGTAGTGGGTAGGTTGGGGAACAGGGCAGGGTGAGGGTACAGGGCACTTTGGGAAACACATTTGAAATGTAAAGAAAGAAAATATCTAATAAAAAATGAAATGGCAAAAAAAAAAGAAGAAAGATGAGGCACAGGGATTATGAGTTAGAGGACAGTGAAGAATATATAATAAGACACTGTCTTAAAAATTTATCAGACAGAGATAATATGCAGGCCTAATATGGGTAGCACATTCCATGACTTGGGTCATTCTGTGAGCCCTGCTGTGGTATTCTAAACCTTTGTGCTTAGCTCAATTTTCTGTGTAATAGCCAAACTTACTTTACATTGCCTATTCTATATCCCACCAGAAGGCCTAGCCCAGGTTGTACATTGTGTGCCTTGGTCTAGTCTGGTGAATTTCCCTAAGCTAAGCTTCCACCTGTTGGAATTTCAGAAGTTGCCAGACCTAGACTTGGGTTCCATATACCATACAGAGTCTGAAATAAGGGAGTCGCTATTGTCCTATTTCTCACCTTGAGGGTTAACCATAATCACAAAACCTATGCATCAATCCAGCCTAGTAAGACTTCAGGACACTAGCCCACCATACCATATACAACAATCCTAGTCCAGGGCATAATTCCTGTGCATTGGTCCACTATGATGAGTTCCCTGGGACCTATCCAACATGTCCTATTTTTAGCATCTAGGCCTATATCATAATGCAATTTTATACCTTCTCAGCCTTTCTGATCCCTAGAAAATTATCTGCATTATTCCCAACCTTTAGGCCTAGCCTCAATTACACAGCCTGTCTAGCCACTTACTCTGGAATGTGTGCCAAAAATATAAGCCCAGCAATACTATTTACATAATCTCAGGCATAGATCAGGTAGCAGATATTATGCAGCAGCCTAAAAAGATCCAACCATTTGTCTCATTCACGTAATATTTAATTTATTAGAACCATCTACTTTCTCTGATACCAAATAACACTGAGTACCTGAGCTAGGATTCTCTACAGGAACAGAACTGAAATATTTAATTATAATTTATTAGAGTGGCTTACATGCTCTGGCCACGATAGTCCCACGGTGGATTTCTGTGATGGAATTCTGAGTTTCTGGTAGCTGTACAATCAACAAGGCTGGTTGTCTCAGCTTGTCTTCAGTATATGCTAAATCCCATAAGTTATGCTCTAATGAGAGTAAAGTAATGGACTTGACAGCAAAAGGGTGAGAGTCTGAGTTAGGATTTCCATTTTTGTGTACCATGATCAAGGCAACCCTTATAAAGAAAAATGATTAATTAGGACTGACTTTACTTTCAGGGGTTTAATTCATTATTTTTATAGGAACTTTCAGTGGACTTGGTACTGGAGGAGGGGGAGTTCTACATCTTCATCTAAAAGTAGCAGAAGGAAACTTTCGTCCATAAAGCAGCCAGGAGAATGGTTTCTTCTGCATTGAACTGAGCCAGACCATAGGAGGAGAACTCAAAGCCCACCTCCACAGTACCGTACTTTCTCCAACAAGATCATGCCTACTCTAACAAGGCCATATCTCTTAACAGTGCCACTTCCTATTCAAGCCAGCACAGAGAGCAAGAAGGTAAAGACAACAAGCTGCCTCCTCCTCTGTCACTTATATAGGTTGCCAGTAGGTGTGGTTCAGACTGAAGGTAGAGCTTCCTACCTTAGAAGATCCAAGTTAAAAGTGAGTCTTCCCATTTCAACTCATTTAATTAAGAAAAAATAAAAATACCTCACAGGTGTACCCAGAAAACCACAAAATCTCAAACCAAAGCATACTGGCAAAATAACCAAAACAGCACTATAACAACAACAGCAACAGGAACAACAGCAAGAAAAACAAAAACAATAACACAAAAAATTCCCAAGGAAAGCAATTTGAAAAAAAAATTTAAAAAAATAGCATTGAGTTTGTCTGGGGTAGATTTTTGTAGACATTGGACTTACCCTGAAGTACAGTTAATATACCCAGTAAGACTAAATCAGAGAAAACTCATGTTTCTTTTGTTAACTAGAGTTGGAAGTCCATGTTCACCTCCCCCTATCTGTGCTAGTACCCTGTATCACTTGAACCTATGCAGATCCTGTGTGCTTCCACAGTCTTTGTGAGGTCATGTGTGCATCATTCCCCATGTGTCTCCAAGACACTGTTTCCTTAGAGTTATTCATCACCTCTGTCTGGTATTCTTTCTGACTCCTCTTCCACATAGGTCATTGAACCCTGGGAGTATTTGATCAAACTATTCCATTTAGGACTCGGTGCTCCAAATTTTCTCACTCTCTACATATTGTCTAGCTGTTGGAAACAAAATAAATAAATGGGGGGGGGACCCTGGGGAAGAGCGGGAAAGGAAAAGGGGCCTAATGTCCAGCCAGAGTTCCTGTGCTCTGGGCAGGTGGACGCAGGCATTGGGGGGCTACAGGGACGCTTCCTACACAGCCCAAAGTGAGCATCTAAGCCTCTGACCCAAGCTGCGGGGGGTGATGGAGAAGGGGCACATCCTGTAGCCCCACAGGTATGGGAGAGAGGTAAGAGGGAAGAGGGAAGAGGGAAGAGGGAAGAGGGAAGAGGGAAGAGGGAAGAGGGAAGAAGTTCCCAACACTGACCAGAGTGGGCAGCAGAACTTAAAGGAGCAGAGACTGTCTATGGTTTAAGAGCTTTATTATAGAAATGCAGGGAACAGAGAGAAGGTAGAAAAGAGAGAGGCTAGAGAGAAAGAGAAAGAGAAAGGAGAGAAGAGAGGAGAAGACAAAGAGAAAGGGAAGAGGAGAGAGAAGTGAGAGGTAAGAGGACCAAGGAGTAAAAGGGTAAGAGAAGGAGGTGGGGGCTGAGCACCCTTTTTTATGCTCTTCACTGTTGCTAGGTATCTGGGGAGGAGTTTAGCCTGAGGGTCAGAAGCTTGGGCCATTGTTTATATGACTACTGACCATGCTTCTCTTGTGTGGGCTGTGGGAGTTGGTACCTTAGGCAGGGGCCAGAGTTCCAGGAGCATGAGGGGACACCTACCGTGTCATGTAAGAGAATTATGACAATCCAGGTTCAGATCTCAGCTCTACTGGAGACCAGCCTAAAATTCCCCACATCTAGCTATGGCTTCTGAGTTAGTTCTTACCGATTGCAAAAAAAATGGTTGAGTGAGGCATTGATGTATTGGTGATGAATAATTTGTTTAGAAATCATTTTATCTCTCTTGTTTTAACAGAATAATAATATTCGGTTTTTCCCTAGGCCCATGGTCTATCTAGCCATGGTCTTTTGGCCCTTTAATCAGTGTCAGATACCAACACACAGATGAATGAAAACACTAAGACAATTCAGGTATTGAAAACCTAATTCAGTAAGGACATAGAAATTCTCAAGAAGTTAAGATGAAATGAATATAGAATTGAAAATTGCAAAAACCTAATTAGACAACACAGTAGGAAAGTAGGAAATCTTATAAATCAAATAATCTAATTGAACACAGAATATATATATATATATATATATATATATATATATACATATGTCAGAATTTGAGATAATATACAGGAATTAGATATGCACAGCAAAGAATAAGAAAACAAATATTTTTAAAATACATGAAAGGAATTTACATGAATTGTGGCATACTATAGAAAAAAAGGTAAATTTTCTAATTTTAGGTACAGATGAAGGAGAATAATCCCAGGTCAATTCCACAGATAGATTTGTTTCTGACAGGACAAATTTACTGTCCACTAAGTCAATGCAGTAAAACATTCTGGATTAGATGTGGGAGATGCATCAGAAGGGACACAGCAGTGTTTATTGTAAAATCAAAAAGGATTACCATTTACAACAAAGCTTGGGGAGATGGCTCTAATCGAGTTATGTTCCAATACCACAGAAATATATAAAAGTATTTCAAACTGAGACTAAAGGATCAATGTGAAGAATGAATCAGTGTTAGATGCTGCTAAAATCAAATGGTTGGGGAGCAGAGGACATTCTCAATATAGGAAGCAGGCTATAAAATGAGTGAGAGTTGTGAGAAGAATTCTGAGTGGTTCATTCTATCAGAAGTGAAGGATGCAATTTTAGATGTGGATTCACTCTCCCCTGGACCTTTGAACTTACTTATTCGTTCTTTCCCATAATCTCACTGTCATGGAAACTTTATGTCTCCATGGATTTTCTTTGATACTCAGAAAAACAGAGAAGTACAATATAATAATTATTAAAAATAAAATCCATTCTAATCGTGATATACTAACCTCCCCATTTTCCAGACAAATACCTTTAAATTAATAAAAATTTAAATTATATAATAGTGTAATAACATATGAATAGAAACTAAGTTTCTTTACTTTAAATTCTGATTTCTTACTGCAATTAAAAAAATAGTTGACAGTTGCTTTTTCATACAGATTTTCAACCAACTATACTATTTTCTCTACTTAAGCCTAAATTCCTGTCCATTTCAGGTCAGATCTCTTAGGATAAAATAGCAAACTACTAGCTTGAATCTACTATGTGCCAATTCTTTGGTTGCAGATACCTTGCCATGAATAAATTTTACTAAAGAGGCTTGGTGGATATTTTTGGAGGTCTAATAAATCTTGATTATAAAATGCATATATAAATCATTATATGTGAGGGGATTATCATGTATTCTTGATTCCTCTGGTTATTTTCAATTTATTATTGTTGTCCTGGAAGCAAATATCTCCTCTAACCTTAGAAATGCCAGAGGTATGCATGCGTATAATTTATATTCTAGAATAAGTCCAGATGATGGCTATGTAACAGGTTCCTCTAAAATTAAATTGTTCAATTTTGGAGGGAATCTATTTAAGACAAATGGTGCTAGAAATACTTAAAAAGTAGGAAACACTAAAGGAATTTTGAATATTGCATTTATTATTGAAACTTGTAAAACTATTTGGTGTTCTATAATGAAGTAAATCTATCCTATAGAAAAACTCATTAAGTTCAGAAAGCAAACAACATGAATGACTCAGGAAGTCCTTAAACTAAGCATATTCGTTAGAGTTTTCACTTTTCAAGCACACACAAGAATGGGAACCTCAGAGAGAATAGTAAACCCCGAAGAGAAAGTACTTAACCTGTTCAGCTACTTGTGAGTTTAGCTGTAGTTCATCCAGATTTCCAGATTTTCTGAGCAGTCACCCATACTAGGATTAAATTTTGCTCTGTTGGATGTAATTGAGTCATTTCTGCTTCCATAAGCAACTCCACATCTATATTCTTGTAAATGACCACAATGAAATATATTGGCTCACCAAATTAGATGTTGGTTATACTTATACTTTAGACTGTTTTCTGTGCATTATATCTAGGTGTGTGAGTACATTCTTGTATATATCTTGTGTTAATATCACATAACATTGGTATGTGTAGAAATTGTGCTTGGTGTGACTCTAATGGAATGTCTGAAAAATTATTTGTCTTGTAAGCTTTCAAAGTGTTATTAAGGAACCTATCTTTCCTCTATTTACAATATCAGAAACATATAACTTTTTATCTTTTTACTGTATCTCTTTCTACCATCTCTTATATAAGATGAGATGAAATTTACCTAAGAGGGAAGATCCCTAGCTATCAATCTACTAGGAGTTCCCACTTAATAGACATTTCTGTTTTATCCACGAAGCTGCTCTATTGCTAATCATTCTCCTTGTTTAAGAACTGAACCTTACTGAAGGCCTATATTAACTATTGAATTTTTATGTATATTTTTTGAGGTCACTATGTATATTATCAAATCATCTACAAATAATGATACTTTGACTTCTTCCTTTTCTATTTGCATCCCCTTGATCTACTTTAATTGTTTACTGCTCTGGCTAGAACTTCAATTCTATATGAATAGATAAGTAGAGAATGGACAACCTTATCTTGACCATTGATGTTAGCTTTTGGTTTGTTGTATCTTGCTCTGATTAAGTGTATATGAATACCGTGTATCCCTGATCTCTCTAATATTTCTAACATGAAGGGGTATTAGATTTTGTCAAAGGTTTTTGTCAGCATCGAATAAGATGATCATGTGATTTTTTTTCTTTCAGTTTGTTTATATAGTGGATTACACTGATGAACATTTGTATATTGAATTATTGATGCATCACTAGTATGAAGCCTACTTGGTCATGATACATGATATATTTGATGTATTCCTGGATTTGGTTTGCAAGTATTTTATTTAATATATTTTCATCAATATATATAATATAAATCAGTCTGAAGTTTTCATTATTTTTTGAGTCTTTGGAAATCAATTTAGTGGTTTCTCAGAAAATTGAGAATAGTTCTACCTCAGGACCTAGCTATACCACTCTTGGGTATATACCCAAAAGATGCTCCACCATCACACAAAGGCATTTGCTTAATTTTGTTCATAGCAGCTTTATTAGTAAAACTCAGAAACTAGAAATAACATAGATGTCCCTCAGTTGAAGGATAAAGGAAATGTGGTACATCTACACAGTGGAATACTATTCAATTATTAAAAACAAAAACATCATGCATTTTAGAGGCAAATTAATGAAACTTGGGAAATCATCCTGAGTGAGTTAAGTCAGTTCCCCAAAGATATGTATGACATATATTCACTTACAATTAAATTTTAGTCATAAAATACAGGATACCCATGCAAAACTCCACAGACCCAAAGTTGCTAAACAAGAAGGAAGGTGCAGGAAAAGATTCTTGAATCTCACCTAGAAGTGGGAATACAATAGTCATAGGAGGCAAATGGAGAGAGAAAACTAGAAGTGAGAGGGGCCAGTGATGGGAATGGGGTGAGGGGAGTGTCAGGTATGAAGAGGGACAGAAGAGATAGACAGACACACATGAGAATGAATGGAAATTTGCAACTTACAAGTGTTGAAAGGTATAGGGTATGTCTAGGATGAGACATAGAGCTCAGATAAGGGAGAAACCCAAAAATCAATGGGGGTGTTCTTATCTATGATTCATAATATTGGGAATACAGAACCTGAAGTGGCTTCCTCCTGTAGCCAGGCAGGCAGGAAACCCAGTGGGGGGGGGGGGAGACACCAACCGACCTACAAAACTTTTAAGCCAAAATTTATCCTATGTACAAGAAATGCAGGCACTGGGGATGGGTCAGAGACTGATGGAAGGGCCAAACTATTTGAGACCCATCCCATGGGCAAGCACCAATCCCTGACACAATTAGTTATACTCTGTTATGCTTGCAGACAGAAGCCTAGCATGTGTCTCTGAGAGACTCCACTCAGCAATTGATTCGGACAGATGCATACACCCACAGCCAAACAGTGATGGAGCTTAGTGACTCTTAGGGAAGAATAGGAGGATGGTTTGTAGTTTCTTAGTTGATAGGGACTCCAAAGATATATTATCAATGTCAATTATCCTGGACCATTGCTGCCTCAGAGACTGAACCACCAACCAGGAGATATCCAGGGTGACCCCATCAGCTCAGAGGAGAAGGGGAGGGGTATGAGAGAAGAATTTGGGGAAGGAGTGACTAGGAGGGGGTCAGTGAACAGGATGTAAAGTGAATAAGTTCTTTCTTTCTTTCTTTCTTTCTTTCTTTCTTTCTTTCTTTCTCTCTCTCTCTCTCTCTTTCTTTCTTCCTTTCTTTCAAGATTAATTTATTTTATTTTTTAGATTGAGATGCTTTATTTGTTCAGTTATTATAAATACTATTTATTTTTTAATTAGGTATTTATTTCATTTACATTTCCAATGCTATCCCAAAAGTGCCCCACCCACCCCCCACCCACTCCCCCAACCGCCCACTCACACTTCTTGGCCCTGGCATTCCCCTGTACTGAGGCATATAAAGTTTGCACGACCAAGGGCCTCTCTTTTCACTGATGGTCGACTAGGACATCTTCTGATATATATGCAGCTAGAGACACGAGCTCCGCTGGGGTACTGGTTAGTTCATATTGTTGTTCCACCTATAGGGTTGCAGATCCCTTTAGCTCCTAGGTTACTTTCTCTAGCTCCTCCATTGGGAGCCCTGTGATCCATCCAATAGCTGACTGTGAGCATCCACTTATGTGTTTGCTAGGCCCTGGCATAGTCTCACAAGAGACAGCTATATTAGGGTCCTTTCAGCAAAATCTTGCTAGTGTATGCAATGTTGTCAGTGTTTGGAAGCTGATTATGGGATGGATCCCCAGGTATGGCAGTCTCAGATGGTCCATCCTTTCATCTCAGCTCCAAACTTTGTCCTTGTAACTCCTTCCATGGGTGTTTTGTTCCCAATTCTAAGAAGGGGCAAAGTGTCCACACTTTGGTCTTCATTCTTCTTGAGTTTCATGTGTTTACCAAATTGTATCTTATATCTTGGATATTATAAGTTTCTGGGCTAATGTCCACTTATCAGTGAGTACATATTTTGTGAGTTATTTTGTGATTGGGTTACCTCACTCAGGATGATGCCCTCCAGGTTCAACTATTTGCCTAGGAATTTCATAAATTCATTGTTTCTAATAGCTGAGTAGTACTCCATTCTTTAAATGTACCACATTTTCTGTATCCATTCCTCTGTTGAGGGGCATCTGGGTTCTTTCCAGCTTCTGGCTATTAAGCTGTAAATACTATTTATTATTAGTGTGTATGTATATGTGTGGTGATAGACATGTGCTTACTTTTGTGTGTCCATGTCTGTGTGTGTTTCACTGTGTGTGTGTGTAGGACAGAAGACAAGTTTCAGCCATCAATTATTTCCTTCCACCATAGATTCCTAGGATCCAACTCAGGCCATCAGTCTTGGATGGCAAATGGTTTTTACCTATCCACCCATCTTCCTGGGTAAAACAATGCTTACTTTTGAGAAATTTAAATGTTTTCTATAAATTCATAACCTGCTCCCACCTCTTTTAACAATTCCCACTCTCATTCTGCTGACCTGTCCTAGCTAGTTTTATGTCAACATGACACAGGCTAAGGTCATCTGAACACAAGAAACCTCATCTGAGAAAAATGCCTCCATAAGATCCAGCTGTAATGCATTTTGTTAATTAGTGATTGATAGCAGAAAGTCCAGCCCATGATGGTTAGTGACATCTCTGAATTGGTGGTTCTGGATAGTATAAGAAAACAGGCTGAGCAAGCTATGAGGATCAAACCAATAAACAGCACTACTTCATGGCCTCTGTCCTCAAGGTCCTATCCTGCTTGAGTTGTTGCCTTCGCTGCTTGTAATGATGATCTATCATATGGAACCACAGTTCAAAAAAAATAAACAATTCCTCCCCAAGTTGCTTTTTGGTCATGATACTGGACTGAACCTTCGAACCTTAAGCCAACCTCAAATTTTTTTCTGTTTTTTGTTTCTTCAATTTTTGTATTATTTAAATGCATTTTATACATCAAACATATTAATAATATTGAGTATTTTGAGGATCAAATAATACATAAAAATTTGTTCAAATTTTTTATTCATATCCTTTCATACCCTAGAAATATCATTAATGAATATTTAATACTACACATAACTGAGGATCCTTTATCTAGTGTTGAATACTAAATTGCTTCAAAACATACAAAATATTCTTTGGGAGTTAAGCATAGTAAAAGAGCACAAAATATTAAAAATGAATCATTAAGAAATATATTCAAAAGCCTTTATATGATACCACCTGACACAGTGAGAGAGTATTTAAAATACATTATATATCTGTGTACATTGTCTAACAATCAGTTTACTTTAAAAATATCATCAGTGTTTCTAGGAGAGAATTTATTTTATCAGCAAGCATATTTTAAAAATTCAAAAACTCTTTGAAGTTAAACATTAAGAAAATGCTAATATCAAGCACAGTGAGAAAAATTATCAACATTTCCATGATGTTTGTAGAACATGATTTTAATATTTCAACTGTTGATATTCAACAAACAGAATAGTTATTTTAAGATATATTACATCGTTATGTCTCCGTTTTCATTTCTGATTTTATTAATTTGGATACTGTCTCTGTGCCCTCTAGTTAGTCTGGCTAAGGGTTTTCTTGTGACCATTTACTGGGAAATTGTTTTCCAGCCTTTTACTCTGAGGTAGTGTCTGCCTTTGTACTGATGTGCTTTTCCTATATGCACCAAAATGCTGGTTCCTGTTTACTTATCCAGTCTGTGTCTTTGTCTTTGTCTATGTCTTTTTCGGGAATAGAGTCAATTGATGTTAAGAGATATTAAGGAAAAGTGATTGTTACTTCCTGTTATTTTTGTTGTTTGAAGTAGAATTATGTTTGTGCGACTCTCTTCTTTTGGGTTTGTCGAAAGATTACTTGCTTGCTTTTTCTAGGGGGTAGTTTCCCTCTTTGTATTGGTGTTTTCCATCTATTATCCTTTGTAGGGCTGGATTTATGGAAAGATATTGTGTAAATTGGTGTTGTCATGGAATATCTTGATTTCTCTATCTATGGTAATTGACAGTTTTGCTGGGCATAGTAGCCTGAGGTGGCATTTATATTCTCTTATGGTCTATATAACATCTGTCCAGTATCTTCTAGTTTTCATAGTCTCTGGTGAGAAGTCTGGTATAATTCTGATAGGTCTGCCTTTATCCATTAGTTGACCTTTTCCCCTTACTGCTTTTAATATTCTTTCTTTGTTAAGTGCACTTTTTGTTTTGATTATTATGTGACAGGAGGAATTTCTTTTCTGGTCCAGTCTATCTGGAGTTCTATAGGTTTCTTATATATTCATGGGCATCTAAGTTTTCTTCTATAATTTTGTTGAAGATATTACTGGCCCTTTGAGTTGGGAATCTTCACTCTCTTCTATATCTATTATTCTTAGCTTTGGTCTTCTCTTTGTGTCCTGGATTTCCTGGATATTTTTGGGTTAGGAACTTTTTGCTTTTTGCATTTTTTGACTATTGTGTCAATATTTTCTATGGTATCTTCTGCCTCTGAGATTCTCTCCTCTATCTCTTGTATTCGGTTGGAGATGCTTGCATCTATGACTCCTGATCTCTTTCCAAGGTTTTCCAACTCTGGGGTTGTCTCCCTTTGTGATTTCTTTATTGTTTCTATTTCCATTTTTAGATCTTGGATGGTTTTGTTCATTTCCTTCTCCTGTTTGGTTGTGTTTTCCTGTAATTCCTTCAGGGATTTTTGTGTTTCCTCTTTAAGGGCTTCTAGCTGTTTACCAGTGTCTTCCTTTATTTCTCTAATGGAGTTATTTATGTCCTTAATGTCCTCTATCACCATCATGAGAAGTGATTTTAGATCTGAATCTTGCTTTTCTGGTGTGATAGTGTGTCCAGGATTTGCTATGGTGGGATAATTGGGATCTAATAATGCCAACTAACCTTGGTTTCTGTTGTTTCTGTTCTGAAGCTTGCCTCCTGCCACCTGATTATCTCTAGTGCTCTCTGTCCTCACTATATCTGATTGGAGTCTGTCCTTCCTGTGATCCTGGTTGTGTCAGGACTCCTCAGAGTTCTTCTGTCACTGTGATTCTATGATTCTGTGATGCTATGATCCTGAGATCCCAGGTGTGTCATAGCTCCTAGGAGTCAAGCTGCCTCTGGAATCATGCGATCCTGGTGTGACCAAGCTCCTGGGTTTCTGTGATCCTGTGGACCTGGTAGTGTTAGAGCACCTGGGATTGGAGCTTCTTCTGTGTTTTGTAGGACCTGGCTGCAGACTGTGACCAAAGTCTGCTCAGGGCACTGACTCAGACCTGAAGGAACCCATTTCAGTGTTTGGGCAGGGTTCCTGGGTGCCAGGGTCCCAGTTACTTCTGGTGTTGGTGTAGATGTTGTATCCTTTTCACCTCTGATCCTAGGATCCTTGGCATGTTAGAGTGCTTGGGAGTAGAGTTTCCTCGGAATGTTGTGGGACTGGTTGCAGAGTTCATGCCTAAGATCTGCTCAGGCCAATGGCCCAGACTGGAAGGCTATTTGTTTATTTTAAATATGTGAGTACATAGTCACTGTCTTCAGACACACCAGACGAGGGCATTGGATCCTATTACAGATGGTTGTGAGCCACCATGTGGTTGCTGGGAATTGAACTCAGGACATCTGGAAGAGCTTTCAGTGCTCTTACCTGCTGAGCCAACACTCCATCTCTGTAAAGTATATAAGTAACAAACAATTAAATAATAAAAATATAATTGAGCCATCTTTATTCAGAGGCATGAAAGAATTGCTATAATACTTCCTCTCTTTTTGGTGAGTTTATACATCAACACCAATGTTCCATTTTCACTAATTTTTAGGGCTTTATTTTTAACCCTTCTAGGTTTTTTTTTGAAAAATTTATACATGAATACAA
Source organism: Mus caroli (assembly GCF_978045245.1). Classification (NCBI taxonomy): domain Eukaryota; kingdom Metazoa; phylum Chordata; class Mammalia; order Rodentia; family Muridae; genus Mus; species Mus caroli. The sequence goes on from NW_028227272.1 coordinate 50,805,825, forward strand.
TGTATTTTGATCAAACACATTTCTCCTTTCCTCCTCCAATTCCTTACATTTCTTTCTTTCTTTTTAATATTTTTTATTATGTATTTTCCTCAATTACATTTCCAATGCTATCCCAAAAGTCCCCCATACCCTCCCCCCCCCCCCACTTCCCTACCCACCCATTCCCATTTTTTTTTTTTTTTGGCCCTGTACTGGGGCATAAAAAGTTGGCATGTCCTATGGACCTCTCTTTCCAGTGATGGCCGACTAGGCCATCTTTTGATACATATGCAGCTAGAGTCAAGAACTCCGGGGTACTGGTTAGTTCATAATGTTGCACCTACAGGGTTGCAACTATCTTTAGCTCCTTGGATACTTTCTCTAGCTCCTCCATTGGGGGCCCTGTGATCCATCCAATAGCTGACTTTGAGCATCCACTTATGTGTTTGCTAGGCCCCAGCCTAGTCTCACAAGAGACAGCTATATCAGGGTCCTTTCAGCAAACGCTTGCTAGTGTATGCAATTGTGTCATCGTTTGGAGGCTAATTATGGGATGGATCCCTGGATATGGCAGTCTCCAGATGGTCCATCCTTTTGTCTCAGCTCCAAACTTTGTCTTTGTAACTCCTTCCATGGGTGATTGTTTCCAATTCTAAGAAGGGGCAAAGTGTCCACACTTTGGTCCTCGTTCTTCTTCAGTTTCATGTGTTTTGCAAATTCCCTATCCTGCCTCTTACATTTTAATCATCTTTAGTGTTTTCTATATATAATGATGGACAACTTATGAGGAGTTTTGTCCATGTAGAAAGTTTATTTACACTCACTAGTAGTTGTGGACCACCAGCAGCTTTGCCAATAGGGATGGGGTCATGGCAGACTCTTAACTGGCATTGTATAGTACAAGTTATTTAGAACAAACCATTTTTTTTTTTTTGTTCAGAGTTCATGAGTTCATGTTCTACCTGGAAAACATACTTTACAGCATTTTCCCCAGTCCTTTGGCTTTTATATTCTTTTGTCTCCTCTTCTTAGATCTTCTCTGAAGTTTGGGTGTAGAAGATGTATTATAGGTGTCTTATTTTGTGATAGACATTCCAAAGTCACTCAGTCTCTGCTATTTTATCATGTGTTCTTGGCAAGGATATAGTACCAATCATAAGTTTCATCCTACTAAACATGACCTAACTTCGATTATATCCAAGAGCCTACTATATTATAAGCTTTGCTAAAATTCATAAATAAAATATATTTAATTGAAGTAACCATAATTGGTAGAGTTGTTAGATAGAGAATCATTCTGTTCTGAAGCCATAAACTACTAAATGGAAAGCACAGTGTAAGTTGTAGGATGTTTAATGGCTCCCTTTGAATTGTGAGTCAGTGAATCTATAAGACCCACAAAATAATAATATCTCATTGGTTGCTTCCCAGGACTTAAGTGTAAGATCCCAGTTCTTAGAGAAAGTAAGCTAATAGTGAACTGGAGGCCTCCTCCCAGCTCTTATCATCATAGGATGGGGTAAAACAGGATTCTGGGGGCAGAATGATGGGTAGTCCTCACATGTACATTTTTGAATAAGAATAACAACTGGTTTTACAAGTTATTCATAATTGTGAAATAGTATCATTAATATCTTGGAGATAACTAGATCTCAGATTCATTGTACTACTGATGAAAAGATGGAAATGCATTAAACCTGATGATACATCTTAGGAAAAATATAATTCAGTTATATTTGACAAAAACTTGATCTTTAAAAGGCTATCAATTACACCTCCTATAAATTGATTTGTTTTAGAATACATTAAATGTGAACTTTTATATAAATACATTTTTTGAAAGATGTATGTGGAGATAAGACAAATCATCTCACAAAGTATCATTTTATTAAATTCCTTTACACCCAATATTATACATCTTTTAAAACTAGCATTGGGTGTAGTTTGTATTTGAAAATATTTTACTCAGAAAAGTGATGCTATTCGATTATTACGGTCAATTTTGATCAATTTGTCAGCAGTGTCAGTTGGTATTAACAAGTAAGATCAATTGTCAACAATATTCTGTTCAAAGTTTGTAGTTGACAGTTCCCCTTGATAGATAAACACACATTTGTATTGAAAAAAACATAAATATGTAGAATAGCTAATGTGAGTTGTTGTGGTCCCCACACATTTGTAGAATAATATTGAACATCTCAATGACCTTCTAGCAAGAAATGGGAGAAATATAAGCAAGTTGGTTGCCACCAAGAAAGTTGATTTATCCCAGGATTATCAAATTGTCTGAAATTAAAATGTAGTAAAAAGAATTCAGTGGGCTTCAGTACAAAGAGTAACTGTTAAGGAGAATGAAAATCAGTGGGCTTTTTGTCTTCTTGTGCCCTAATAGAAAGATAGGATATAAAATAGAAGATAATATATAGAATCACTATAACTTAGTATAAGCTGAAGATCGATTCTGATCTTGGTTTTCTTAATTTGACTAGAAAGTTGATGGAGTTGGGAGTCCTCTGAGAAACATGGGACATTGCAGGTCGCTGGTCCTGGGGAAATAAAAGGGATGGGAGAGATGACCTGTATCCCAACAGAGGTGGAGCTTTGGGTGGTTGGACACTGGAGACTGGCGCAGGACCCCACAGAACTACTGCAGGATGGGCTTCAGACTGTGTTAGGCTCCAGGCGATGGGGAAGTCGCAGTCTCAGCTCTTACTTTGGACACCACAGACTGCTGGGTACTGCAGGTGAGTCAGCTCTGGGGGCCTCACGGAGGCCAGAGAAGACAGGTTCTCAGTCTTAGACATCCCAGATGCTGCTGGATGTCAAAGAAGAACTGAGAATAAAGTGGGGGCCCTGGAGATGGCACAGTCAGCCCCTGGGCCGAAGGGAGAAAGGGGCAAGGAGAGAAGGCATTGGTTGGTTTCCACATGGGAAAGAGTCCTTGGTCAGGTCTGGCAACTAGAAACACTGGGAGGCCTTCCTGTAAGAGATTAGATAAGGCTCTTTAGAGGAAGGCCTATTCCATTGTTTTAGCATGGTGGTTCTTGAGGAACAGAGATGGTCCATGGTTTTAAAGCTTTATTATAGAAAAGGAGAGAGAGAGAGAGAGAGAGAGAGAGAGAGAGAGAGAGAGAGAGAGAGAGAGAGAGAGAGAGAGAGAGAAGAGTAAAGAAGCAGAGGGCAGACATGGCCACGTGGAGAGAGGGGAGAAGGGAAGGGGAGAAAGCAAGCAAGAGAAGCAAGATAGAGAGGAGGGTCCAAACATCCCTCCTCTGGGCTGGGCTACCTTGCTGTTGGAGGGTAACTGTGGGGAGGAGCATACCTGGCTATTGCCAGGTAACTGTGTGGGTGGAGTCTGGACAGCCTATGTGACTGATGGCCACAGAATGATGGAGATTAGGGCGTGTGGTGTCAGGCATTTGTGTTTGGGGGTGTAGCACAATGTTCAGTCCCCTGTAGAATTTTCTACTGGGTCTCCGGCGTAAGCCTCACTCAACCAGAACACAGCCTGCTTTTCACAGTCTCACAGGACATTTAAGGTCACAGCAATTTTTGTTTGGTTTTGTTTTTTCTATACAATCTATAAGTAGTTACCCAAATCAAATAATTGTCTCTTCTTCTTTCTCCCACTTTTTCATTTTAATTTAATCTCAGTTTCTGTACTAGAGTTTCTGTACTTTTCTCTACTAGACTATTACTATGGTACTCCAATTTTAAGAAAATTTTCTAAATACTTTGTATGTGAAATCGTGCCTTAATACATTCTAAATATTTTTGATGTTTATCAACTTATAATTTTTCACTTACATTTAGTTTAAATAATATGTTCTCAGCATTTTATATATTTATAACATGTGATATATTTTATATGCATACAGATTTGCCTGTAGTAGCTAATGTGTGTTTCATCATATAATGAATTGTTTCAATGAGAGTGCTTAAGACCTCTACTGTACTTACAGTAAACACAGCATTGTATATTAAAATACAAACCCTGGTGGCAATATGCCACAGTAAGTTTGGGTAATATGCTCAAAAATTTACAACTTTTTTTATAGTCTCAGACAAGGATACTTAATTTACCCTTTCTTTAAGTGTGGATTTTGAGAGACACTTAGATTGGTTTTGTAAATTGATTTCTGGAAAAAATTCCACAGTCAACCTCAGAGTGTGTATATATAAAATTATACATTTGACCACGTGTCTTCTAAGTATGGCAAAGAAAGAGATGTGTGTGTGTGTTAGAATTTTGTGCTAAAAATGGAGGATAATACAATAGTAATTACATAAAAGAACATCAGAAATAAAGTACGTAAAATGCAATAATCAACAGAAAAAATGTCAAAAATACACTCTGAATAACGTAATAAGCAGAACCTCAGGGAGCTGCAACACTATAACCAAAGACATACTAATAGAGACTGTTGGTTCCCTGAGAGACAAAGGAGATACCATAGAACCCAGAAGCTATTTGAAATAATAATTGAAACTTTAAGAGTGATAAGATCCTCCACTCATGGTTTAAATTAGCTGATCAAGGCCCTAATAGAGCTTAGTAGGATAAAAATTGTAACATAACAAATGGTATGTTAAAATATACCATAATTAAACTTTTGAAAAATCCAAAAAAGGAAAATAATTCTGAAAGTATCCTCTAGAAATATACAGAGGAAAACATTAAAATGGCAAATATTTCTTATGAGCAAGAAAAGTGATTAAGTAATGAGACTAATTTTAAGTAATGATTAAAAAATATCAAATATGGCTTCTCTATGCTTTGGCAATGAAGAGAAATTAAGATTATTTAGAGGGAGAAAAAAATTCTTATTAAATATGGGAAGATGATTGATAAGGTAGAATAGTGTAAGCACAATAATTGGAGGAAAAAACATTTTAGGCCAAAATATGGCAATGCGTGGTAGATTTTCTTCTATTGAAGTTACTAAGATATTTTATAAATAAACCAAAGATTATAATGATGACTAAGACTATTGTATGTGTTCTGTGTTATACACAGGTATAACATCAGAAATAATAAAAAAACAAAAATGTCCCTGCATCTTTTGAATTGAACTATTTTTGAACTGAAGACAGGAGAATATAAGACTTTATTTATATAAAATGTAATACCCTGATCATGGAATGAATAAATGCAGTAAAATACAAATAAGATATGAAAATGGAAGATTAAAAAGTATTCAGACAGTCACAGACTACATGAAACTACCAACCAAAGAGTACAAATGGAGGGACCCAAGGTTCCAGCCACTTATGTAGCAGAGCATGGCCTTGTCTGACATCAATGGGAGGAGAGCTCTTTGTCCTGTGAAGGCTCTATGCCCCAGTGTAGGGGAATGCCAGGACAGGGAAGCAGGAATGGGTGGGTTGGTAACCAGGGGGAGGTGGTATGAGATAGGGGGTTTGTGGAGGGGAAACCAGTAAAGGGGATAACATTTGAAATGTAAATAAAGAAAATATCTAATAAAAAATAAATTAAGAAAAATTTGAGTTGCATTTCCCTGGTGATTAAGGATGTTGAACATTTTTTCAGGTGCTTCTCTGCCATTCAGTATTCCTCAGGTGAGAATTCTTTGTTCAGTTCTGAGCCCCATTTTTTAATGGGGTTATTTGACTTTCTGGAGTCCACCTTCTTGAGTTCTTTATATATATTGGATATTAGGCCCCTATCTGATTTAGGATAGGTAAAGATCCTTTCCCAATCTGTTGGTGGACTTTTTGTCTTATTGACGGTGTCTTTTGCCTTGCAGAAGCTTTGCAACTTTATGAGGTCCCATTTATCGAATCTCGATCTTACAGCACAAGCCTTTGCTGTTCTATTCAGGAATTTTTCCCCTGTACCCATATCTTCAAGGCTTTTCCCTACTTTATCCTCTATAAGTTTCAGTGTCTCTGGTTTTATGTGGAGTTCCTTAATCCACTTAGATTTGACATTAGTACAAGGAGATAAGAATGGTTCAATTCCCATTCTTCTACATGATAACTGCCAGTTGTGCCAGCACCATTTGTTGAAAATGCTGTCTTTTTTCCACTGGATGGTTTTTGTTCCCTTGTCAAAGATCAAGTGACCATAGGTGTCTGGGTTCATCTCAGGGTCTTCAATTCTGTTCCATTTTTCTACTTGTCTGTCATTATACCAGTACCATGCAGTTTTTATCACAATTGCTCTGTAGTACAGCTTTAGGTCAGGCATAGTGATTCCACCAGAGGTTCTTTTATCCTTGAGAAGAGTTTTTGCTATCCTAGATTTTTTGTTGTTCCAGATGAATTTGAAGATTGCCCTTTCTAATTCCTTGAAGAATTGAGTTAGAATTTTGATGGGAATTGCATTGAATGTGTAGATTGCTTTTGGTAAGATAGCCATTTTTACAATGTTACAACCACTCTGGAAATCGGTTTGGCGGTTTCTCAGAAAACTGGACATAATACTACCAGAGGAACCAGCAATACCTCTCTTGGGCATATATCCAGAAGTTGTCCCAACCGGTAAGAAGGACACATGCTCCACTATGTTCATAGCAGCCTTATTTATAATAGCCAGAAGCTGGAAAGAACCCAGATGCCCCTCAACAGAGGAATGGATACAGAAAATATGGTACATTTACACAATGGAGTACTACTCAGCTATTAAAAGGAATGAGTTTATGAAATTCCTAGGCAAATGGATGGACCTGGAGGGCATCATCCTGAGTGAGGTAACAATCACAAAGGAACTCACACAATATGTACTCACTGATAAGTGGATATTAGCCCAAAAACTTAGGATACCCAAGATATAGGATACAATTTGTTAAATGCATGAAACTCAAGAAGAATGAAGACCAAAGTGTGGACACTGTGTCCCTTCTTAGATTTGGGAACAAAACACCCATGGAAAGAGTTACAGAGACAAAAGTTCGTAGCTGTGATGAAAGGATGGACCATCTAGAGACTGCCATATCCGGGGATCCATCCCATAATCAGCTTCCAAATGCTGACAACATTGCATACACTAGCAAGATTTTGCTGAAAGGACCCAGATATAGCTCTCTTGTGAGACAATGCCGGGGCCTAGCAAACACAGAAGTGGATGCTCACAGTAAGCTATTGGATGGATCACAGGGCTCCCAATGGAGGAGCTAAAGAAAGTACCCAAGGAGCTAAAGGGATCTGCAACCCTATAGGTGGAACAACATTATGAACTAACCAGTACCTCAGAGCTCTTGACTCTAGCTGCATATGTATCAAAAGATGGCCTAGTCGGCCACCACTGGAAAGAGAGGCCCACTGGACTTGCAAACTTTATATGCGCCAGAATAGGGGAACGCTAGGGCCAAAAAGTGGGAGTGGGTGGGTAGGGGAGTGGGGGGGGCAGTGTATTAGGGACTTTTTGTATAGCATTGGAAATGTAAATGTGGAAAATACCTAATAAAAAAAAGGAAAAAAAAAAGAAAAACTTGAACGCAAGTAAAATTGAATATCTTAGATATATCACTTACTACACATGTAATATGATTTAATGAAAACAATATGGTAAAATTTTATTATCTGGGTGGTTCAAAGGACCCAATCATAGATTAATAAATAAAATTAATCATTGATTAATAGAGAAAATGTAAATACATGTGCACTGTGATGAAAAGCATATTTTAAAAGCAGAATATCATCATCTGCAAAAACTCTATCTTCAGGTAAGTATATTAGTTTTGACGAATATGCAGATACATCATTGAAAGATTACATAGATTTTTTAAAATTGTTGTTATAGCAACCAACTTTGCAGAAGTGACTTTCCACAATACAAACCTTCACTGTTTCTTACATATTATGTAAAAAAATTAACTAAGAAACAATTAGTGACTTCCAAGAAAAACGTTTAAAAAAATAAACTTTTAATTAAAATAAAGTTGAAGAAGTTCAATGTCTCAAATTAGACAATGAAATCTCTGCAATAGTAGCATCACAGATAAGATTAAAGGTTTCTCAAATATGTATGGACAATATCAGGAACTATGACTTTACAAATATCACTAAAAGAATATAATACAGATAATTTGAAGACCGAAAGAAAATATTTATAACCTGTATGTCAAAATATTAATCTAGTATCAAAATTAAATCATTGACAAATATTAGAAGATACAAATAAAATCCAATGAGAAATGAGAAAAGTACATAAAAAATGTCACTGAAAATGACATACAGATGAAAGCCAAGTACACATAAACCTTTACCATAATTAATATCAAATAAATAATTTTTGTAAGTACAAAGAAATAACATTAGAGGCTTATAATAATGACTAAAACACACTGAAAACCTTAAATTCTAAAGGGGACATAGATGGCTTGGTAAACTCATATATTGTTGGAGAAATGTCAAAATGTACACCTGTTTTAGAAACGTGTTGGCAATTTTGTTAAAAAACCTGACATATTGTTGAGAAATTTACTTTGTTAGCCTAATCACAAAAGTTAAAATCTTTAAAAATACATGTTTTCTATAGAATAAATTGTTAAATAATAGCACATTCATATCATAGGATAGGGTTTGGCAATAACAAATCACATACTGTTGATAGACATATTCATATACTTGGAAATGTCCCCCCAAACCTGGGCTGCATTGGAAAAATACAACGCTGATGTTATATGATATCATTTCATTCCTGTAATATTTTTGAAGCAACAACTTAGCAAAAAATTAGAATAAACTCATGATGTTCCCTGGTCCCACTGCTTGGCGAATGATAGAACCTGGAAGCTAAAGGGAGCAAATTCTTTAAGGGAAATCCAAAACATTTCCTAAATAAAATTGCATTGAGATATATACATATATATCGAAACAAAGAGCCTGGTCTTTTCCTTCATAAGCAGTGCACATCTTACATTTCAGAACCAGCACATGAAGAGATAGAGGTTTAAGAGCTATCTCAGTCTTCTTGATGTCGTTGCATGGCTGAGTGGAAAATTGTAATCTGAACTTTACATATACTCTCAGAGCCAGCCTATCATTTATACTATCATCAACTTATTGGCCTGATAATATTCACAGCTTCATATGGAGAGTTCTCATGCAGAAGCAGAATCTGCATAGTCATTATACATTTCCAGGCTGAAAATGTTCTGCTAAACATCTACACTCTGTCTTGATGGTTAGCATCTTGTCGCTCACCTGGAAATGAGTGCATAGCTCTTCTAGAGTATGTCAATAGCAGATGTCCTACACACTGTGCACATGAAGCTCTTTCCAATACTTGCATCTATAACTAAAATGTTTCTCTCAGTTTTTATGCTTACACACTATCCTGCCAGGAACAGTGTGGTAGCCTGTAGGTAAGACCTTGCTAAACCATGTCTTTTTATTCATCTTCAAGGTTTGCACATTACTTCATTTCTTTGAAAAAAATTTAAAATTGCCCCATAAAATAAGTGTTAAAATCAAATGTATCTTTTATTTGTTTCCTGTAGAGGTTATATAATGAATTATATATGGACAATTATGTCTATGACATTGCTGATTAAAGAATTGGCTATCCAAGCATAATTCTTCTACTCATATATTGTACATCATAAAGTTTAATTAAAAGTGCATCTGCTTCACTATGCAGTAAATGATGCATGCAAGTTACTCCACAGTACATACATATTTCATGTATTCATTATGCATTTCATAATTTAAAGTGTGACTATACATATAATTAAACAACAAAGTTATGTGATTTTCAAACTTGGTAAACACAGATGGAAATAGTAAATACAAATGTTTTGAATGGAATTTGGAGACTGTGAAAACATAGATTGTATTAAGATACTCATATTTAAAAATTAATTTGTTTCTGTTACTTTTTTATTTGAAACAGTATGTCTTTGAAAGAATATGTGTGATGTATAAACAATGTAGGTATTTTAAAGCACAACAAGAATAATACTTAAGCTATAATACTTGTCTATTGACACCCGAAAGCTGACTAATATTAGAACCAAATATTTTGTTTGCGGCATTAATAATTTCAGTTGTGCCTTTTGCTAGATATACTATGTTGAAACATCTTATATATGTCTAGAAATGTTGAAAAAATTCTATTGTATTATGATATTTTTAATAAACCTCAAATTCAGGAATATCATACTAGTGTGACATGTACTTAAATGTTTTTCATCTAGTCTCCTAGAATACAACCCTGGTAATGTTCGTATGGAAAACTAGCTTCAATTTGGTAATGCTTCACTTTCTCTGATCATATAAACTTTAAATAAATTATAAATAAAGGATCATAAATATCCCACTGAATTTCCTAAGCCAGCTTCTAGAAAAAGAGTGAATCTTTATGGATAGCTTATTTTTCTTTGGGTTATTTTTAAAATCCCTTTATGAGGGACAGGGTTACCAACCCCCAGTCAAAATTTCTTGCCCAGAACTAGTCCTGTCTAAAAGAATTGCAGGGACAAAATTCAAGAAGACACTTAAGGATAGGCAGTCCAGTGACTGGCCCAACTTGGGATCTATCTCTGGGGCCTGGGGAGAGGGACAAAGGCCTGACACTATTACTGAAGCTATGATACAGACAGGTGCCTAGCATGGCTGTCCACTGAGAGGTTCTACCAGCAACTGACTGAGACAGATACAGATCCTTACATCCAACTATGGACTGAAGTCCAGGACCCCTAAGGTTGTATTAGGGGAAGAATTGAAGAAGCTGAAGTGGACAGGGACCCTATAGGATGTTTAGCAGTCTCATCTAAACTGAGTTCTGCTGGGGACTTCCAGAGACTGAGCCACTCCAGGCATTATTCACATGCTTGTCCATGGCACATATATAGCAGAAGATGCCTCAGTGGAAGGAGGTGCAGCTAATCCTAGGAAGACTCGAGGCCCCAGCGAAGGGGATGCCTGGTGGCAGGAGGAGCGCAGGAGCACCTTCTCCAAGTCAAGGAGTGGGAAAAATGGAATGAGGACCTGTGGGAAGGGGGAATCCAGAGGGGGCAATGGCCAGAATGTAAGTAAATAAACAAATAAAACGATTTCCTTTATAAGTTTGCAAGACAATTCTAATGATTTGCTTATGCATGTTTTTTTCCCAGCTTGAGTTTACTTTCTTTCTTTTTTTATTAATCGTTCCATTTATTTACATCTAAAATGATATCCCACTTCCCAGTTACCTTTCCACCAATACTGCATCCCACATCTGCCGTCCCCCTCTCATTTGCCTGTATGAGAATGCTCCCCCACCTACCCACACTCTCCTGTCCCACCTCTCCAGCATCCTCCTTCTATGGAGCATCAAACCTCCCTGGGACCCAGGGCCTACGCTCCCATTACTGTCATGAAAGGCCATCCTCTGCTACATATGTATCTGGAGCCACGGAGCCCTCCAGGTATACTCCTTGGTTGGTTTTCTAGACTCTGGGAGAACTGGGTGGTCAGCCCAGCCTATGTTGTTCTTCCTATGGGGTTGCATCCCCCTCTGCTCCCCCAGTCTTTCTGCCCAGCTCCCCAACCAGGTTTCAAAGGGCCTAGACTTTATATTTTGCTATCTTTTTTTCAGTATTGGAAAGAGCCCTATCTAGATTTAGGTACTTCCTTAGCTAGGGTTTTATCCCTGTAAAGATATATCATGACCATGGCAATGATTATAAAGGAAAACATTTAACTGGGCCTGACTTAGAATTTAGAGATTTAGTTCATTATCATCATGGCAGGAAGCACAGAGACATACAGACAGACATGGTGCTGAATGTTCTGCATCTGGATTCTCAGGCACCAGGATGTGACTTCTACAAAGGGCATGGCTTGAATATCTAAGACATCAAAGCCTACTCCCAGTGGCTTACTTTTTCCAAGAATATAAAATCTATAAGAAAAGACCACATCTCCTAATAGTGCCATTTCTTATGGGCCTATGGACGTGGGCATTTTCTTTCAAACCACCTCATTCCATACTTTATTCGCCTATCTTTATATAATATGTAAGAATGGTTTTTGTAAGGTGTTCATAACTACTTCTAAAGGTTTCTATGCTTTTGAAAATTGTATATATGAGTACTGTACATGCATTATTTCCATTCTATATTAGCTCTTTTAATTTCTCCTGTTCACACCAACACATCATCACAGCGGTATGCCATCTTCTTTATTATACATAGTATATATATATATATATATATATATATATATATATATATTGTGTGTGTGTGAGTGAGTGTGTGTATGTATGTGTGTGAGTGTATATGTAAATGTGTGTGTGCACCAGTATGTGTGTGTGTATAAAAATAAAAATATAATCTGCTGTGTCTGTTAAGTGTTTTTCATGTATGTATCCTTATTTTCTGACCAAACAGAAGACTCATCACTGCAAAAGACCAAATCTCCTCTTTTTTTTTTTTTTTTTTTTTTTTTTTGGTTTTTCAAGACAGGGTTTCCTCTGTATAGCCCTGGCTGTCCTGGAACTCACTCTGTAGACCAGGCTGGCCTCAAACTCAGAAATCTGCCTTCCTCTGCCTCTCAAGTGCTGGGATTAAAAGCATGCATCACCACTGCCCAGCTCAAATCTCCTCTTTTAGAATTCATTAATTGATGATTAATAGTGTGGGCTGACTGTGGTCTCCCTTCCCCCAGCCTGAAACCTGCTGGCTCAGGGGTGGAGTTTCCTGCCACGCCTACTGATAGACCCTGTCGCTTTGCTGCTTAGAGCCACACACATGTTCATCCTGCTACTGGATCCCGAGTTACTTGGCGGGAAATCGGGTTCCCTCCCCCTTCCTTTATAACTGAATGTCGAAACTAGTAAAGGGGGGCCTTGAACATGAAATCGTCTTGGCCTCGTTCTTTCTCCCGCCCCGTCTAGCTTCCTCTCTTTTCAGCTCGAACTTTCATCCTCAGTTGAACCGTTCGAGTTGCGGACTGCTGGTCGGGCCACAACAATTTGGAGCCTGAACAGGGACCTGAAGAATGGCAGAGGGATGCTAAGAGATACGCTGTTGGTGTGGAGCTCCATAAGAAAGGCAAAGGATCTTCGCATCGGAGCAACGGACAGGTACACATGCTAGCGCTAGCTTAAAATTTCAGTTTTGTAAAGTGTTGCTAAGGATGTGGTAGGATACAAATTAAGCTTGAATCAGTGCTAACCCAACACTGGTTCTGCTTGGGTCAGCAGCGTGTTAATCCAGAACTAGATACGGAAACAGGTGGTGTGCCTCAGCTTTTTAGAAAGCTGCTTAGGTGGAAGAAGGAAGGGTTTAAAGTCATGGATCAGGCGGTTGCTTTTAGTTTTCAGGAGTTGTTTCAGGCCAGAGGAGTAAGGCTTGAAGTACAATTAGTAAGAAATTTTTTAGATAAGATAGATAGCTGTTGCCCATGGTTCAAGGAAGAAGAAATGATAGATTGTGAAACCTGGGAGAAAGTTGGTGAGGCCTTAAAAATCTTTCAGACAGATAATTTTACCCTAGGCCTCTGGGCGATTGTAAATGATGCTATAAAAGATGGAACTTCTCCAGGGCTAAATTGCCCTCAGGTGGAGCTTGTGGTATCTCAGGAGGAGTGCCTATCAGAGAAGGCCTCCTCAGAAAAAGATCTTCTTAACTCAAAAATTGATAAATGTGGAAACACTGATGATGAACTGAATTTTAACAAAAATCACTCAGATAGAGGAGTTGCCCATTACTTTAATGAGAATTGGTTCTCTTGTGAATCTCCAGCTTCACCTATAGTCCCCACTTCTAGAGGTGCTACTCATAGGGACACACGGCTAAGCGAGTTAGAGTTTGAGATTAAGCTTCAGAGGCTGACTAATGAGCTTCGGGAACTAAAAAAGATCTCAGAAGTAGAGAAGAGTAACTCTTCTGTAGTTCACCAGGTGCCACTAGAAAGAGTTATGAGTCAGGCTCGTGGGAAAGGACAGAATTCGTCTAATACGCTAGCCTTTCCTGTGGTCGAGGTAGTTGATCAACAAGATACTAGGGCCAGACATTACCAGACCTTAGATTTCAAGTTGATAAAAGAGTTAAAGGCGGCTGTTGTGCAATATGGCCCTTCAGCCCCATTCACTCAAGCATTACTGGACACAGTTGTAGAGTCACACTTAACCCCCTCAAATTTGAAAACTCTTTCCAAGGCTACCCTGTCAGGAGGAGATTTTTTGCTTTGGAATTCTAAATGGCGAGACACCAGTAAGAAAACTGCTGCTTCTAATGCTCAGGCTGGTAACTCAGACTGGGATAGCAACATGCTTTTAGGAGAGGGTCCATATGAGGGACAGACAAATCAGATTGATTTTCCCGTTGCAGTGTACGCGCAAATTGCGACAGCCGCACGCCATGCTTGGGGAAGTTTGCCAGTTAAAGGAGATATTGGTGGAAGTTTAGCTAGCATTCGGCAGGCTTCTGATGAACCATATCAGGACTTTGTGGACAGGCTATTGATTTCAGCTAGTAGAATCCTTGGAAGTCTAGACACGGGTAGTCCCTTCGTTATACAACTGGCTTATGAGAATGCTAACGCAATTTGCCGACCTGCAATTCAACCGCATAAGGGACAGACAGACTTGGCGAGATATGTCCATCTTTGCACAGACATCGGGCCTTCCTGCGAGTTCTCGAAGGGAACCCATGTGCAAGCAATGTTCTCGAGGAAACTAGGGAATAATGCATGCTTTAAATGTGGAAGTTTGGATCATTTTAGAAGTAATTGTCCTAAGAACAAGGGCGCTAAGGGTAGACAAACAGGCCGTGCCCCAGGAATATGTCCCCAGTGTGGGAAGGGCCGCCACTGGGCAAAAGATTGTAAGCATAAACCAAGGGTTTTGAGCCGCCCAGTGCCGGGAAACAAGAAAAGGGGTCAGCCCCAGGCCCTGAGTTACTCAAAGAAGACAGCTTATGGGGCTATAAATCTGCTGCCCAGCCAACAAGATCAGTTCTTGAGCTTGTCAGGTCAAACCTAGGAAATGCAAGACTGGACCTCTGTTCCACTGTCCATGCAGTATTAACCCCAGAAGTGGGAGTCCAAACTCTGCCTACCAGAGTCTTTGGACTGCTGCCCGTAGAAACCTGTGGCTTTCTCTTAGGACGAAGCAGTTCTGTTGTAGAAGGCCTGCAGATTTATCCAGGTGTTATAAATAATGATTATGAGGGAGAACTTAAAATCATAGCCGCTTGCCCTCGTGGTGTTATAACTATACCCGCTAATCAAAAAATTGCTCAACTTACTTTGATCCCTTTATGCCAGTCACTGTATAGATTCTTTGAAAATGAGGAAGGACAAAATAACTTTGACTCCTCTGGCGTAAATTGGGTGAAATCTATCACTAATCAGAGACCTAACCTTAAATTGACTCTTGATGAAAAAGGCTTTGAAGGATTAATAGATACTGGGGGTTGATGTAACGATTATAAGAGGGCAGGACTGGCCCTCAAACTGGCCTTTGACTGTTTCCTTGACTCAACTTCAAGGAATTGGGTACGCCAGTAACCCAAAACGTAGTTCCAAATTGCTAACCTGGAGAGATGAGGAAGGGAAATCAGGAAAGATTCAGCCATATGTTATGTCAAATTTGCCTGTGACCCTGTGGGGAAGAGATCTGTTGTCACAGATGGGTGTTATTCTGTGCAGTTCTAAGGAGATGGTGACTGAGCAGACATTCAGGCAGGGACCCCTGCCTGGTCGTGGACTAGTAAAGAAAGAACAGGGAATTAAGACCTTTGAAGATCTTAAACCCCACTCTAACATAAGACGTTTAAAGTATTTTCAATAGCGACCACTATCTTGCCTGCATCCCATGCCGAAAAAATTCAATGGCATAATGATATTCCGGTGTGGGTAGATCAGTGGAATTTACCTAAAGAGAAAATAGAGGCCGCTTCTTTGCTAGTGCAGGAACAGTTAGAAGCAGGATATTTGGTGGAGTCTCATTCTCCCTAGAATACACCCATTTTCATTATCAGAAAAAAATCTGGAAAATGGAGACTATTACAAGATTTAAGAAAGGTTAATGAAACCATGGTACTTATGGGAACCTTACAACCGGGGCTCCCCTCCCCAGTAGCCATTCCTAAGGGATATTATAAGATTGTTATAGATTTGAAAGATTGTTTCTTTACCATCCCTTTGCATCCAAAGGATTGTGAGAGATTTGCTTTTAGTGTTCCTTCTGTAAATTTCAAGGAACCCATGAAAAGATATCAATGGACAGTTCTCCCGCAGGGGATGGCTAATAGTCCCACATTATGTCAAAGGTTTGTGGCAAAAGCAATTCAGCCTGTTAGACAACAATGGCCAAATATTTACATCGTTCATTTCACAGATGATGTCTTGATGGCGGGAAAGGACCCCCCAAAATTGCTTTTGTGTTATAAAGGTTTACAAAAAGCCCTAGTTGATAAGGGATTGCAAATTGCTTCTAAAAAGGTACAAACTCAGGATCCTTATAATTATTTGGGTTTTAGACTCACTGATCAAGCTGTTTTTCCCCAGAAGATCGCTATTCGTAGAGATAACTTAAGGACCTTAAATGATTTTCAAAAATTGTTAGGTGATATTAACTGGCTTCACCCCTATTTAAAGCTTACTACAGGGGAGTTAAAACCTTTATTTGATATTCTTAAAGGGAGTTCTGATCCCACTTCCCCTAGATCCCTAACCTCAGAAGGATTGCTGGCCTTACAGCTAGTGAAAAAGTCTATTGAAGAGCAATTCGTTACCTCTATAGATTACTCCTTGCCGCTGCACCTGTTAATTTTTAATACGACTCATGTGCCTACAGGACTGCTATGGCAAAAATTTCCTATAATGTGGATACATTCAAGGATTTCTCCCAAACATAATATCTTGCCATATCACGAAGCAGTGGCTCAGATGATTATCACGGGAAAAAGGTAGGCATTGACTTATTTCGAAAAGAAGCCAGATATCATTGTTCAGCCTTACAGCGTAAGTCAAGACACTTGGCTAAAACAGCATAGTACAGATTGGTTGCTTGCACAAATAGGGTTTAACGAAACTATAAACAGCCACTACCCCCAAGACAGATTGATAACATTTTTAAATGTACATGATATGATATTTCCTAAGATGACTTCTTTACAGCCTTTAAATAATGCTCTATTGATTTTTACTGATGGCTCCTCTAAAGGGCGAGCTGGATATCTTATTAATAATCAACAGGTTATCGTAGAGACTCCTGGTCTCTCGTCTCAGCTAGCCGAATTAACAGCAGTACTAAAGGTCTTTCTGTTTGTACATGAGGCTTTTAATATCTTTACTGACAGTTTATATGTTGCTCAGTCAGTACCCTTATTAGAAACCTGTGATACGTTTAACTTCAATACGCCGTCAGGATCCTTATTTTCAGAATTGCAAAAAATCATTCTTGCCTGGAAAAAT
Organism: Mus caroli; assembly: GCF_978045245.1. NCBI lineage: Eukaryota > Metazoa > Chordata > Mammalia > Rodentia > Muridae > Mus > Mus caroli. Next base: position 50,823,177 of record NW_028227272.1, read on the forward strand.
CTGTTTTATATTGGCCATATACGGTCTCACTCTGGTCTTCCTGGGCCTCTGGCTGAGGGTAATGATCGCATTGACAGAGCTCTAATAGGAGAAGCTTTAGTTTCGGATCCTGTTGCTCTGGCCCAACGTGATCATGAAAGGTTTCATCTCTCTAGCCATACCCTAAGGCTCCGACATAAGATCACTAAAGAGCAAGCAAAAATGATTGTAAAACAATGTCCGAAATGTATTACATTATCTCCAGTGCCACATCTAAGAGTCAATCCTAGAGGCCTTATGCCTAATCATATTTGGTAAATGGATATAACCCATTATGCAGAATTTAGAAAACTAAAATATATACATGTTTGCATTGATACCTGTTCAGGATTTCTCTTTGCTTCTCTGCATACAGGGGAGGCTTCAAAAAACGTAATTGATCATTGCCTACAAGCCTTTAATGCCATGGGGTTGCCTAAAATTATTAAGACAGATAACTGGCCATCTTATTCTAGTAAAAACTTTATTGCATTCTGTAAAGAATTCGGTATCAAACATAAAACTGAAATTCCTTACAACCCCATGGGACAAAGAATAGTTGAACTTGCTCATAGCACCTTAAAAAATTGGCTTTTTAAAACAAAAGAGGGGCAGCTATACCCCCAAGGTCACCAAAGGCTCATCTTGCCTTCACCTTATTTGTCCTAAACTTTTTGCAATCTGATATTAAAGGTCAGTCTGCAGCAGATCGCCATTGGCATCCAGTTACTTCTAATTCTTATACATTGGTAAAATGGAAGGACCCCCTGACTAACGAATAGAAGGGTCCGGATCTGGTTCAAATCTGGGGAAGAGGCTGGGTTTGTGTCTTTTTACGAGATGAAGATAGAGCACGGTGGCTGCCAGAGAGATTAATTAGTCAGATAAACACAGATCCTGACTCTTCTCGTAAGTATCATTCTAAAGACTAAAATTCCTCTTGTGCTTAGAATTCAGCTGGGAACGAAAGCTCCCAGAAACGCTGTTTTCCTCTGAGCCAACTCCCCTACAGGAGGCCGGAGACTAGCTTTAGCTTTACAATTTGCATCTATAAAGTACCTGGGCCGGGTGTGGTGGCGCACGCCTTTAATCCCAGCACTCGGGAGGCAGAGGCAGGCGAATTTCTGAGTTCGAGGCCAGCCTGGTCTACAAAGTGAGCTCCAGGACAGCCAGAGCTATACAGAGAAACCCTGTCTCGAAAAACCAAAAAAAAAAAAAAAAAAAAAAAAAAAGTACCTGGACTTCTCCAAAAAGAAAATTTGCATTGCTACTTTCTCATTGTCTAGATCTCTTTCTTTTTTTCAAGCAGGTCAATCTACATTCTCCGGCCAGACCTGGAGGCGTACCTTCCCTTCCCCCAAGAGCACACAGGTGGCAACTACTATCTTCCTTCCAAGGACATTCCAGCACGTGGCTTTCAGTCTGAGATAGAATTTAGATTTACCAAGAGAGCTAGGAAAGTAAAAATTTCAAATATTTACAGAGATTAGTTCTTATTTTGATAGACGGGCTTAGTCCCTTAGCTGGCCTCTGGCTTTTCATCCTTGCTGTTACTGCAAGGTGTCCTGAGTTCCTCAGGCTATAGGAATAACAGGGATGAGGAGGAAAGACTTCCAGCTCCTATTTTAGCCACAATTCGTGGTGTTACTAATGACATAATTCTTGTCTAGGCCTTGCTAAATCTGAGGTTGACAATTCTCCTTTAGGGGCTGCGCAGTACTCAGAGCTGCACATACTGGTTCCTGATCATACGAATACAGTATGGATATCGCTTGGTACAGAAGATTACTATGGGGGAAGGTCCAGCTTGACCGTTTCTGAGTTCCCTGTGCAACACACCTGGTTTGACGGAGGTTAGTATCTGATTCCAGCTAAAAACCAAAAATACCTAAGGCTCTGCCTCCCCTCCCCAAAAGATACCAAGAGCCACATATGTGGGTCGTGATAGCACCCACGAGAAGAATCGGGTCAATGTCCACCCAAGCCAAAGTTAAAGGCCCACTCATCTACAGATGAGAAAATCATTTGATCACCTCAGTTAAGCGTTGCCTTATTAAACTTAATTAATAGGGGGGAGAGAGGTTGGAGACCATACTGTCGAAAGGGCAAGCCCTTCACTGCCTCCCACCCAAAATAAAAAGCCAATTGGCCTTGTACTAAGGAGCTGGTCTTACCCCTTCTCCCTGTTTCCCCGCCTGTCATCCCAAATTGCAGAGGAATTTCAACTCAGTGTTACTCTTAATAAAGCGTATTTCAAATTTGTTCAATCAAACTTAGCCAGGGTTCCAACGCCCTACTTAAAATGCAACCAGGAAGTTACCTATTCAGCACTAATTAGCATTATAAAGTCAGAGCCTACAGCTCAGCACTATTCTGTTAGTGGTTTACTAGGATAATAAGGACAGTCTTAGCCAGATACAGTTTACCATTAGAAAAGTTAGGGAATCCCACGGAAACAGGTTTTTTCTTTAGCCCTAAAAACTCAGGCAGAACTATTGAGCATAGATAATTTTCCTGCCTCAGGCCAGACTTTCCTTTTTTTTATTTTTTGGTTAACAAATGGGAGGAGATGTGGTCTCCCTTCCCCCAGCCTGAAACCTGCTGGCTCAGGGGTGGAGTTTCCTGCTCATTCGTTCTGCCACGCCCACTGCTAGACCCTGTCGCTTTGCTGCTTAGAGCCACACACATGTTCATCCTGCTACTAGATCCCGAGTTACTTGGTGGAAAATCGGGTTCCCTCCCCCTTCCTTTATAACTGAATGTCGAAATTAGTAAAGGGGGGCCTTGAACATGAAATCGTCTTGGCCTCTTTCTTTCTCCCGCCCCGTCTAGCTTCCTCTCTTTTCAGCTCGAACTGCCATCCTCAGTTGAACCGTTCGAGTTGCGGACTGCTGGTTGGGCCGCAACAGCTGACAAGATTTTATTGTGAGATTTTATTAAATATTTAAGGATAATATTAGTGATTCTAACTTTTCCAGAAAATTGAGACCTACTGAATTCATTCATTGAGTACAGAATTAATATGATATCACATGAAATATATTGCAGGTGAATGTGTCTACATAAAACCAAGCAAATATAATTTTAAAAAAATCAAAAAGAAAACTCCATTTCCTGATCTGACAAAAAAGGTGGTCAAAATCACATTAAATTCCATTAAAATATGCAACTGCACTGTGTAATTTAATGAAAACATATTTTGACTATGAATTGCAAAATGAATCAAGTTACATTGTTTATCCCAGTGAAAGCTAATAAACAAACAAAAAAATAAATAATTGTTTCAGGTATACATGAAGACACAAAGTAACAAAATCCAGCCACCTCTTCTGATAGATATGCTCAACAAATTAATAATTCTAATTATCATTCCTTACCTGTAGAAGGTTATGAATGCAAGCCAGATTGAAACTTACAAATGAAAGGCTAAACCCTATAGGATGTCTAAAAAAGTGTGAAAATGTTTTATTGTGATCACTTCCATTCAATTTTCATTCAGAAGTTATGTGTGTGAACTCTAATTATACAAGAGCATTTTTCTTTTTTTTTTTTTTTTTAAAGTGTTTTATTTATTTAAATTGCTAATGTTGGCTCCCGTTCCTGTCCCCACACCCTGATTTCTTCACTCCATCCTCCTTCTCCTTTGCATCTGAGAGAGTGCTCTTCTGCTCACCCACACATCCCCACCACTCCCCTGGCAGCATCCCGCTTCCTGGGGCATCAAGTCTCTACTGGATTAGGTGCATCCTCTCCCACTGAGTCCAGATGAGGCAGTTCTCTATTACATATGTGCCTGGGCCCACAAAAAATACTTATCTTATTTTTTTATTATTATATGAACATACATCGGGTTATTTTTTTGTATATCAGTGCAAGTTTTTAGGGAGGCAGAGGCATCAGGGTACCTGAATCTGGATTTACACATGGTAAGGAAATATCTGATGTGGGTGCTCTGAACTGACCTCATGTCCTCTGGTATGTCAGTTTTCATTCATAACCAATAAGACATCATTCTAGACTGTTTTGTTTTCTGTTTGTTTGTTTTTAATTTGACTGAAAGTAATACAATTTTCTGTACTTTAAAAGTAAGAGATTTTCTATAAATGTGATGAAATCCAGAAACTTACTAGAATTGTTTAGGATATCAATAGAAAAATATTGCAACATTTACATTATTAACTATAAAATTATTTCTACTATAAAAACGATCAGAATTTGGATGAAATGAACTATATCATATTGGTGTGTGTGTGTGTGTGTGTGTGTGTGTGCTTTGTTATGTTGATTTGTATACATATACATAGATTTGGTTCTCTTTGCCTGTGTATGTACATGTGAAGGCAAGAGATCAACATCATGTCTCTATCACAGTCACTTTTGACCTTGTTTTTTGTTTTATTGTTGTTGTTTGTTTGTTTGTTTGATTGTTTGTGGAGACAACTCCTGTCACTGAACATGCACCCTGCATTTGGGGTAGGCTGCCTGATCAAAGATCTCCTTTATCTCACTAGGCTCCTTCTAGAAGTACTGAAGTTATAGATGCCCATATATTTTTAACAATAAACAATACAGAAAATGATTGAAAATAAATTTTTAAAAAGCTAAATAAGTGATGTCATATTATACATATATATGGAGATTTAACAAATTAAAATATTAATTGTTGCAAAATAGTTCTGTACATTCAAGTGGTAGAAAACTAAGAATTTTTATAGACAACTGAGTTGAAGAAATGGCTGGGTAGTCTTATTTATAAATTATTATTATATTAAATATAAGGCTGTGATAAGTTGTCTCCAGACAAATAAGACACTCTGAAATAACAAAGAAGTCACCAGCATTCCAGTCAACACTCAGGATTGACCCATATTCTCACAAGAAAACTGTGATTATATTAAAAAATAAATATAATTTAACATGACAAAAACAACTCAAGTATTAAGAGAAAAAACTGTCCCTGTATGTGTGTAAAAATGTTCACATTACTTGTAGTTGCAAAAGGTGGGAGAAAAGAATAAAAGTTTATATGTTGAATGAGTAAAAAAATCCCAATGAACATGTAAAATTGAATACTCTCTAAAATTAGAAATATTATATATTTAGAACAAGCCAACCATAAATAAACCTCAAATTTTTACTATGTCAAATAAATGAAATGAGGGTTAGAGAGATGGCTCCCTAGTTAAAAGCATGTTTTGTTCTTGTAGAGCACCCAGGTTTCGTTACCAGCATTTGCATGCTAGCTGACAACCATTTTTACATTACAGTCTAGCATATATGATGTCCTTCTTTGTCTATTACAGACACCGAGCATCCATGATTCACAGACATATACAGGCAAATCATGTATGCAAGTAAAAACAAATCCTTTATATACATGGACAAGGATGTTCAGTGTAAAGGTGCTAGGCTGGAGTTCCTAAGGTCCTGGGTTCAATTTTCTGCAAAGTAATGTAAAAAAATTCAATAACTGACAATATATTTGAGGCTGTAAGTTTCAACTCATACATTAACCCACAGAATAATTAACATTAAAAAATGAAACAAATAAATGATCAAGAAGGGTTTGCCATGAATATATTTTTCTTTTTCTTTTTTTTAAATTTAATTTTATTTGTAATTCATTTTTTACACTCCATATTCCATTCCCTGTCCCTCCTCATCCACCTTATGTCTCCTACACATCACATACCTCCTCCCCACTCCATTTCCAGGTGGATGTCCCCATCCCCCCCCCCCCCCACCTTACCTCTAAACTCCCTGGGGCCACCAGTCTCTTGAGAGTTAGGTGCACCATCTCTGAATGAACACAGACCTGGCATTCCTCTACTGTATGTGTGTTGGGGGGGCACATATCAGGTGATTTATGCTGACTGTTTGGTGGTCCTTGTTTCAAAAATCTCGGGATTCCAGATTAATTAAAACTGCTGGTCCTCCTATAGAATTGCCCTTCTCCTCAGCTTCTTTCAGCCTTCCCTAATTTGCTTCTGTCCTTTGGTTGGGTGCAAATAACTGCATCAGATTCTTTCAGCTGCTTGTTTAATCTTTAGGAGGGCAGTTGTGATATATCCCTTTTTTGTGAGCATTCCATAGCCTCAGTAATAGTGTCATGTTGCGCTCACCTAGTCCGGCAAGGAAAAATGCAACACAGTCGGATTCTTCTCAACAGCTTTATTTCAGGAACACCTCGATGCTTCGGGATCTCTGGGAACCCAGGGAAAACTGCTTATATACACCCCAGCACTGGGGAGGGCTATGTGTCCTCCTGGGATTGGTCAGAGTCTGCTGGCACTTCAATTTGTATGCACCTGCTTGGGGGGGTTGGCGCCAGATTCGGGCTAGCGCCTGCGCAGTGGCATTGTTTATGGAGATGGTGTACTGGAGGCCTGTGCCATCTTTTAGGCGCCGGCTGCCTACAGTGTCAGGCCTTGGGACCTCCCCTTGAACTGGAACCCACAGTCCTGTCACTAGATTATCTTTTCCTCAGGCTCTTCTCCATTTCCATCCCTGTAACTTTTTCAGACAGAAAAAATTATGGATCAGACATGTGACTGTGTGATGGCAACCACACCCTTACTTGATGTCCTGTCTTCCTGCTGGAGGTAGGTTCTATAAGTTCCCTCTCCCTAATGTTGGGTACTTCATCAAAGGTCCCTCCTTATGATTCCTGGGAGTATCTCACCTCGCAGGTCTCTGGTGCATTCTTGGGGTTCCCCTCAACCTCCTATTTCCTGAGGTAGCCTGTTTGCATTCTTTTGGCTGACTCTCAGGGCTGATTCAGTCTTTTTCCCTCACCCAATACCAGATCAGGTTCTGCTCTACCCCCACTGCCCCCCACCCTGTCCAATTTACCTTCCAAGTCCCTCCCTCCCTCCCCACTTATGATTGTGAATGAATATAGAGGTGGACAGATGACACAATGGGTAAAGCATCTTTCATACAGGGTGCAAATTAGAATTTAGATCCCAACCCCATTTAAGTGCCTGTTAGATGAATCAGCCAATATTGTTGATCAGAAGGCAGAAACAAGGAATCCTGAGCTAAGCTGTTTGGCTAGATTAGCTGAATCACTGACTGAGCTCTGGGTTCAAGTGAGATGAGTGTTCTTCATATATATTGCAGAGAAGGATTAAAAAAGACATTCAACATCAAGCATTGAGCTCTCCATGTGCACACACATACAAAAAGCCACAAAAATACAAATATAAATACATACCACACATATACAACAAGAAATTTACATACATACCACACATATACAACAAGAAATCCACACATATACAAACAAGGAAACACATACCACATAAGCATACAAAATAATGAGTACACATAAAATATGAATATTACATCATTTGATGTGAATTAAATTGCCATATGCTTGACTAAACTATCAATATACAAGTATTTATGCAAACACCAATTTTGCCCTGATAGAACATAGAACATGGAATATGTACAAGCTGAAATGAGTCTGTGTCTATGAATTTTGGAAAATGGGCTGTGAAGTTTCCTTTAAGGAGTAAACTATCTTATAAAGCAAAAATTAGATTCAACCTGGTCCATCATACAAATAGCCCGCTAAATTTAAAGGTGACAAATGAGAGCATTCTCATCTGAAATGAAATCAGAGTTTATAAAAACAGCTTCATTAGACCCCAGAGAACCCAGTAACCCTATTAAAAACGGGGTAGAGAGCTAAACCAAAAAATTTCAACTGAGGAATACCGAATGGCTGTTCTCATCTAAAGAAACGTTCAACATTCTTAGTCATTAGGGAAATACAAATCAGAACAACCCTGAGATGCCACCTCACACCAGTAAGAAGGTCTAAGATCTAAACCTCAGGTGACAGCAGATGATGGCGAGGATGTGGAGAAAGAGAAACAATCCTTTATTGCTTGTGGGATTGCAAGCTAGTACAACCACACTGGAAATCACTTTGGCAATTCCTCAGAGAATTGGACATAGTACTACCTGTGGACCCACCTATACCACTCCTGGGCATATACCCAAGGACACGTGCTCGACTATGTTCTTAGCAGCCTTATTTATAATAGCCAGAAGTTGAAAAGAATCCAGATGTTCTTCAACAAAGGAATAGAAACAGAAAATGTAGTACATTTACAAAATGGAGTACTACTCGGCTAATAAAAACAATGAATTCATGTATTCTAAAAAAAAAAAAAAAAAAAAAAAAAAAAACCTTTGGATTGCGATAAAAATAAAAACAAAAACAAAACAAACAAACAAAAAAAAACAACCAAAAACAAAAAACCAAACCAAACCAAACCAACCAATCAAACAAACAAACCCAAAAAATAATGAATTCATGAAATTGTTAGGGAAATGGATGGAACTAGAAAATATCATCCAGAGTGAGGTAACCCAATCACAAAAGAACACACAAAAGAACACATTTATACTCACTGATAAATGGGTATTAGCCCAGAAGTTTGGAATACCCAAGATACAATTCACAGACCACATGAAGCTCAAGAAGAAGGAAGACCAAAGTATGGATACTTTGGTCCTTCTTAGAAGAGGGATCAAAATACCCAAGGAGGAGATACAAAGTGTGGAGCAGAAACTGAAGGAAAGGCCATCCAGAGACTGTCCCATCTGGGGATCCATCCCCTATACAGTTACAAAACCCAGACACTATCATTGATGCCAACAAGTCCTTGCTGACAGGAGCCTGATATAGCTGTCTCCTGAGAGGCTCTGCCAGTGCTTGACAAATACAGAGTTGGATGCTCACAGCCATCCATTGCAATGAGCACAGGCTCCCCAGTGGAGGAGCTAGAGAAAGTACCAAAGGAGCTAAAGGGGTTTGCAGCCCCATAAGAGGAACAATAATATGAACCAACCAATACCCCCAGAGCTCCCAGGGACTAAGCCACGAACCAAAGATGTAGGGACCTATGGTTCCAGCTGTATATATAGCAGAGGATGGCCTTGTGGGACATCAGTAATAGGAGAGGCCCTTGGTCCTGTGAAGGCTCTATTCTCAAGTGTAGGGGAATGCCAGGACAGGGAATTAGTAGTGAGTAGGTTAGTGAGCAGTGGGAGTGAGAGATGGGAAAGGGAGTTTTCAGAGGAGAAACAAAAAAAAAAAAAAAAAAAAAGAGGGGGGATGACATTTGAACTGTGAATAAAGAAAATATTTAATTTAAAATAGATTAAAAAAAAATCTGGGCAGTAATGGTGCACACCTTTAATCAGAGCACTTGGGAGGCAGAAGCAGGTGGATTTCTGAGTTCGAGACCAGCCTGGTCTACAGAATGAGTTCCAGGACAGCAAGGGCTATACAGAGAATCCCTGTCTTGAAAAAAAAATTGATAAAAATGTAAAAGTAAGTTGCAAAAAAACACACAAAAAACAAAAACAAAACAAAACTTGTTTTCATACAGGGCAGTAAGAATAATAGGATAATTGTTGCACACCTTCAAAAAACATAAAGGGGGACAGAACCTTTAACGATTATTTGAGCTGCAATTGTTTTCTTGTTCATAATTTCATTTTTCTTTCCTTACTTTGTTGAGTAACCATAGACCTTTCCTACTCACTGAGACCCTCTGTGCTTGAATGACAGAATGGGCTTTCCTCTAAAGAGCCATGTCTAATCTCTTGCTGGAAGGCCTTCCAGTGCTCCAGCCACAGACCAGACTAAGGGCTCTTACAGGTATGGGAACCACCCAGTGCCCCCTCTCCCCATTCCCTCTTCTCCCTGCGGCCCCAGATCTGACCAAGCTGCCCCAGGGTGCCACTTTGTTCTCAGCTCTTCTAAGGTGTCCAGCAATGTCCTGAGATGCCCAAGAGGTAGAACCAGCCATGTCTGGCCTCCGTTAGGCCCAGAGACCTCGCTCTCCACCTCCACCCCTCCAGACAGGGATTCTGTGGCTTGCCACAGCCAGAAGCTCACTCGGGACTGAAAGGAGAGCATGTGGCCATCCCCCATGTCTGCCTGCCCAGAGCACCCGAATTCTGGAGGGACACATGTTCTCTCCCACCCCCTTTATTCCCCCATGCCCACTGCCCTACAATTTATGAAAAGAAAAATTTATGGGTTTGGTTGTTTTAAATTACCGAAGAGGGGAAATATCTCTATCTCTCTATCTCTGTCTCTGTCTCTGTCTCTGTCTCTAGCTCTAGCTCTAGCTCTAGCTCTAGCTCTAGCTCTACCTCTAGCTCTAGCTCTAGCTCTACCTCTAGCTCTATCTATCTCTATCCATTCCTTTCTGTGTTATGCAAGAAAAATAACTGAGTTTGCAAGGATTTCTTACGACAGTATTAAGAACAAATTCTAAACACTTTTTATAGATGTAAAATGAGTGGAACACAACCCAGTAATAAGCCTTAGAAAAAACATTCTAAGGAGAGATGTGAGGAGCAGGTGGGGTCGCCTCCCCAAGATGGCGCCCAGGATGGCTGCCAGGTCTTATGACCTGCGCCTGACTTCCTCATCTCAGACTTAGCCACATCCCAGTGGTCTGCACTGTGCAGATGCCATGCCTCGTCAGCTCACCTGAGGTGTAGTCACTTGCTGTGAACCTCTGGACTGCCATTAAGTGACTGGGGTGATTGGGAGGAGTCAGTAGGAAGGTGCGCCCCGGGTTATGCAAGAGATTCTTGTTCCTGCATTGCAATGCTAAGTGTTCCTGAATAAACCTGCTTGAAGAAGGACAACAATGTGATGTTGCCTATTTCCTGCTGGTCTTTCCTGCTGGTCGGGGTGGATTAGACAGAGAGAAATGTAGTCCAGTGAGGGCTTGCCATTATGGTTCTTTATCTCATAAAGCTTATTGATAATGTACAATCATTAACTTCTGAGTCAGTCAAGTGACTCAGAAACACCTGCTGTTTAGGGACCTGCCAAGGATAGACAGGATAGATGGTGAGAACTGAGAAAGTCCCTCTATTCACAGGCAGCTGGTGTGGCTATGGGCAAAAGAGTTTAGCAACTACAAAACAGAGAAAAGAATTCAGCCAGTTGCCCCACAAATATGTAGCCTGATAGTGTCGTGATCCTTGGGGCCTACCCAAGAGTACCTGAGTGGAGGATTTTCAAGAACCAAGAAGATAAAGAAAAGAAGAGAGTATACTGTCTGTCACAAAGTAATGGCTTACTCCTCTAGAACAACATGAAAGAGTTAACCAACAGGTAGTTGTAGCCAACAGAGCACAATTAACACAAGGACGTACCTAGGGGTGAAAAATAAACCAACCTTCAGAAGTTTTGTACAGCCCTCACAAGTCTAGCAGTTTCCCCTGAGCCCAGAAGAAACAGGGTGAAGTAGTAGACAGAGGTCTGATTTCTTGAAAATTACTTAAACTCATTTTATTTTGTTTTGTTTTTCTGGTAACTGTCAAAGGGATCAGGAATGTAACTGAATTCAATACTGACATGGAGAGATGAAATTTCAGATTAAGTTATTGAAATCAGGCTTAATTACTTTGTTAAAATATTGCTTAAAGAAAAAGAATGTTATAATGTGACACTATTATATTTGCTCCAGAATAATAAAATTTACTATTCAGTTAGTTGTCTTTCCCATAAGGTATAATGTCAATTTTCCATGGAAACATTTTCTTTTCCCCACAGAAGCCCAGATCTATTTATTGCAATGCATCTTATTCACACACACACACACACACACACACACACACACACACACACACACACACACACTACTAAATGAGGTCTAGAGAGCGATAACCAAATGTTTAAGAGCACATACTGCTCTTGTAGGGAAGCCAGGTTTCATTACCACTACCCACATGGGAGCTCAAAACCTTCTATAACTCTAGAGGCAGAGGACCAGACAGCTTTCCTGATGTCCTTCAAACACTGTATGAATATGAGGTGTATGTGTGTGTGTGTGTGTGTGTGTGTGTGTGTACACTTTCACAGAGACATACACAAAATATTAAAAACATATTTAAGAAAAAACACAGAATTAGGGCAGGTGAGGTACCTGTTTTGGGAACGTGCTTATGATGTTAATTCAAGGAATAGAGTTTGGATCACTAAATATCACGTGAAAACCTGGTAGTTGTGGCATCTCCCTGTAATGTCATCATTCTGGAATCAGAGACAAGATAAGCTAGCAAGCTGATCATCTGAAAATGATGAACAGGTTCAACCAGAGACCTTGAAACAACAAATAAGTGACAAGGGATAGAGGAAGACATTTGATTGCAGCTTTGGGTTTCCATTCATCTTTGCACACACACACACACACACACACACACACACACACACACACACACACACACTGCTGGCTACAGATATAATACTAACTTGAAGAGTAAGAGATTTATGCATTGTTATATTATTTTATAATATGTCCCAGCAAATACATTTACTGAAATTTACTTAACCTCTGATATTTTCTCTCATATAATTGTATGGTAATTCTCACCTTAGTGACTCCACACATACATGAATCTACACTCTTTCGATTTTCTTCTAGATGCATATCCTAAGTCAGCTAAACTTAGAAATGCTACCTGGGAACAGGTCCATATGTGAATAAGAGGAACCTCCTCTTGTATATAGTGTATGTAAACATTAGAGGAACTGCTGACTTTGTTTGCAGGTATACTCTCCCAGCGGATGCTTCCAGGTATATGTAAGGTCTGTATATTTTAAAATAGATGCATTAATACAACTGTAAAAGAAAATAAAACTGAAAACAAATCCTAACCAAACTTATCATTATGTTTTAATACTTGGAGAATCTCTGTTTACATATTTTATCACCTCCACCCAGCACTCTTCCTCTAATACCTACTTTTTGCCTCATCTTCCTCAAGCTTTTGTTCTCCCCACACCCCAATAACCCATCAAAATCAATCTGGGATGTACAAATACTCATGACTGTGATGCTAACCACTGCAGTATGGAACTGTAGAAAACTTACTTCATTTTCCTCATAAATAAGCAACATCAGGCTACTCAGGAGTGGGTTGTGCATAAGGTTCTCTCAAGCTTCTGTTAGAGTGATGACTCTCTTGATCTCATCTGGGCAGCAATAGTCGCTCTAACTTTATGAGTGCATTGGTTTTGTAATATTCAGAAGATAATATTCTGTTCTGAACCTCCCAAACACTTAGATCTCACAGTTTTCTCATTATGTCTTCCTACACGACCCCTGAGGCTTTTAAAGCAGGTAGGAAGATTATAGGCATTCCATTTGTGCCTGAGCAGTAAATGGAGACTTAATCTCTCCATTTTATCTGCTGTGAGTTCCTACATTAAACACTATGCACTGCACACACCACATCTGATGACATCTGAAATTTACATTAATCTGTGGTGGTAGAGATATTAATTTAGGGGAAGTTTGATACAGTGTGCATTTAGCAGAATAATAGTCATAGAATCATACCTGGGGACTGTAAGATCCTCAACCTCAAGTCATTGGGAAGGTTTACAATGTCAGCCATGTGTGTTTTCTATTGAGAAACCCTAAGTCCAATCAGAAAGCCTTTGATTACCATATTTTATAATTTTATGGACAAATACCCAGTCATTGTGTAAACTTTTATGTAGCTAGCAAAGCAGAGATTTCATCTTTCACTAAACCTTACAGTTTTACAAAACCCATATTTTAATTATATTCTTCAAAAATTAAAGGCCTTGAGTTTAGAATTAGCTTTTTTTATATATTTAAAATATGACAACCTAAAGCAGTGCTTCATTAAATGGAAAATGAGATAATCTACTGATCTGTGGCAAATAGTTCTTTTATAGACAGCTGCAGACTCAGTTTGTTTACATAAATGCATATTGTAATAGCTCAATGTCTCTGGATCAATCATGAACTGGAACAGGTAAACATGAAGACAGACTTTCTTATGCTTTGTACATAACCACCAAATCCTCAGAATGCAACCACTCATATACCCAGAATTAGAGTGAAGTACTAAATAACAACAAAACCCCATGATATTGATACTTACTTAATACTTAAAGATTTAGTGTCTTGGTTAGGGTTTTACTGCTGTGAACAGACACCCTGTCCAAGGCAAGTCTTATGAAAACAACATTTAATTGGGGCTGGCTTACAGGTTCAGAGGTTCAGTCCATTATCATCAAGGTGAGAGCATGGCAGTATCGAGAGAGGCATGGCACAGGCAGAGCTGAGAATTCTACATGTTCATCCAAAGGCTGCTAGTGGAAGACTGACTTCAAGGCAACTAGGGTGAGGATCTTATGTGCACAACCACAGTGACACACCGGCTCCATCCAGGTCACACCTATTTCAACAAGGCCACACCTCCAAATGGTGCCACTCCCTGATACAAGAATATACAAACCATCACATTTAACCAGATTATTAATACGACATTTCAAAATAGAAATTATCATTAATAGTAATGTTAAGAAAACAATTCAGAAAATATCGAAATCTATTAGGAAATATAAAGAATGATTATCCACCAAACATAGGTTTTTCCTCAACGATTCTCCTAGGACAAAGAATACCATGACTTCTAAATCAGAGGAATATTATCATATCCACTGTTGTAACCCTTCCTTCATACCCCATTCTTGTGTCATTATTGTCTTATATAAATACTCAATTTTAATTTCGAATATGGAATTATTAAGCCACAGTTCTGTTGATGGCATTGAGGTGTTATCTTTTAGTATAATTTTTACATTCTTTTTTTTAATTAGGTATTTTCTTCATTTACATTTACAATGCTATCCCAAAAGTCCCCCATACTCTCCCCCGCCCCGCTCCCCTACCCACCCACTCCCACTTCTTGGCCCTGGCATTCCCCTGTACTGAGGCATATAATGTTTGCAAGACCAATGGGCCTCTCTTTCCAATGATGGCGACTAGGCCATCTTCTGATACATATGCAGCTAGAGACACAAGCTCCGTGGGGTACTGGTTAGTTCATATTGTTGTTCCACCTATAGGGATGCAGACCCCTTTAGCTCCTTGGGTACTTTCTCTAGCTCCTCCATTGGGGGCCCTGTGATCCATCCAATAGCTGACTGTGATCATCCACTTCTGTGTTTGCTAGGCCCTGGCATAGTCTCACAAGAGACAGCTATATCTGGGTTCGTTCAGCAAAATCTTGCTAGTGTATGCAATGGTGTCAGCATTTGGAGGCTGATTATGGGATGGATCCCCAGGTATGGCAGTCTCTAGATGGTCCATCCTTTCGTCTCAGCTCCAAACTTTGTCTCTGTAACTCCTTCCATGGGTGCCCCTTCTTTGAATTGGGAACACTAATTTTTACTTTTTAATAGTCATTTGACACAAAAATTAGACCAGATTGCTGATCATGAGATTCAGATATCTAAGAGATTTTCTAACACCTTCCAGAAATCTTAGATTTTCAATTTATGCAGTCAAAGAAGAAATATGCATACCCATCTTCAACTGGAAGATATCCACAAGAGAACTCAACTCTTAATTTTAAGAGGATATATTTCTCTTCCCTGGTATTTATAGGTGTTATGACATCATCATGCTGGGAATCATAATATTTATATGTTTTCTGTAAAAACATTTCTTACAGTAAGACAATTATGCTAATTGAAATACCATCATTAAAACTCAGACAATCAGGAGATCTTTCATATGCACAATTTTTATATGGTAGAGGAATTTCTCTTAAGTCATTACATAAGGTTGATAATTAATCTAATAAAAGAAGACAGAGAAAAGAGTCTAATCAATACACAATAAATAAGAGGCATTCAAGAGGACAATTGTCCTAATCATGTGATATTTCTCTGCACACCTGAAAGAATTTGTGTTCCTTCTGCACATAAGATATGTGCAACCATGAAAGCATATGTTGTAATTTTGTGGAAATGATGATATTAGTAATATCAGTTTGATCCTGTTCTATTTTACTGCTTATAAATTTCTATAATTTAAAAAAAAATGTGGTTTGTGCGGTGCATTACTACAATGGCATATTCTGCAATGATGTGATTATTCAAAAGACAAATGATTTACCCTCACAAATCAATATTTAAATAACCCATTTGTTTATAAAATCATAAAATCATGAAATTTCCATTAGTACCTATGCCCAAAACCTTTTAAACCTGAAGATGTTATCAGGTTTACATTATCAGGCATGGATTCTTATTACTGAGGGACCTTAAGTCCAATTAGTCAGGTAGTTTTCTCCACAATAAAACTCTCACTGTGGTATGTTTGGCCATATCATAATTTACCCATTTTACAACTGAGTGTGTGGGATTATTGATTGGCAATATTATTTGGCAGATTACATATATAGTAAAAGACAAGGAGAGCTGTTACTCAGGAAGGCATCTGCTATATCAGCTCCAACTTGATTCTCCTAATGGCTGTTGTCTACGTATGTGTTGGGCTCACCAATAAAATTTGATCCTCAATTTCTGGGAAACAACCATGGATAGTGGTAGTAGCTTCTATTGTTTTAGGACAGTCACACTTTTTTTTTGAAACTTTATTTTTGGTTTTTTCAAGACAGGGTTTCTCTGTATAGCCCTGGCTGTCCTGGAACTAACTCGGTAGACCAGGCTGGCCTCGAACTCAGAAATCCTGCCTCTGCTTTGCAAGTGCTGGGATTAAAGGTATGTGCCACCACTGCCCAGCATCACGCTTTTTTTAAACATTTTTTTTAAATCTTTGTGAATCTTCCACTGTGAATCCCAATCCTAATCATTTCCCCTTCCCTTTGCCTCTGCCCTCTGACCTTGTAACTCTACCCTCCCTAAGAAAAAATAAATAAATTAAGATAGAATAAAAAATAATAAATTTGTCATGAAAACTGTAGTGTCTCAGAGTATGTCTCACATTATATCCTTTTGTCCACACATCTTTACTTGGAAATGTTCATGCAAGTAAACATCGTTCTATTTCCAAACCTCTGACTTCTACTACACTTGATCTGTACTACATCATCATAGAGAATACTCTTGAATGTCTTGTGTTTTTTTTTTCCCCCTGTGTCTTTGAGGTCCTACAGCTTTAGGTCTGTAAGATCAGTCCTTTCACAGGCTCCAGCAGATCAGGTAGAAGTTGAAGTCAGCCAACTCTAAACCTTGGATCTGGGCCTGGAGATAGGTGAGCTGGTCAGCCTGGCAACTCTCCTATACCCACACCACCAGGGAGAGCACTCCAGCACTACCTTGGCTAGGACATCCAATGCTGGCAGCTAAAACTATCAGAAGAAATACTGTTTATTCAGAATCATCAGAAAAAAGTAAAGACTCATAGTGCTTCTAGTTCTTAATTACAAACATGAAATTATTCTTGACTGAAGGAGTATGCTAGGAACACTAACATTTTCTTGAATCACATAGTGTTTCAAAGTTTTTCCCACCATACAGTAGCTGTCCTTGTTTCTTTATCTCTTTCTTTGGCTAGGGAAATTTTCCAATGATTTTTTGAATATATTTTCTGGGCCTTTGAGCTGGAAATTGTCTTCTATTCCTATTATTTTTATGTTTGCTCATAAAAATATTATTTTTATGTTTGCTTCATATTTTTATGTTTGTTTCATAGTGTCCCAAATTTCCTGGATGTTCTGTATCATGAACATTCTAATCAAGCAATTTGTTTTACTGTTGTATGAATTTCTTCTATTTTATCTTCTATACTTGAGATTCTGTCTTTCATCTCTTGTATTCGATTGGTGATACTTGCATCTATAGTTCCTGATCTCTTTTCTAGGTTTTCCATCTTCAGGATTGCCTCAGTCTGTGTTTTCTTTACTGCTTCTATTTTCATTCTTAGTTCTTGGAGAGGTTTCTTCATTTCCTTTACCTGTTTAATTGTATTTTCTTGTATTTTGAAAGACATTTATTCATTTCTTCTTTAAAGGCTTCTCTTATCTTTTATAAGTTTGGATTTAAGGTGGTCCTCTTGTACTTTCAACTGTGTTAGGATATATAGGACTCATATTGTGTCAGGAACAAACATGCATAACTATAACTATACAATTAGCTTCAATAGTTAACTGCTCTCAAAGGACAAGCTGTCTGATATTTTGCTAATTACATCAAGCAAATATTTTTTTTTTGCGTGATTATTTTTTTATTTACTGTTGATTGTATGAGAACATCAGCTACCAGATTTATAAAATATAGTGTTTTTTTAATTCCTTTCTTATCCTTTAAAATACTGCATAATAATATCTCACTGCATGTTACAAAAATTGTATCATGTTTATCAGTCTTGTGCTGAATAAATTCTTTTTTTTTTATTTATTTTTTTTAATATTTTTAATACATATTTTCCTCAATTACATTTCCAATACTATCCCAAAAGTCCCCCATAGCGCCCCCCACTTCCCTACCCACCCATTCCCATTCTTTTGGCCCTGGCATTCCCCTATATTGGGGCATATAAAGTTTGCAAGTCCAATGGGCCTCTCTTTCCATTGATGGCCGACTAGGCCATCTTTCGATACATATGCAGCTAGAGACAAGAGCTCCGGGGTTCTGGTTAGTACATCATGTTTTTCCAACAATAGGGTTGCAGATCCCTTTAGCTCCTTGGGTACTTTCTCTAGCTTCTCCATTGGGAGCCCTGTGATACATCCAATAGCTGACTGTGAACATCCACTCCTGTGTTTGCTAGGCCCCGGCATCGTCTCACAAGAGACAGCTATATTTGGGTCCTTTCAGCAAAATCTTGCTAGTGTATGCAATGGTGTCAGCGTTTAAAAGCTGATTATGGGACGGATCCCTGGATACAGCAGTCTCTAAATGGTCCATCCTTTCATCACAGCTACGAACTTTGTCTCTGTAACTCCTTCCCTGGGTGTTTTGTTCCCAATTCTAAGAAGGTGAACAGTGTCCACATTTTTGTCTTGATTCTTCTTGAGTTTCATGCGTTTATCAAATTGTATCTTATATCTTGGGTATCCTAAGTTTTGGACTAATATCCACTTATCAATGAATACATATTGTGTGAGTTCTTTTGTGATTGTGTTACTTCACTCAAGATGATGCCCTCCAGGTCCATCCATTTGGCTATGAATTTCATAAATTCATTCTTTTTAATAGCTGAGTAGTACTCCATTGTTTAAATGTACCATAATTTCTGTATCCATTCCTCTGTTGAGGGACATCTGGGTTCTTTCCAGCTTCTGGCTATTATAAATAGGGCTGCTATGAACATAGTGGAGCATGTGTCCTTTTTACCGGTTGGGACATCTTCTGGATATATGCCCAGGAGAGGTATTGCTGGATCCTTCGGTAGTACTATGTCCAATTTTCTGAGGAACCGCAAGACTGATTTCCAGAGTGGTTGTACAAGCTTGCAATCCCACCAACAATGGAGGAGTGTTCCTCTTTCTCCACATCCTCGCCAGCATCTTCTGTCACCTGAATTTTTGATCTTAGCCATTCTGACTGGTGTGAGGTGGAATCTCAGGGTTGTCTTGATTTGCATTTCCCTGATGATTAAGGATGTTGAACATTTTTTCAGGTGCTTCTCTGCCATTCGGTATTCCTCAGGTGAGAATTCTTTGTTCAGTTCTGAGCCCCATTTTTTAATGGGGTTATTTGACTTTCTGGAGTCCACCTTCTTGAGTTCTTTATATATATTGGATATTAGTCCCTTATCTGATTTAGGATAGGTGAAGATCCTTTCCCAATCTGTTGGTGTTTTTTTTGTCTTATTGATGGTGTCTTTAGCCTTGCAGAAGCTTTGTAGTTTCATGAGGTCCCACTTGTCAATTCTCGATCTTACAGCACAAGCCATTATTGTTCTATTCAGGAATTTTTCCCCTGTGCCCATGTCTTCAAGGCTTTTCCCCACTTTCTCCTCTATAAGTTTCAGTGTCTCTGGTTTTATGTGAAGTTCCTTGATCCACTTAGACTTGACCTTAGTACAAGGAGAAAGGAATGGATCGATTCGCATTCTTCTACATGTTAACAACCAGTTGTGCCAGCACCATTTGTTGAAAATGCTGTCTTTCTTCCACTGGATGTTTTTAGCTCCCTTGTCAAAGATCAAGTGACCATAGGTGTGTGGGTTCATTTCTGGGTCTTCAATTCTATTCCATTGGTCTATTTGTCTGTCACTATACCAGTACCATGCAGTTTTTATCACAATTGCTCTGTAGTAGAGCTTTAGGTCCGGCATGGTGATTCCACCAGAGGTTCTTTTATCCTTGAGAAGAGTTTTTGCTATCCTAGGTTTTTTGTTATTCCAGATGAATTTGCAGATTGCACTTTCTAATTCGTTGAAGAATTGAGTTGGAATTTTGATGGGGATTGCATTGAATCTGTAGATTGCTTTTGGCAAGATAGCCATTTTTACAATGTTGATCCTGCCAATCCATGAGCATGGGAGATCTTTCCATCTTCTGAGATCTTCTATAATTTCTTTCTTCAGAGACGGGAAGTTTTTATTATACAGATCTTTCACTTCCTTAGTTAGAGTCACGCCAAGATATTTTATATTATTTGTGACTATTGAGAAGGGTGTTGTTTCCCTAATTTCTTTCTCAGCCTGTTTATTCTTTGTGTAGAGAAAGGCCATTGATTTGTTTGAGTTAATTTTATATCCAGCTACTTCACTGAAGCTGTTTATCAGGCTTAGGAGTTCTCTGGTGGAATTTTTAGGGTCACTTATATATACTATCATATCATCTGCAAAAAGTGATATTTTGACTTCATCTTTTCCAATTTGTATCCCTTTGATCTCCTTTTGTTGTCGAATTGCTCTGGCTAGGACTTCAAGTACAATGTTGAATAGGTATGGAGAAAGTGGACAGCCTTGTCTAGTCCCTGATTTTAGAGGGATTGCTTCAAGCTTCTCACCATTTACTTTGATGTTGGCTACTGGTTTGCTGTAGATTGCTTTTATCATGTTTAGGTATGGGCCTTGAATTCCTGATCTTTCCAAGACTTTTATCATGAATGGGTGTTGGATCTTGTCAAATGGTTTTTCCGCATCTAACGAGATGACCATGTGGTTTTTGTCTTTGAGTTTGTTTATATACTGGATTACGTTGATGGATTTCCGTATATTGAACCATCCCTGCATCCCTGGGATGAAACCTACTTGGTCAGGATGGATGATTGTTTTGATGTGTTCTTGGATTCGGTTAGCAAGAACTTTATTGAGGATTTTTGCATCAATATTCATAAGG
This sequence comes from Mus caroli, assembly GCF_978045245.1. Classification (NCBI taxonomy): domain Eukaryota; kingdom Metazoa; phylum Chordata; class Mammalia; order Rodentia; family Muridae; genus Mus; species Mus caroli. The sequence goes on from NW_028227272.1 coordinate 50,844,327, forward strand.
GATATTGGTCTGAAGTTTTCTATCTTTGTTGGGTCTTTTTGTGGTTTAGGTATCAGAGTAATTGTGGCTTCATAGAATGAGTTGGGTAGAGTACCTTCTGTTTCTATTTTGTGGAATAGTTTGTGAAGAACTGGGATTAGATCTTCTTTGAAGGTCTGATAGAACTCTGCACTAAACCCATCTGGTCCTGGGCTTTTTTTAGTTGGGAGACTATTAATGACTGCTTCTATTTCTTTGGGGGATATAGGGCTGTTTAGATCATTAACCTGATCTTGATTCAACTTTGGTACCTGGTATCTGTCTAGGAACTTCTCCATTTCATCCAGGTTCTCCAGTTTTGTTGAGTATAGCCTTTGGTAGAAGGATCTGATGGTGTTTTGGATGTCTTCAGGATCTGTTGTTATGTCTCCTTTTTCATTTCTGATTTTGTTAATTAGGATGCTTTCCCTGTGCCCTCTAGTGAGTCTGGCTAAGGGTTTATCTATCTTGTTGATTTTCTCAAAGAACCAGCTCCTTGATTGGTTGATTCTTTGAATAGTTTTTCTTGTTTCCACTTGGTTGATTTCACCCCTGAGTTTGATTATTTCCTGCCGTCTACTCCTCTTGGGTGAATTTGCTTCCTTTTGTTCTAGTGCTTTTAGGTGTGTTGTCAAGCTGCTAATGTGTGCTCTCTC